>NC_134206.1:318381993-318685023 GCF_965140235.1 Caretta caretta | reverse complement strand
TAGTGCAAGTGAACTGCCTGACTTTCCCTGGCTGCCCACAGTCCCAAAAAGGGGCCATTTGGGCACTGGCAGGTTGCCAGGATGTGGAGATGCTCCTACCTGGCTTCCTGCACTGTGGACTGGGAAGGGGTGTCACCAGCATCGCTATGGTGACTCTGCACCACCTGGGGATCCCGCTGCACTGGAGAAATCTCCCAAGGACACATTAAGACTCTTTTGAGGCTACTTTGCACTGAGGAGTGGCACAAAGCAGCCAGAGCTAGGTCAAGGATCCAATCCCATATCTCAAGTAATAGCGAATTGATCATGCTTCAGAGGCTTGATCTATAGCCCACTGAAGTCAATAAGACAACTTCTATTGACTTGGTGAGCTTTCAATCACGTTACAAGAGACTAAGGATCTCAGAGGTTGCTTTTGCTGTCTTTCTGTCCTTCACTTCAACTATTTCTTTACCAAGTTGTCCAACAAAACTCACTTCTTTGTGCCCCTATGAGAGACTAAAAATTACTTTATCAAAGCTTTACTGATTTCCAAATTACGTGTGATCTTTTAGTGTATAGTAACTGAGTCGTATCCCTTTAAGTAGCCGGTAAGCACTAGTGGTGCTCGCCATTTTCTGTGCTTTAGAAACCAGCTCTAGCAGCATTGTATATGCATAACAGGGCATTTCATGGTGTGTACAGCTAGTAAACATAGCTATGTAAACCCCTCTCTGTCTGTGGATCCTTCATGTTATGGTTTCTGTGTAAAAAGCAAAAGACAAATAGATCCTTAAATCTGTTTACACTAAAAATTGTCAAAAATGCATTATGGCAGCACAGCTATCTGCAAGGGAGAGTGAAGCATTGTGAAATGACACAATGTCCTTATGAGGGTAAAGAAATTCCACAGTAATTTCAGACTGAACCTTGCACCAGATATGTTAACAATGAGATTTCCTTTAATTTCTGAAAGGGCTTTGAAGAATGAGGTACTTTACTTACACTGTAAGCTCTTTGGAGCAGGGACCACCCTTTTTGCTACATCTACAATACACACCACTGGCGGCGGCATGTAGCTACATGCTGCAATGAAAAGCAGTCTAGCTACACATCAGTGAAAGGCTCTGGCAGAAGGGAGGCAGCAAAAGAAGACTTCATCAGCTCCCCCCTTCCGGAGCCTTTCACGGCAGCTAGGAAAGGCTCCAGCAACAGGGAGCTGGCAGAGCCTTTTCCCACTGCCAGAGTCTTTCCCTGAGGTGAGGAAAAGCTCTGGCAGGAGGGAGGCAATGGGAAAAGACTGAGCCTTTCTCAGCTGCCTTCCCCTTGCCACAGCCTTTGCACATATGTACCTGAGGTCAGACGTTGGGGTTATGGGTCTGACGCAAACTAACAAATGTAAAATGACAGCTCAAAGCTAGGAGTACACTCCATACTTCATTTGTTTACTACTTAGTGGGTCATGGTCTGATCTTGCTTTCACCTGCAAGTTATTATCTATTAATTTCATTGCAGTCACTCCTGAAGGCCCTAGACAGGGGAGAGTCCCCGTATGTATGGAGTCCTATCAATACTCAGGAGGAAAATAAAAGTAATTCAGTGGAACTACTCTCCAAATTTACTCCTGTGCACCAGAGAACAGAATTTGCCCAGGTCTTGGAAGCCTGTGGTAGAGAAAGCAAGTTTCACTTTAAAACCCAGAAACTCACCACTCATTGTGTGATACAATGCAATTTGTATTCTGTGGCTAAAGATGTTGCAGCATATGCTTGCATCAGTTCCACAGTGCATATCCTTTCAGGCCAGAATTGTTGGCAGATAGACATTTACATTACAGAAAATGTAGTCTGCAGAAAAGCATATATCAATGGAAATTGTGGTATATGGAAGATCCTGTTTCCAGATAGGGTCTATGTTTCCGAGCCTTAATCTCAAAATCGATTGTGTGGCCAAATGTGGCACTAGCCACCTGGTCATGCAAAAGAAATGTTAGAGTTTATGACAGGTTTCAGAGTAGCAGCCATGTTAGTCTATATCCGCAAAAAGAAAAGGAGTACTTGTGGCACCTTAGAGACTAACAAATTTATTTGAGCATAAGCTTTCGTGAGCTACAGCTCACTTCATCAGATACATGCACTGGAAAATACAGTAGGGGGATTTTATATACACAGAGAACATGAAACAATGGGTGTTACCATACACACTGTAACAAGAGTGATCAGGTAAGGTGAGGTGGTATTACCAGCAGGAGAGAAAAAAAAACCTTTTGTAGTGATAATCAAGGTGGGCCATTTCCAGCAGTTGACAAGAACATGTGAGGAACAGTAGGGGGTGGAAATAAACATGGGGAAATAGTTTTACTTTGTGTAATGACCCATCCATTCCCAGTCTTTATTCAAGCCTAAGTTAATGGTGTCCAGTTTGCAAATTAATTCCAATTCAGCAGTCTCTCGTTGGAGTCTGTTTTTGAAGTTTTTTTGTTGAAGAATTGCCACTTTTAGGTCTGTAATTGAGTGACCGGGGAGACTGAAGTGTTCTCTGGCTGGTTTTTGAATGTTATAATTCTTGAGGTCTGATTTGTGTCCATTTATTCTTTTCTGTAGAGACCAGTCGGTTTGTGTTTCATTTAGGAGCTTCCAGGGGAGAATCAACAAAAAAAGAGAGAAAACTATATGAGATGGAGGAAAGAGAGAGACAAGGAATAGAAAAACTAGAGACCTGGCAACCATGCCTGACGTTTAGTTTGAGAGTTTAATATAGGGGATGCCCATCCAGCCAGCCATCACACATGAAGGAGCTCAACAACGACAACAAAAGGGAACCAGATGTGCCTTGATTTGTTATTTATCTTGACATATTAGAGAGAAAGATGAGCTAAGCAAGCACAAGATTAATTAATATCAATCAGGCAACGTTATGACATCCTTCATCAAAGGAGCCACAGCTCTGTTTGGCACAGCTGAAGAGAGTCAAGTAACTGAGGCTTTAAACCTTTGCGGTCCTCAGATGCCCAGAGCAGCTGTGGTGCTATTAGGTTGCCGACATAGCCACAGGGCTATGTTAAATTACATCAGCATATTACAGCCCACATTTAGACTATGGAAGCAGCCAGGGATTGTTGGACTGCAGGCTGCTCCAGACACAACCTCTCTGTACTTTAGCATGCCCCTTCCACCATCGGAAATGCTCAGGTGCTCATCTAGAGAAGCATTTGACACCTTTGAACTGATCAGAACAAGGATCAGGATCCAACTTAGAGTTTTCAAAAATGTGTATTTATAAAAGTCCTCTGAATTTCTTGTCTGGTAGTAACATAAGGTCACTGAGCGAAGAATGGTATTTGCACAACACTAAAGCACTCCTAGCATTTCTAACTTTGACTGAACTCAGTCCTAAAACTCATAGCGACTGCATAGACTAAAGAGTGACATATTATGGATTTTTCAGTGTACTGCATAGACAATAATAGTTAATGTAGGAACTATAAATTTCTGCCCTTATACAGTTTCAGTTTCAAATGTTTTAGTTTATACTTCCACATCCCAAGATTTACGAAAAGTATCTAAAAAACAAATAGAATTCTTTAGTAGATTTTTCTGCTGGTAAAGTGCTTTGACTAAATCTGAATACGCAGTAAGACGTAGCTCACTGCCAGAAGACTGAAAAAGGTCTTCTCTGAATACAGCAACCTTCAAATGTCTGCCCCTAATTTAGGAGCTGGACTAAACTAATTATTATGAACATCAAAAGGTTTCCAGAAATATATTCATTAAACACTTTCTTTTCCTAGCAGTTTAAAATGACTCCTGGCTTCATTAGCATAAGTTTTCTCTTTAATTGGGTGCTAATGATTATGCTTTTTCACGGGATTTTCACTGCAGATACCTTGGGGTAAGTAAACATATAAATAGATTTGGCAAGCTCTGGGGCTAGACTCTCCAGTTAACTGAATCATTACATAAAAAAGATACACAATGACCATGCTGCGCACTGCCTTAAATCAACTTTGGTGCTTTGCATTTCAAACTAAATCATAATATGACCAAAGCCTTCAATAAATGTCACCAGTTAAAAAAACAGAAACATCAGTGGCTTTCCAACAACTTATTTGAGTTGACCTCTAAACTGCCATCTTCTGAATTTCACAGTGATGCATTATTTATTTGTAACAGCATCCAGCTTTCATTAATTTTATTTTGCACTGAATTCTGAACAGAACAACTCCTCGACTGGGCAAATCCCTCTCAAGTGACAAAGGTCTAGAAACAGGTGGCCTCTCACCAAGGTTCCTAGTACACGTTTCTTTTCCCTTTAATTAGGCACCCCCTCCCTGTCATTGACAACCAATTTTTACTGATGTCTTTAGCGGTCATATAAGACATGTTTCACTGTATTTTATTTTGTGGCAGAGGATTCCATGAAGAGGAGACTGCTTTCCTCTTCCTCATTGGGGTCCAGGAGAAGAGGCTCTCTCTCATCCTTTCATTCTCGGAACAGTGGAGGTAGGGAGGAGTGGACACTATCACTGCAGACATTCAAAGTGGGGGGTGTCTAGTGATGGAGCACCATAAGCCCTGGTTCAACCACATCTTAGGTCAACAGGCCATCAAGGTCATTACTCTTCTAGCAAAGCCACAATGCCCTTCTGTCACCAGATATCTTCTGCTGGAGGATACCCTTATTTATGAACTGAAACTACAATAACTTCTTCATTAAGAGTCTGGGCAAAATCAACTAAAATATGAATAGGTTTTATACACTGATCTTAGTAGAAAGAGTTCATTTCTAGCTGGGGAAAACACACCACAACCACACCACAGAAAGTAACAAAAAGCCGAAATTTCCCAGAAAATGAACATTTTCAATTGGAAACTACTGAATCATTTAATTTTGATAATACCAAATCATTTCATGTACCTAATCCTGAATCATTACAATATTTAATATATATTACACATACATTAATAAATATTAAAATGTGTTTGATATAAACATCAAAATGGAAGAAATGAAAATGATAAAGTTGAAACAAAATATTTTTCCCTTATCAAAATGAAATGCTTCAACATTTTTAAAATGCAATGAGAAAGTCAAAATGATTTGTTACCATATTTTTGATGGGGAAAAGTTGTATGTTTCATTAATGGTTGCACATTATAGTTCATATTTATGCAGACTAACTTATCCTCATATCACCTATGTGACACAGGCCAAATCTCATAATCTTATTGTTAGTCTCACAATAATTGCTGTCTATCTTAAAGCCCCAGCTGAAGAAGTGGTATGAATACATGAGAACTTTTTTAAAGTAAGTTTATGGCTGCAGAGAAAAATGATAATGTGACCCTAGTGCATCCTAAAGGCTCAAAAAAAAAAAAAATCTAAGAAAACAAACAAAAATAACCCACTGTTTAAAAAATAAACCAAACCAACTCTATCCTCAAGTTTTTTAAGCCATGATTTTGATGGAGCCTGACTCATGCTGATTTAACATTTTGGGATGGCAATATTTTTATCCCTGGTCTATAGAGGTGGTAACTGAAGCAGATTTCAAATTTAACTTGAACAAGACCTGAGAAGATCCTAGCCTGAACCAGTGCATAGTCCACAAGGCAATGTATCTCAGTACAAAACTGCTGATTAGTCAGATTCATCTAAGTAACAAGTAGTAATTTATTCCTGTGTGAATAATAGGAAACACTGCCAGATTATTCAACCAAATTTAACACTATTGTTGTATGCAGTGTTGTTCTAGGATATTAGAGATACAAGGTGGGTGAGGTGATATCTTTTATTGGGCCAATTTTTGTCTAAGCCAGAAAGCTTGTTTCTCTCACCTACCTTGTACCTCAGGTGTAACACTAACAACTGTCAAGAAGCATTTCTGACAAGGATAGGATTTATTTTATTTTTTTTAGAGAGAGTCTATTAGGGCCTTCTTTTTAAAACTTGAAATAAATTTCATGCTCATGACAGATGCCAGGTAATGGGAATGGTCTCCCCAGAAAGTTGATACAGCCTGGGCAATGGCAGTGTAAGCTTCCCAACCCATGTGTTCAGTTTCCAGAGTCAGTTCTGTCACTGGCCTCTGCAAGTGATATGGACATCAAATAAGAACAGGATCTTATTTGTATCTGTATAAGTAGGGGCATAGCGAGCAGATCGAGGGACGTGATCGTTCCCCTCTATTCGACATTGGTGAGGCCTCATCTGGAGTACTGTGTCCAGTTTTGGGCCCCACACTTCAAGAAGGATGTGGATAATTTGGAGAGAGTCCAGCGAAGGGCAACAAAAATGATTAGGGGTCTGGAACATATGAGTTATGAGGAGAGGCTGAGGGAGCTGGGATTGTTTAGCCTGCAGAAGAGAAGAATGAGGGGGGATTTGATAGCTGTTTTCAACTACCTGAAAGGGGGTTCCAAAGAGGATGGCTCTAGACTGTTCTCAATGGTATCAGATGACAGAACGAGGAGTAATGGTCTCAAGTTACAGTGGGGGAGGTTTAGATTGGATATTAGGAAAAACTTTTTCACTATGAGGGTGGTGAAACACTGGAATGCGTTACCTAGGGAGGTGGTAGAATCTCCTTCCTTAGAGGTTTTTAAGGTCAGGCTTGACAAAGCCCTGGCTGGGATGATTTAACTGGGAATTGGTCCTGCTTTGAGCAGGGGGTTGGACTAGATGACCTTCTGGGGTCCCTTCCAACCCTTATATTCTATGATTCTATGATTCTATGATCTAGCATGCAGGGTCATTTCACAAAGAAAACAGAACAATCACATCACTGCCAACAGGAGCTGGATTTGAGCACAGAAACTGGCAACAAAAAGTGAAAGTCGCAGGCCAATTTTCAAAAACTGGCAACAAAAAGTGAAAGTCGCAGGCCAATTTTCAAAAACTGGCACCAAAAATAAGGCTCCTTACTCCACATTTAGGCACTTAAATAAATGACCTAATTTTCAAAAGTGACAAACACCCAGCAACCTACTAGTAACTTGAACCATTTTTAATAGTCTGAAATGGATTTTTCCAAAAGCATTCAATGATGGTACATAACTGTGTCCATTGAAATCAATGGTAAAACTCCTATTGGACTTCAGTGGAAATAGGTCAATGCTGAATGCTTTAGAAAATTGTGGAAATGTAGAATTGGAAGGGACCTTGATAGGTCAACTAGTCCAGTCCCTTGCACTGAGGCAGGGCCAAGTATTACCTAGACGAGTGATACTCAGTCCTCATGGTTCAGGAGCCAAATCAGAGATCAACATTACCCAAAAGACCCACAGTATTGTGAATTCATTGTTTCATTTACTATGGTACTAAATATTCATATTTAAACAGTATGGAAGGGGAAATATTTAGCTTATAGTCTCACAGAAAAATAACTGACCAAGTATTATTATTTGATCAACTATAATTGGCTAATAACATAGTAACAACATCCTGATTGGTTAATAATTAAATCACAGAGTTTTAATATCATGTGCTACAAAGAGCCGCAGGAGACACATTAAAGAGCCACTTGCAGCTCGCAAGCCTCAGTATGTGTCTTACTGCTCTAGACCATCCTGACAGGTGTTTGTCTAACCTGTTCTTAAAAGTTTCCAGTTACAGATATTCTCCAGCCTCTCTAGGTAATTTGTTCCAGTGCTTAACTACCCTTATAGTTAGGAAGTTTTTCCTAATATCTAACCTAAATCTCTCTTGCTGCAAGTTAAACCCTTTGCTTCTTGTCCGGTCCTCAGTGGAGAACTTCTTCTTTATAACCCTTTATGTACTTGAAGACTGTTACCATGTCCCCACTCAGTTTCCTCTTCTCCAGACTAAATAAACTCATTTTTTCAATCTTTCCTCAGAGGTCACGTTTTCTAATAATTTTTGTTGCTCTCTTCTGGACTTTCTCCAGCTTGTCCATAATGACATCCCAAAGTGTGATACCCAGAACTAGACACAGTAATCCAGTTGAGGTCTTATCAGTGCTGATTAGAATGGAAAAATTACTTATGATGTCTTGATTACAACACTCATGCAAATACATCCCAGAATGATGTTCACTTTTTTTTATTGCTATAGCATTACATTGTTGACTCATATTTAGTCTGTGTTCCACTATAACTCCCAGATCCTTTTCTGAAGTCCTTCTTCCTATGTAGTCATTTCCTATTTTGTATTTGTGCAGTTGATTATTCCTTCTTAAGTGTAGTACTTTTCATTTGTATTTATTGAGTTTCATCCTATTTGCATTTCATAGAATCATAGAATCATAGAATATCAGGGTTGGAAGGGACCTCAGGAGGTCATCTAGTCCAACCCCTTGCTCAAAGCAGGACCAATCCCCAATTAAATCATCCCAGCCAGGGCTTTGTCAAGCCTGACCTTAAAAACTTCTAAGGAAGGAGATTCTACCACCTCCCTAGGTAACGCATTCCAGTGTTTCACCACCCTCCTAGTGAAAAAGTTTTTCCTAATATCCAACCTAAACCTCCCCCACTGCAACTTGAGACCATTACTCCTTGTCCTGTCCTCTTCTACCACTGAGAATAGTCTAGAACCATCCTCTCTGGAACCATCTCTCAGGTAGTTGAAAGCAGCTATCAAATCCCCCCTCATTCTTCTCTTCTGCAGACTAAACAATCCCAGCTCCCTCAGCCTCTCCTCATAAGTCATGTGTTCCAGACCCCTAATCATTTTTGTTGCCCTTCGCTGGACTCTCTCCAATTTATCCACATCCTTCTTGTAGTGTAGGGCCCAAAACTGGACACAGTACTCCAGATGAGGCCTCACCAATGTCGAATAGAGGGGAACGATCACTTCCCTCGATCTGCTCGCTATGCCCCTACTTATACATCCCAAAATGCCATTGGCCTTCTTGGCAACAAGGGCACACTGCTGACTCATATCCAGTTTCTCGTCCACTGTCACCCCTACGTCCTTTTCCGCAGAACTGCTGCCTAGCCATTCGGTCCCTAGTCTGTAGCTGTGCATTGGGTTCTTCCGTCCTAAGTGCAGGACTCTGCACTTATCCTTATTGAACCCAATCCTCCAATTTGTCTAGTCCCTCTGTAACCTATCCCTGCCCTCCAGCGTATCTACCACTCCTCCTAGTTTAGTATCATCCACAAATTTGCTGAGAGTGCAATCCACACCATCCTCCAGATCATTTATGAAGATATTGAACAAAACCGGCCCCAGGACCAACCCCTGGGGCACTCCACTTGACACCGGCTGCCAACTAGACATGGAGCCATTGATCACTACCCGTTGAGCCCGACAATCTAGCCAACTTTCTACCCACCTTATAGTGCATTCATCCAGCCCATACTTCTTTAACTTGCTGACAAGAATACTGTGGGAGACTGTGTCAAAAGCTTTGCTAAAGTCAAGAAACAATACATCCACTGCTTTCCCTTCATCCACAGAACCAGTAATCTCATCATAGAAGGCGATTAGATTAGTCAGGCATGACCTTCCCTTGGTGAATCCATGCTGACTGTTCCTGATCACTTTCCTCTCATGTAAGTGTTGGATCCGTATGGGTCTCCTGCAGGAAAATCACAGAGTACCCTCCCTCCCGAAGGAAGAAGAGCACCTGGGACCTGCGGAGAGCCATCTTACAACCCCAGGTGTTCAATGTTGTGATGGTGAGAGGTGTCATGGGGAGGGCCGCGGGGGATCCTGACTGGCAGGAATGCTAGCATCCCCTAGCAGGCCACGCAACAGTCCTTGACCCATCCCATAGGTCACGGAAGACGTGGACCTGCCAGTAGGCCATGGCATCCTGCTTCCCCGTCCCTTTACCTTCCCCCATGAGGGCCCTTGCGGCCTGGAGGATTTGAAAAAAATCCCCCCATCGCTGGAGAGCAAGCTGTACCTTGTTGCGGGAGCCATGGACATCCTCTAAAAACTTCCGCAGCTCTCCTTGCCGCTCATGGGTGGGTGGGGTTACGGTTTCCCGGTTGTTCCCCGGCGGGGCCCTTGGTGCAGCCCCGTGGCCCACTAAAATGGGCAATCAGGGTGCAGACCCCCTGATGGGCTGGAGCTTCTAGGCCCACCTCAAGCCCTGGGGCGATAGGGTGCGGTGGAGGGAAAATAGCAGCCCCTAATTGGTCGGGGCAGGAGAACGCAAAGGCCGCTCCCTGGGGGTCATCGATTGGAAAAGGGAAGGAGACAGCCCCGGGGGTGGCAATAACATCGCAGGAGGTAGACTGGATAGGGGTAGGGGTAGGGGCAAGGGCAGGGGCAGAGGCGACGTTCTGGGAGGCGAGCAGCTGGATGGTGATGCCTCCCGATCAGGCTCGAGGGTTAAGGGGGTGGGAAGGGAGCTCTCAGTGATACCGGGCGCGGACTCCATGGTGGATTTAGCGGCTACAGCATCAGGAGGTGAATTATCTTCTGTTGGGCCCCCACCCAGGAAGGAAATCAATTGCTCCCCACCAACGGGGGGTGCCCCTGGCAGCTCGTGTCCCGGTCGCGTGGCGCCGGCTGTCACCTGATCAGGCTCGGTGGTCATCAGCGGGGTGCCATCAGTGGCTGGGTCGATGGAGAAGTCCAGGGGCTCCTTGGAGGTGGGAGCAGAAGCAGCAGTTAGGGGGAGGGAGCATGGGGAAAAGAGGGGTGGAGTGAGGTCACCCAAATCGAGGTTTGCTGGCAAAAGGTCGTCCTCCCCCTGGGCGACCAGGGTCAGATCTAGGGCCTCGATCTCCTCGAACATGGAGGAGAGGACACTTTCCGTCGCCCCGAGGTTCTCCCCGCTGGCACCCGCCATGATGGTTGCCCTGGGGTTCACGGGGGCTTCGGGCAGCGTCAGGACAGAAAGGGCTTCCTTGAGGGTCTTGGAGGGGAGGGTCTCCCGTGGAAGGGACACACTACCTTCCGGTGCTACCACGTCTTTCCCTGCTGACACCGGTGGATGTGACGCACTCGTGGGCAAAGCGGAAGGTTTGGCATCGGTGCCCCCCTTCCTGGTCTTCCGGGGGGCCTCCGCCTCAGGTAGATGAGGCGGAGCTCGAGCCTTCCGCTTGCCTCGCTTCCCCTGGACTAGGGCCCAGCCCTCCATGGCATCATCTGGGGGCTGGTTAGCAGGGGTCGTGTCAGGGGGTAAAGGCGACGGCTCAGGGGCTTGGGGGGTGGGGGACAGTGGGGCGGCATAAGGGAGGGAGGATTCTCCCTGGGGCAGGCTCTCTCCCATGCCTGGTGGTATCTCTGCCACACCCTCCTCCATAGGCCCCGCCAGTTTGTCAGCAGTGAGGGCGGGGCTCTCCTGCTCGTCTGGGCATTGTAGGGGAGGTGTCCCTTGGGCCTGAGCGGGAGAAGTGGTGGTCCAAATAGGAGGGGGCACAGGTTCGGGTATCGGGCAGCCAGGGGCATCGGCAATGACAGGGCCGATGTCCTGCCGGGTCTCGGGGATCCCAGGTGCTCCTCCTTTCCGGG
The DNA here is from genome assembly GCF_965140235.1 of Caretta caretta. Classification (NCBI taxonomy): domain Eukaryota; kingdom Metazoa; phylum Chordata; order Testudines; family Cheloniidae; genus Caretta; species Caretta caretta. The sequence goes on along the minus strand of NC_134206.1, from coordinate 318,673,614 downwards.
CTAAGGGGCAGTCCCTCTGGACATGCCCTGACACGTGGCAGGGGTAGCACTGGGCTTCCCTCATGGAGAAATATACCTGGTAACGGGCCCCCTGGTGGGGGACTAGGAAGGACCCCTCAAGCGCCTCTCCGTCACACGCTGCTGATGGCCGTAGAAGCTGCACTTGCCAGCGGAAGGAAAAGATGTGATGGAGGTTGGGGTCCTTGCAGCCCAACGGGAGAGGGCTGATGACAGAAACAGGTTTCCCCAAGTTGGAAAGGGTGGGTAATAGGGCAGCATTGGGGAGAAAAGGAGGGACAGAGGTCAGGACCAGGCGGATGCCCAGGTCCTCTAGCGGCTCTAGGGGGACAAACACCCCACCCCACCCCCCGCTGCCAGACCCCTCTCCACCGCTTCCTGGGCAGCAGCCTCTGACGGTAAGAAGAAGACAACCTTCCCGTACATTTTGGAGGCCACCACAATGGCCGAGGGCCCCACCACCCTCACCAATGCCCGCACGTAGGTCTCCATGTGGGGCGAGGTGGGCACCAGGAGGCATCGGACTGCGTGCTTCCTTGTCATGGTGGGAAAGGGGCCCCGCCCGCTATTGACGGTGGCGGAGGTGATGGGCGGGAGAGATGACAAGGCAGCAGGCGGGGAGGCTGCCACCGCCCAGGCATACATCCTGGGGGCTGAGGGAGGGACACCCGCAGAGCTGGTGGAGGGGGCAGTGGGAGAGGACGCCGTGGTCGGTGGCGGGGCCACAGCAGTGGGAGTGGCCCCTGCCACGGAGGGCCTGGTGGTTTTAGCGGAGCCCTTCCCCTTCTTCTTGCCCTGGCCTTTCCCACCAGCTGGGGGGGCTTCCCTAGAGTCTGGGGAGATGATGGGCATGGCAGCAGTGGAGGTCACCCCAGCGCCCTCCATTGCCGATGCCCCAGTGGGGGTGGTGGCAGGTGATTGACAGGAGTTGGGGTCAGGTAGAAAGGGACAAGCTGTAGGGTGGACAATTTGGGGGGTGGGGCACATGAACCACCGTACGCTTGTCCAGAGAGTCCTGTTTGGTTGGCTGGTGCTTCTGGCCCACATGGTGGAACCAGGGCGAGCAGCTAAGTCTAGAGGCAGATGTTAGACAGCCAGCAAAGATGATGGAGGAGGCAGTTGTGAAGATGGTAGCGTGGGGGTTGGGAGGACACAGATGGATCGGGGGGCAGCTCCGTGCCACACCCCTGTGTCCCTACAAACATAGTTAAGACACAGTCAAGGCCTCCCCCCACACGAGAGCACAGTTAGAAAGTTACTCAGTCTTAGGCCCCCTCCACAGAGATTTGTAGATTCCCTGGGTGGTGTTCCTCTGGTAGACGGCTTTTTCTCTGTCTGTTCCAGGTCGCAGCTGCAAACATTCCAGGGATGCTGGAGCAGATGATAGGAAATTCTCTCAGCCAGAGACAGGTCCACAGACAAACAGCAAGTGGTTGGGTCTGGGGGCTGGGTCCTTCTACTACCCCACCCTCACCCCCACCCCGGGGAGCAGGTCAGCAGGCCCCCCCTCTTTCGGGGGGGGGGGTTTCAGCTGAAGCGGCAGCAGTGTCCGAGGGAGGGGTGGGTGGGGCTAACAGCCGGCCGGCAGCCGGCCAGCACTCTAGCAACAGCAGAGAAAGAAAAAAAAAACAAGAAGAAAAGAAAGGGGAAGAGCGTCTGGCCCAGTCAGGGGCAGGGAGCCAAAAGCAGGGGCAAAAAGCAAGAAAAGCCCAGGCCAGAGGGTAGCAGTAGGAGAGTAGGCTAAGTAGGTCCCTTTTCCCTGGGTAAGGTAACAGGAAAGGTTCCAGAAGGTTCCTGATTATTCTGGAGACAATTAACACCTGCAGCCAATCAAGTCACTGCTAGAATCAATTAAGGCAGGCTAATCAGGGCACCTGGGTTTAAAAAGGAGCTCACTTCAGTTTGTGGTGTATATGTAAGGAGCTGGGAGCAAGAGGTGCTAGGAGCTGAGAACTGTTGAAGGACTGAGGTGTACAAGCGTTATCAGACACCAGGAGGAAGGCCCTATGGTGAGGATAAAGAAGGTGTTGGGAGGAGGCCATGGGGAAGTAGCCCAGGGAGTTGTAGCTGTCACACAGCTGTTCCAGGAGGCACTCTAGATAGCTGCATTCCACAGGGCCCTGGGCTGGAACCCAGAGTAGAGGGTGGGCCTGGTTTCCCCCCAAATCCTCCCAACTCCTGGTCAGACACAGGAGGAATTGACCTGGACTGTGGGTTCACAAAAACAGCCAAAGTGAGGGCTGCCATGAAGCTCCAAAGCGAGCAAATCCGCCAATAAGTGCAAGACTCACCAAGGTAGAGCAGGAACTTTGTCACAATGCTTACAACTTGATTGTTGGATTATTTGTGCTATTATCCTTCCAGGTACCGAATTAAGCTGACTGGTCTAAACATTCTTGGGTTGTCCTTATTCCCCTTTGTATAGATGGGTACTATATTTGCCCTTTTCCAGTCCACAAGTTCTCAAGGATAAACACTACTGGCTCAGTGGTCTCCTCAGCCAGTTCCTTAAGTATTCTAGAAAGTATTTCATCAGGCCCCACCAACTGGAAGATGTCTAACTTGTCTAAGTAATTCTTAACTTGTTCTTTCCCTATTTTAACCTCGGAGCCAATCTCCTGTACATGGATGTTCACTATACGAGTCATCCAATCATTGCTAACCTTTTTGGTGAAAACTGAAACAAAAAAGGCATTTAACACTTCAATCAATGCTACATTTTCTGTTATTGTCTTCCCCCCCACCACCACCATTGAGTAATGGGTTTACTCAGTCCTTGGTGTTCCTCTTGCTTCTAACGTATTTGTAAAGGATAAGAAGAAAACACTTTACTTCCCTATCTAGTTTAATCTCATTTTGTTCCTTGGTCTTCCTAATTTCATCTCTACATGCTTGTTATATATAGTCATCCTTTGTAATTTGACCCAACGCTTTTTTGAGTTTCAGTTCAATGAAGATCTCCTGGTTAAGCCAGAGTGATTTCTTACCTTACTTCCTATCTTTCCTGTGCAACGTGATAGTTTGCTATTGTGTCCTTGATAATGTCTCTTGAACTCTTTTTTTCCTGTAGACTTGCTTCTCACAGGATCTTGTCTACCAGTCCCCTGCCAGCCTTGGCCTTTGTATCTTATTACCAGTCAGCCGAGCCACTCAGTTCCCTCACAGGGTGCATATTTTTTATTATGCGTAGTACAGCAATTTCTAGTTACAAAATTAACATCTGGTTGTGAGACAAGGTGAGGGAGCTGCAGTTTGTAAAGGATTAACAGGTCTCTGCCTGTCACATGGCTGTACAAGGGTGGAATATAGAAAGAAGAGGAAGGTGGGTCAAAGGGGAACTCACTTGTCCCTCCCTCCTGCTGAGTTCATAAGGAAATGCCTGTAGGAATTATTGACCAACATTTTTCACTTGATTTGCCTTTTGTTTTAAGAACAAAAAGACATTCCCTGAGGAAATAGCCTTAAAAGACTAATGCCTGAAGCTTTACTTGCCTTCCCTACCTACTGAAACCACCCACCAGTTTATATCTTACATTTAGAGAAAACAGTTGCAGGTCACTTTTTGATATCAGTGTAATAAGAATCTTTAACTGCATACCTGGCTATGCTTTTCTAAAGTAAAGTATCAGCATGCTAACTGATGTTACAGGATTCAGCTTAGCTGGATTTGATTTACAACATGGATGTTAGGATATAGATATTCAGGTCTGTCTGTAAAGGCCTATGCTCAAAGAAAGAAAGAATCAAAATCACTGTCTGCTGGTGTAAGAGCCTTCTCTTACTGTGACAGTCTGAGGCCCTGTTCTTAGGCTAAGGCCTTTGGCTAAGCAGCAGAGGCAGCCATAAGCTGGGAAGCAACCGGTCACATCCTCACATTCCAAACCAGTCACATTGAAATCAGGTGCTATTGGGCTGTTAGGAATACAATCCTGTCCTGATAGTGCCTATCGCCTCCAGAGAAAGGGAAGTACCTAGACAATGTAAAAGGAAACTTAGTTTGATAGCATCCTTTCTGGCAAGAACTCACTTATCAATAGCTGGGATGTGAAATCCTCTCTTCTGTATTGTTTTGTCATGATAGTTCCCACTTTGCTATTGTTTATTTGCATGGTCTCTGTCTGGTTCTGTGATTGTTTCTGTCTGCTGTATAATTAATTTTGCTGGGTGTAAACTAATTAAGGTGGTGGGATATAATTGGTTAAATAATCATGTTACAATATGTTAGGATTGGCTAGTTAAATTTCAGTAAAATGATTGGTTAAGGTATAGCTAAGTAGAACTCAAGTTTTACTATATAGTCTGCAGTCAATCAGGAAGTGTGGGGGGGGGGAGCGGAACAGGGAAATCGGAATCATGCTTGCTGGAAGTTCACCCCAATGAACATCAAATTGTTTGCACCTTTGGATTTCAGGTATTGTTGCTCTCTGGTCATGCGAGAAGGACCAGGGAAGTAAGTGGGTGAAGGAATAAGCCCCCTAACATTGGATATCACCGATTTAATCTGACACACTGAAATCAATGGAAAAAATATCAATCGGCAACCCTTGGTGGGAGTGCTGCCTTCCCACCTCATGCCTGAAGAGACTGAGTGTCCCTGGTCCTGCGGCAGTGCAGGGAGCCCTCTGCAGTCCCGCTGGCTGGCTGGCATAGCTCCCTCACTACCATGGTGGCAGAGATTCAGAGGGCTCCCTTCATGGCCACAGGGTCTGTGGCACATGATCTCTGCAGGCCCAGTGTGCAGGGAAGGCTGCAGTCCTGGCCCTGTGGAGCGGAGACTGTCCCAGCTAGGGCCATGAAGAGGAGTCGTCCTCCTCAGTAGGGTCGCCAGGTGTATGGTTTTCAACCATAACGCCTGGTCAAAAAGGGGCCCTAGCGGGTCCGGTCAGCACCGCTAACCGGACTATTAAAAGTCCGGTTGGTGGCACAGACAGGCTCCCTACCCGGCTCCATGCAACTCCCGGGAAGCTGCTGGCATCTTCTTCTGGGTCCTAGGTGCAGGGATGGCCCTGGGGGCTCTGCGCACTACCCCTGCCTTCAGCACCAGCTCAACAGCTCCCATTGGCCAGGAACTGCGGCCAATAGGAGCTGAGGGGTTGGCATGTACACGCGCGGGCAGTGCGCAGAGCCACATGATCACACCTCTGCCTAGGAGCCAGAGGGAGATTCTGGCAGCTTCCGAGGAGCCACCTGAGGTAAGCGTCGCCCATAGCCTGCACCTTGAACCCCCCCTCCCATGCCCCAACCCCCTGCCCCAGCCCTGATCCCCCTCCTGCACTCTCAACCCCTTGGCCCCAGCCTGGAGCCAGCAGGCAGGGCAAGGGTGTTTGGCTTTCTGCAAATAGAAACGTGGCAACCCTACTCCTTAGCGGTGGGGGAGATACCCTGCTGCTGAATGACTCCTGCTCAGGGATGAAGCCACACAGCAGTAGGGTGGCCTCCCACATGGACAGTGCTCATTGTGCTCCTTGCAGTCCTGGCCAGAGGTTTCTGATCCCCCAGGCTAAAACCACAGCATTCCCCACATCTTGCGCTTGGGAGTCACCAGCACTGTGATAATGCAGGAAGCTCTCTGCAGCTCCACTGTCATGGCCCTGCTCACTCATTCATTAGTCAGGAGTGCAGGGGCCATACCTGGGCAGGAATTGTTCAGCAGCATCCTGTAGCCAGGGGGCTCATCCTCCTCCTTGCAGCCTGGCTGGGCGGGGGGTCTCTGCTCCGCTGGGCCAGGACCACAGCCTCCCTTATATCTTGCAACCCAGTGTCTTGGACCCCTCAACCATGTTGGGAGCCCCCTTCAGCCCCACTTCTGTGCTGCCATAACACTTAACGCCAGCCCTACCTCCGCTAACAGTTGAAAATTGGGCATAAAAAAAATCTTAAACGAAAAAAATATTAACTGTCAAAACTGGAAAAAAAAATTAATTCTGCCAAGCCTGTGTATGATATAACCCACTATTATTGTGCTGATTTAGAAAGGCATGCAGTTTTTCCAGACTTTGCTATGAAGATCAGAGCTTGTAATACAATAGAATTTTTACTACTGCAAAAGGTAACAAATGCCATGCTTATGTTTTCAGTACCTGTAGCCGCTGGGGGTATTCTATCTGAGATTACCTAAACAGCTTAAAAACATTCTATTAATGACAAGGAAGCCCATGCCTGCTTCAGTAGTTTTTATTAAAAACAAGTGTTTTCTTTTATGGGGTTTTGGTGTATATGATAATCAATAAAATATTAATACAATGATAATATGGATAGATACATGTATTTACTTCAGGGAAACTACCTCCCTTTAACTGCATACACACATGCAAAAATATAGACCTTGAGCAAGAGACAGAGTAGCTGTAAATAAGAGGTAAAACACAAAGCCAAGGACAACACCCTTCCTTCCCCTCCCCTCCCCCAACACACCGCCACACCCACACAGTAAAAAGAATACACCAAAGCTTGTTTCTTCATGCAGTCAGAATTAAGAAGGGAACCCCGCTGAGACGTTTTAAAGAAAGAATCCTGCTGAGATGATTTAAAGAACAAAAGCAATCAGCACAAATAACTGCCTATTGTTTACACTCTTTGGGCCTGATCCAACACCTATTAAAGTCAGTGGAAGATTCCCCATTAAACAGCAGAGGAATCAGACCTTTAATTTACATCACTGTTATGCAAGTGTGTTGTTGTTTACTGGTGTGAAAGAGAAAAATGACCATGGGTGGGTATTTATAGGTTTTATATTGTAATTTGTTCTAAACTTTACATGTGTGGTGGATAAGCTCTACGCTAGCACGAACTTTCTGATCCAGGCCTTTCTTAGCCAGGTGAGTAGCTATGTGGATGAATGAGAGTAGCTCAATGTGTGCCCGTCCAGTTCTAGCCTTAGTCTAGGGCTAATCAATCTGGTTTTGGAAGCTGTTCATTTCAGTCAAAAGTGATATTACTTGTAAATCACAATTAGTCTAAGGACTTATCTACACTGATACACAGTCTGGACTAAGGGGGTGTGAATAGCCGTATGCACCACTGTTCTACTCTGTAACTCCCCTGTGTGGACACTGAAGGCATGAATCATAGAATATAAGGGTTGGAAGGGATCCCAGAAGGTCATCTAGTCCAACCCCCTGCTCGAAGCAGGACCAATTCCCAGTTAAATCATCCCAGCCAGGGCTTTGTCAAGCCTGACCTTAAAAACCTCTAAGGAAGGAGATTCTACCACCTCCCTAGGTAACGCATTCCAGTGTTTCACCACCCTCTTAGTGAAAAAGTTTTTCCTAATATCCAATCTAAACCTCCCCCACTGAATTAAAAGGTTCCTAGTTTGCATTAACATGATCCTCTGAAAACAGGAGTGACAGTGTAGACAACCTTAGATAGTTCAGACTGGTATATACAGATTAGAGATGGTCAAAAAAAATTCTCAATTTCAATTTTTTATTTGACATTTCAAATTTTGACAAAAGAGGGGGGAAATGTTTTAGAAATTTTCTATATTCATTTTTCAACCAGTTCTACCAATGACACACATTATACTTCTGCAGTAATATATTCTTGCAGATACTAAAAAATTCCTGAAAAAGTACAAGTGCCCAGCATATGAATGATCTAAAATATTTAGAATTGCAAAAAGAGTGGATGATGTGACGAGTTGACAGATTTATTAAAGCACTTGATACAATGACTAAATCAAACTTTCAAAATTAACTGAATTGGGTAATGGTTGGGTAATGAACACTATCGTGTGGATTGAAAATTGTCTAAATCACCAGAAATAAAGGTGAATGATAAGTGGCAAATTGTGGAGTTATGAGAAGGTATCTGATGGATGTCATAGGTATTGAGTTAGGTCCAATCTTATTGAAACATCTCCATTTATGATCTGGAAGTGGAGAGGAAAGACCTCCATGTTAATGGAATTTGCACAAGATGTTGCAAATACCAGTGAGGTCAGAAAAATAATACAGAAGTTCCTAGAGAAGTTAGAGGAACAGATCACAAAGAGATTTATCTTGGGAAAACGTAAGCTAATACATCTGAGTGAGACTATTGTAAAGCAAAACAATTAGGAGGTAGAACCTTGGGAAGGAGTAATACCAGAAGAGATCAAGAAATTATGATTTCCCCAGATCTGTGTAGCAGCATCCATTCCCACGGGGATATCTGCATCAATATCCTCAAGACCAGACAGGGAAGATGCCGGGGGGGCGAGTTATATGGGCCTGTGGTGCCCATGCACCAGCAATATTCAGAGCATGGGGGCACGACTCCACCAATGTTCGGGGCTGGGTTTCTCCCCCGGCCCTGCCTGTGCCCTGGGCAGCAGGCGTCTGCCCCCTGCAGCTCTGCACTGTGCTCCACTCTGCCAGTGGTCCTAGCGCCCATAGGCACTGACTCCGTGGATGCTCCTGGGCTGGCACACCCACAGGGAAAAATTAGTGGCTGCTCTGCACCCACCAGCAGCCAAGCTGCCCCCCCGTCCTGCTCCCATCCCACTTCCTCCTCTGCCTCCTCCCCTGCCACCCCTGGAAGATACCACATAGAGCCTCCAGTCCTCAGCTCTACATCAACCCTCTATACGATCCGTTTTCCACAGAGGAGTTTCCACAGGGTCAGGGAAATATTGCTGGAGAAACAACACTCTGCTCTTTTGAGTCAACCGCATCGCCCATGGCCACATCGTTTTTGTTCCCTTCTCTCACTGGAATGGAAGATTGATCTGGGTCCATACATTCTCTTCAAAGAGTTTCTGCATTTTGGTCCATCCCATCCTCGTACCTGCCAACTTACCACCCACTTCAAGGGATGTCACTCCTTTTAGTCTCAAAGTTCCCAACATTCTATATAAACGTAATGTCCTTTCACTTAGTGTGCTGAAAATTGTTCAATACATCTGAAAGCAAAAAAACTCATGAAACCAAGATGCAAGAGAAGTATTTATGCTAGCATATTAAGCTTTGTTATGTATTTTGTGTCATACTCTATATGCCAGATTCTGGCCTTGCCTTGTTGAGAGGTACTGACTTCTAGAAACGTCTGAGATATGAGATTTCCAGTTCGTAGAAAAATTCACATTTCAAAATTGGGTTTCATTCCAAGTTGGAAAGAAACCAAAATTTTCCAGTAACAGAATGCCTTAAAAATGCTGTTTCAGAAACACCAGCCCATGGTTTTCCAGAAATGACATTTGCCCCCAGAGACCCCGATGGCTGGTGAGTAAATTGACACTGCTAATAACAGCATTGAAACTGAGGAGAATGTCAATTTCACTCAGCAGCTCCCAGGGTCAACAGCTCCCTGGACCTGGCACCCTAGGGTTTCCAGACTCCCAGGACTGTTGGCAGCCCAAATAGCCAGCTAGGGGGTCTATGGGCTGGGGCAGTCTGCATGGTAGAGCTGCTTCAGAGAAGCAGACCCTGAAACTCAGGAAATAGTTCCAGGACTTTCAGGCTCTCGGCTCTGCAGCAAGGAGCTTGGTAGTCCTGAGAGCCCTGACTTGAGCTGGCTAGTTGGAAGATGAGCCCTGGGTAGAGCCAGGACTTTCAGGCTCCTAGCTCTCTGGAAGGGAGCCTGGAATCCCTATCATGGAAAGGCTGCCTCAGAGCCACAGAACCTGGAACACTAGGGTGCATGTCCATGGGGTGGTCTACCCAGCAGCGCCGCTCAGAGCTGCTACAGACTCTGGAAAACCAGAGCCCCCAAGCCTCGGGGCCATGCAAACAGTGGGGATGCCCTGAAACCCACCAGGCAAGCTGGTAGGAAACCTTGTAGGCTGATGAAAGTCTGTCAGACCCAACACACTTTTTTGAGAAATTTCAGGTTCGACAAGTGAGCATTTTCCAGTGGAAGGCTGGAAAATTTCTGACCAGCTCTAGTGACTCTCCGAAAGAATTCAGTGTTGCTTTTCAGCTCAATTATATTAAAACTGCATAATTGTGATCAGCTTGAGCATACTAAAATTGCTTAAGCTGAACATAATGCCACCAGAGTCATGAAAGGATTAATGAGTAGATATGGTTTGTTTATAGAATGGATCGCTCAATGATTGCCCTGTTCTGTTCATTCCCTTTGAAGCATCTGGCATTGGTCACTGTTGGAAGACCGGATACTGGGCTAGATAGATCATTGGTCTGACCCAGTTTGGCTGTTCTTATGATTACAAATAAATAGCGAAATATAACTCTTTTGGCTATTAAAACTCTGGCAAGTGGGTATTTCCATTGGTGTAGGCTTTAAATGATATTTTAAACTTGGAGTATGTCTACAGAGGAGAACACTGGAAGATAAGAATCCCTGGATTTGATCCTGACTCTGACATTCGGGGGCTGTCTACAATAATATATCAGCTATATCACTGTAGCACTGCAGCACAGACACTTACTACATGAATGGAAGGGAGTTTATCATTGCTGCAGTAAATACATTCCCTCGAGAAGTGGAAGCAAGGTGCACACAGGAATTCTTCCATCAACATAGCTGTGTCTACTGCATGGGTTAGGTCAAACTAATTACATCACTCAGGGTGTGAAATTTTTGACAGCCCAGTAATGTAGCTAAATCAACCTAATAATCAACCTAATCAACCTACATATAGACCAGGCCTTACTCACTGTATGACCTTGTGCAACTACTTAAAGCAGTGCCTCGTTTTTCCCATTTGTAAAGTGGCTATATTGAAACTGCGTTATCTCAGGGGGGTAAGCCATCAACTCGAACATATTTAATAACACATAGAACAAGTCTTATCTTAAAACAATTTTAAAGATACTCATTTCTTAAAATCCTCCAGTGCCCCGTGGAATCATATGGGCAACTCCTCACCTGGTGTAAATCAGCATAGCTCCATTGGAACCAATGAATCTACACCAGTTTACACCAGCTGAGTATCTGGTCCACAGTGGAGGAAGGTTGGTCTTCTCGGTAGGGCCCTAGCCTGGGATTCAGGAGGATTGGGATTAATGCCCAGCTTTACCATAGACTTCCTGGGTGACTTTGGACTCAGGGTCTGTCTACACAGGAAAGCAAAACCTGTGACTGGCCCCCACAGGGTCCTACAGCCAGGGCTCCAGCCCAAGCCCAAAAGTCTACACAGCAATGAAACAGCCCCACAGCCTGAGCCCTGTGAGCCCGAGTCGGCTGGCACGGGCCCGCCGTGGGTTTTTCTTTGCTGTGTAGACATCTCCTTAGGGCAGGGGTCGGCAACCTTTCAGAAGTGGTGTGTCAAGTCTTCATTTATTCCCTTTAATTTAAGGTTTCGCATGCCAGTAAAACATTAACGTTTTTTAGGTCTCTCTCTATAAGTCTATATATTATATAACTAAACTATGTAAAGTAAACAAGGTTTTCAAAATGTTTAAGAAGCTTCATTTAAAATTAAATTAAAATGCTGATCTTACGCTGCTGGCCTGCTCAGCCCGCTGCCAGCCTGGGGTTCCATTCACCTAGGCCAGCAGCAGGCTGAGCGGGGCCTGCGGCCAGGACCCTGGCTGGCAAGGGGCTGGCAGCCAGGGCCTGCTGCCACTCAGGATCCCGGCTGCCAGACCCGCTCAGCCTGCTGCCCACATAGACCCTGCCCACATAGAGTGGGTACCTACCTTCTCCCTGGTTCTAGCCTATTCTCTTCCTCTCTCCCTGCACTGAGCTGAGGGTGGGAGTGCACTGAGCACAGGGCTGGAGGTGAAGGAGCAGGCTGGCGGTTGGGGTGTAGGGTCTGGCCAGGAGCTAGAATGAGGGAGGGAGCTCAGGGTTGGGGTTTGGGTGTGGAGTGCTTACCTGGGCAGCTCCCATTTGGTGCGAGGGGTCCAGGTGGGAATGGGGGGGGGGGGTGCAGGAGCTCCCGTTTGGTGCTCAGGGTGGGGGTGGGAACGTGGGGGGTTCAAGAGTCAGAATATGGGGTGTGAGGGGGCTGGGTATGTGTGGGGGGTGCAGGAGTTGGGGCAGGGGGCTGGGAGCATGTGAGGGGGTGCAGGAGTCAGGGCATGGGGTGGGGAGGCTGGAATCAGGGCTGGGTGTGTGTAAGGGGGTTGCAGGGATGAGGGCAGAGGGCTGGGGTTGTGGGGGTGCTCCCAGCCCCCTGCCCAGAGCAGCTCATGGCAGGGGGCTGGAGGGGATATGCCCTGATTCCACCCCCTCTTCTCCGCCTCCTCCCCGGAGCAGCGAGCGTGCTGCGGCTCAGCTTCTCCCCCTCCCTCGCAAGGGCCATCAGCTGATCGGCAGCAGGGAGGGAGAGGAGGAGGAGCAGGAACGCAGCACGCTGGGGGAAGAGGCAGGGGAGGGGGGAGCTTGCCTGGTCTGCAGCAGCAGCTGGGGAGGCGGGGCGGAGAAGACTGGGCCGGGCCGGGCAGGATTTTTAATGGCACGCTGCTGCCTGTCGGGGTCGCGGCCTGGGTTCGGCAGAGGACTGAGCGGGGCCGGCGCCTGGGACCCGGTAGGCAGCAGTGCGCCATTAAAAATCAGCTCACGTGCAGTCTTTGGCACACGTGCTATAGGTTGCCGACCCCTGCCTTAGAGTGAGATCCACAAGAGGGACTTAGGTGCCTAAATCCAACATTTAAAGCTTCAAAACCCCTGCTCAGCTGGGACCTTGATATCTGCCAGCAGGCATGCACACAGTCATCTCATTCCTGACCCTGCTAAGCAGCTCCGTGCCTGGCTCATGCCTAAGCCCCAGCAGGATTCACAAACGAGGCATTCCCGCCTATCTCGGCAGCGGGGCCTGATCTAGTAGACACGCTCAGAGGCTGCCTTAGAGCATGTCTATCGGATTGGAACTGGCACTAAACAGGCCCTGGTGGTAGCGTCCCCCAATAGCCCTGTGGTTAGTGCATTATTCACCCTGTGGTTAGTGCATTCACCCAGGATACAGGAGACCCAGATTGCCTGATGTGGAGCAGGGACTTGAATTTAGGTCTCCTACACCACAGGTGAGTGTTCTAACCATTGGGCTATTGAGTCAATCTCACTCGCTTTTTCTCTCTCAATCAATTACTGTTGTAACTAAGTATTGTATAGCATGTGGAACACCTATCCAACCCAGAATATCCATGGCCCAATAGCTAGGGCATGCACCTACAAAGTGGCAGACCTGTGTTTGTAGTCCCCATTCCACACCAGCCAGAGTGTCGCTTTGAACCCATGTCTCCCACACTCGACCCACTGATCTATTAGGTGGGAGGGGACGAGTACTATCTCCTCCTGTCCCTTGGTTTCCTTGAAAAAGCGTTGACCTGACTTTGAAGCCTGACTTCAAGAGAGGGTTCATGGATGTGAATCCCAAGTGGAGGGAAGCGCCTCCCTCTGGCCCAGAGTTAGGCACTTAACTCTCCTTGAAGGGGAGATACTTAGGCATTTCCTATTGGCTACCTTAGGCAGCTCCCCATTCAGTGTGCTGGCTTCCTGAGTCCTCTTTTGGTAGGGCCTAGCTCTCCTTATACTTTGGATAGGAAGCCTGGGAACCTACTCAGAGCTGTGGATTCCACTGGGTGTCAGGATACATGAGCACTGCATCACTCAGCCCAAATGGCCCTTGTGACTCTAGCCTTTCATCTCTCTCTGCCCACCTGAAAAATCATAGAATAGAATCATAGAATATCAGGGTTGGAAGGGACCTCAGGAGGTCATCTAGTCCAACCCCCTGCTCAAAGCAGGACCAATCCCCAATTTTTGCCCCACATCCCTAAATGGCCCCTCAAGGATTGAACTCCCAACCCTGGGTTTAGCAGGCCAATGCTCAAACCACTGAACTCTCTCTCCCCACAAATGGCAACAACAACACTTCTGTACCTCACAGGGATCTTGTGAGGATAAATACATTAAAGAGAGTCTGAGATGTTCAAATACTGCAGTAATGGGGGCACTTAAGTACAACAGATAAAACATATGACCGTAGATGCAGCCTATGCCCTTGTTTGCTTTAAACATATAGAGCTGGTTTGATTTCACACATACTACATCAATGGGACTACTTCAGTTCTACATGTTAAGTGAATTTAAAATCTGGCCCTTAGAATTCAAGCACAATGGACAATATTGGAAACTAGAATCCAGCTGCTACAGCTAGGAGGCACACTTTCACTTTGCCCAACCTACCATCATGAGAGCTAGTGCTGCTACTTGGCTGAGCCAAAATTGTAGTAGTGGTCAGCACAGCCTATGAGTAAGGCTACAATTTAGTCACAGAGGTCGCAGAAGTCACGGAATATGTGACTTCCAATGACCCCTCTGACTTCAGCCTGCAGTGGTCAGGAGCTGAAGGGTCCCCTGCCACCCCTCCGCCCCCAGAGCTCCAAGCTACTGTAGGCGGAGGGGTACCCCACAGCTCCCAGCCACCATGGCCACAAGGGTACCCCACAGCTCCCAGCTGACATGGTAGGCAGGGCACAGGCACCCTACAGCTCCCAGCCCCCCCAGGCCATGGGGGACCTCCAGAGATGCAGGTGGTGGGGTGCCCTGTGGCCCCCAGCTGTTGTAGGTGGCTCCTAGCCCCTGCGCAACTGCCCCACTTTAGATGGTGTGGAGACCCGCAGATCCCCTTTTTGTCATGGATATTTTTAGTAAAAGTCAGGGACAGGTCACAGCTTCCGTGAATTATTCTTTTTTGTCCGGGACCTGTCCTTGACTTACTTAGCCTTACCTATATACACAGCCCAGAAATCAGTTCCACAGCTTCATCAGCAGCACCCTCAAATAAACACAACTGTATTTCCTCTTGTTTTTTCCTACCCCCCCCCCAGATGTTCTGGTTTAACTTGGATTTAAACTTGGAGAGTGGTCAGTTTGGATGAGCTATTACCAGCAGGAGAGTGAGTTTGTGTGTGTATGGGGGTGGGGGGGATGTGAGAAAACCTGGATTTGTGCAGGACATAGCCCAACTTGATTATCATGCACATTGTGTAAAGAGTTGTCACTTTGGATGGGCTATCACCAGCAGGAGAGTGAATTTGTGGGGGGGGGTGGAGGGTGAGAAAACCTGGATTTGTGCTGGAAATGGCCCAACCTGATGATCACTTATAAGCTATTACCAGCAGGACAGTGGGGTGGGAGGAGGTATTGTTTCATATTCTCTGTGTATATATAAAGTCTGCTGCAGTTTCCACGGTATGCATCCGATGAAGTGAGCTGTAGCTCACGAAAGCTCATGCTCAAATAAATTGGTTAGTCTCTAAGGTGCCACAAGTACTCCTTTTCTTTTTGCGAACTGTACTTTGGACACTTTCAGTCCAAGACTGCCATCTTGTGGACTCTAACTGAGGAAGGAATTGTTAACATCCAGGCTTTGGTCAGTGCTTCAGAACGATTTTGTACCGCATGTTTATTTCCCTTTGCGAGATTAAGAAAAAAAGACTAATGAATCCATAAGAGCAGTGTAAAGATGTCAGATACTCCTGAAACATTAGAGAAATCATTACAATTTACAAAAAAAGGAATAAAAGCTGTAATAAATATTTTATAGCTGCTATACTTCACAATTATAAGGAGCATTTCTATGTGCAAGAATGTTCAATTTAATGGTTTATAAATTCATACATAAAAATTAAATTTAATCTTTTAGGGAGAGTGGCTTGGTTAAAAAAATCTGTTCTCCCAATAGACATCAACCAGTAAAGCTGCTTTAATATGAGTAAGTAGTTCAGCTATCCAATCACAAGGGTGAATGTGATTAGGCTGAAGGTGTTAGTGAATATAAAATTTATTCACTCAGTATCTGAATCTAAAATATCTTTATGTCTATGTTAAAAAATACTTTACAATCTGGGCATATTTTAAAAAGGCATTCAGTATGCAATGGAAATGCACTTGTACAGGAAAAATATCTAATCTGAATCAACCAGCACGTATCCAATATGTTAGTGCTGTGCATCATCTGATGTAGATTAAATTTAATTATATCCTTGCCACAACTTTTTAGGTATCTATTTTGTAAGCAGACAGTCTTCTTGTAGCCTGATTGCTGGGCGTGGAAATCTTCTCAGACAATCCAAGACACACAACAGAAGGGCTCATCTGGAGAATGCAGGTTCATTATGCAGAACTATGAGCCATTCTTCCTGCTCTCTCACCCACTATCAAGAACACTATTTCATCCACAAGATAAAAGCTAAGATCATTGTTTCATGTTTTCCAAATCCCTGCAGCATGTGCAGCTCCTTCTTTTTACCACTAATACATACCTTATAGATGATGAAAGTACCCCTTGATCAATACTGACAATATATTGAGGAGAGGGGTTAAAGGGAAGGTGACATACTGAGATATTTTTAAGGTCTTCTATAAGCACTTAAACATTAAGCACTGTATTTCAGAGCAAGTAAAAAACAATAGTAAAAAGTTGAAAAGCTAACTAGATTTCTACCTAGTGCTGCTCAAAGATTTGTATCAGCCAGATATACAAATCATTTTAAACAAGGAGGTTCATTTTATTTAATGGAAACTTGCCTTCAGTAATTTACAACATACTGCAGCCACTGGAGACCTTTGGTTATATTTATACCATTAACCAGCAAACTGTAACCAAGCTATGCTGGAATTTTTCTATCAAGTGTTATTAAATTATCACCTAAAACCTTCCAAGTGAACTTGATCTGCATTTTATTTACTCTCTTACTTCACTGAATGGATAATACATTGAAGAGATGTCTAAGTTAACAGCCGTGTTTTCTAGCTGCAGTGGTAAGAGGCTGAAGAGCAAGCTAGGGTGAACACTCAGTACTTGGGGTCTACAACTAAGATTAAATTTTCAGATGTGACCACCATTCAAGTGCATCCAACTTGAGACACCTGGTTATCTGATTTTCAGAGGCACTAAACATCCATAAGTTCAAAATAAATGCATGAAAAGTACAAGTGCTCAGAACCTCTGAAAAAGAATCAGGAATGAGATGTCTCAAGTTGGGCACCAAAGATCAGTGACCACTTGAAAATCTTGGACCATAACATCTCACTGAATATCACCATGCCCTGAAGTTCTCAGTAGTGTGACAATATGGAAGCGTCAGTCTCTAAAACAAAAGGATGCTGGGAAGATGGGACAAGTAGCATTAAAATTGTGATTATTATTGATGTATTTACTTTCTCTCTCCCAGACAGATCATGAGCAACAGCCACATCAATAGAGAATCCTTCAGTCCTCATTTCTTAAAAACAAAAAACCACCATTAGAAAATTCAAAGATGTTTATGGCCAGAAGGGCCCATTATGATCATCGAGTCTGACCTCCTGTATAACACACAGCCTATAGAATTTCACACAGTGATTCCTGCATCACGCCTTTAACTTCTGCCTGAGCTCGAGTATGGTTTCTAGAAAGATATCCAATCTTAATTTAAAGACTTAACATGACAAAAAAGAGCCTGGCCTTGGGCTCACTGGGCAAGGCCAGCACACCCTGCCTCACTATCACCTCGGGCTGGGCTCAAACCAACATCCTTTTAGTAAAAGCTGGACACACTGACCAATTATGCCACAGAGCTGCCTTATGGTGGCTTATAAGATGTTTTGTCTCTTATTCCAAAGAGAAAAGTTGGTGGTGTTTTCACAATCCTTTTCAGGAAATTACCTCTCTTTACATTTTTTGGCTGATATATTGTTTTCTGGTTCACAACCGATACTTAGGGCTAGTCTACACCGGAATCGCTGTAGTGGCTCGGCAGTACCGATTAGCAGCGCTACAGTGGCTCAGCTACGTGCAGACGCTCTATGCCAACTGTGACAAAGGGTCAGAAAAGGTTACGCAACTTGCAGGCTAATTGACCCAGATTCAACCTTTAGAGACATGTCAGTAGATAAGGTTTGTGATTTTTGCGTGTTTACATATATATTATTAGAGATTGACC
This sequence comes from Caretta caretta, assembly GCF_965140235.1. Taxonomy (NCBI): domain Eukaryota; kingdom Metazoa; phylum Chordata; order Testudines; family Cheloniidae; genus Caretta; species Caretta caretta. Next base: position 318,655,774 of record NC_134206.1, on the reverse strand, counting down.
ATGTAACCAGTCAGTTCCTGTCTATTGCTGTATTCTGTTAATTCAGAGAGCAAAAGGAGATGTTAACATTTAAATGAACTGTGAAGTAATGATATCACTGTCTCCACTTCTCTTTGAAGTATATAGTAAATTACCTGTAAATGGTGGGAGATAGGCAATTGCCTTATGTTAATCCATGCAGCTAATTACTGGTGATGCTTAGGAAATAGGAGGTTACTTCAAAGACATTATTCTTCACCCAAGGAACGCCTGCTGTCAAGAAGCTGACAATAGCCTGCCAGGGTGGTCTATAAAAACTCTTGGGCCCTGGTCCTTTCATCTCAGATCTGCTTAAGCTTCATCAGGGGAAGTTTGAGTTGCAGGACTGAGGTCTCCATTCCATCTGGATATTGGACTTCAACCTATGGACTAATTCTAAAAGAAATTTTTGCAACTCTGAAGTTCAACATCACTACTATGAAACTGACCTAAGAACTCTACTCATATCTGGATGTATATGATCTTTCAACCAATACTCTCTCTCTTTTTTAAAAAATAAATCTTAGTTTAGTTCATAAGAATTGGCTGTAAGCATGTATTTGGTTAAGATCCAAAATATCCATTAACCTCATGGTTAATGTGTCTAATCCTTTGGGACTGATACAACTTTTTATATGACAAACAAGATTTTCAGTAATCCTCATCATATTTGACTTGGCTGTCTGGGTGGGAGCTCAAGGCTGGATTGCTTTAAGGGAACTGTATTTCTGGCTTCTGAGTAATCAGTAAGGTACTGTAGAAGCTGTTTTGTTGCTGGCTTGGTGAATCTAAGTAACAGAATAACCATAGTTCTAGGGATTGTCTGCCCCATTCTTTGCAGTTTGCCCTAACTGAGCAACCTCAGCATGGCCCCCCCCCCGGAACTCCAGTCACACCAACGGGAAAGAGCTCTCCTGTCAGCATAATTATTCCACCACCACCACCCCCCGCAGCTATCCACAATGGCACTTAGGTCAGGGTAACTTATGTTGCTCAGGGGTGTGGCTTTTTCACACCCCGAGCGACTTAAGTTATACCGAAGTAAGCACTAATGTGCACAGACTCTTAGCTACATAACTAGTGAGTTTGAACCAAATTGCAATTATTGCCCATACCATCATTCTTCTTGGTCAGTATGCCTATTTTCCCAGTGTGCACGTCTATTTTGGTTTGATGTCATGTTACAATTTCTATTTCTAAATTTTTATTTTATTTTTTTTTTAAGGAACTAATTGCCCAGGGAATCAGCAAGAATTATAGCTCTTTTTTGTACCCTGGATTTTAAGATACATTTGTAGAAATAGAACAATACAAAAAGAAATATTAAAACGATAGAACTGAGACAATAGCAAAAATAAGAAATAGGTGATTATTTGAATACAGTTGGGACTAGGCTCCCCTTTAGAGAAAGACATGCATTCCAAGGTGAATGCTACTACCTTGTATTAAGGATTCGTAAAATGTAAATGACTAAAGATTGATTTTTGTAATTCTGTAATTTTGCACCTTTCTTCCTGTTGTCACTGTTTTTCTTACTGTGAACACAAAAACTAGATCTCTTCAGTCAAAACAATCATGAGTATCCAGTTCCTTGTGTAATACGGTGTGACATTTTTCATGTTATAATAATTCCATTAGATCATAGTTCTGAGGATAACATAAAATGCAACACCAAATTTCATAAGGAAAAGATGTCGTATCTATAGAGCACATATGAACACAGGTACTTCAGTGGGTTTGTGTCTTAAATTTTAAAGCCCTGGTTGATGCCAAGACACGGAATCTAATTTTTTTAAGGCAGTACTAATGGCTTAAAAGCTTCAATGCCATGGATGCTAACTTGTTTCTTCCAAGGTGGAACATTAAGTTAAGCTAGTGAACTGAAGACAGTTACAGATGCAATCCTACAGTCTACTAAATTAAAAACACTGTCATGAAGAAAACAAATGGACTTCTGTAATGTGTTTCATAATGTGTAACCCAAACTTCCCAATTAACTTGCAGAGCACTTGTATTTTCCATACTACCAGCCCAAGAGTATGGTATTTGATTGTTGAGCAATAAAAAGAGTGTCATTATATTTGATTAAATTTAAGCACATTTTCAGATAGTCCAACTGGATGCTGCAGGCAGAGGATGAAAACCTGATCCTATTGACTTCAATGGAGCCAGGGTATCACCCATAGAATGTCTGCCCTAATTTCAGCAGTGCAGTCCAATTTAGTTCCCACTAAAATCTATGGAAAGATTCCCTTTGATTTCAATGGGAGTTGGATCAACCATTAATGCATCAGAGGACAGAAAGTACATAGTGGGTCAAACCAGTGTTTCATCTAGTCCAGTATCAATCAGATGCTCCAGAAAGAAAGGGTCAAAAAATCTTGTAACAGACCATATGTAGTAGGCCTTCACTGAAGTTAATAGGGTTGCCTGAGTGAAATTAGGGAAGAATTAGGATTTCTATGTCTGCAACATAAACTGAAAGCATTATAAAGTTTAACCAACTGTAAGATGACAATTTAAAGCAAACAGTTTTCATTCCTTGAAAATCAAAGGGCACCCATTTGTTTAAATATTTTAAATGTGTGTTTTGAGCACTGGCAGCGTATACCTAAGATAGTGTACTTTGGAAGTATCAGGTATTAAGTCTTCACTAGTACTAAAATCCATAAAGTCAATTATAAGGGCAGCTCATGTCAGCAGTTGCAGCTTCCCAGTGCTAGCACTCTTTATTTCATGCAAATTGATACTTTTTTGGAGCAAATTAGACCCTCAGTGATCCCTGGGAGAAATTTCAGCCTAACATGTCAATGAGTACTTGAGAATTTTTACAGCCACAAATTAATCCCCTGCTGGCCCATGTATTCACTAAAGCCATGTACTGGAATTCACTTTGAAATTTCCTTTGAAAAAAGCACCCCAAAAAGGCATGTACATTGCTCAGAAATCTTCTTTTCTAAAAGGATTAACTTGGTCAATTTTAAATTTAGTTTTTCCTTTAATATCCACCAGGACGCTAAAACATGTTAATACAAAAGTCAATAATATAAAACTCCACTGCAAACTTTTAACTTTCAGGAGCTTTAAAAAGTGCCTAAAAACACTTTTTATATATTAATATACTGTAAGTTTTAAAAACCGCACAAAAAACTTTGTTGTAAGTTCTGTATTTGTGAAAGTAGAAATTCATGATGGAAACCCTGATATAGTCTTAAGAAAGGTCACAAAAACCTCAAGTCCAATAGGAAAATTAGCCTCCCCACGTTTCAGCAAATGTCCATGACCCAATGGTAAAAAGACATGTAAGCCTACTCCACACTGGTGTTTATGTAACCCACATACCTCCTAGGTGTGGTGTTCAGTCCCATCTAGTGCACCGAGACCACTTAGAGAGAGAGATTAATGAGCTTGCTCTACAACCTTACCCAACAGCCAATTGTGGCTGTGGCCATGTGGTAGATGGCTCACGCACTAAGCTCCAGATGCCCCAGATTCGATCCTACCTGCCACCGACCAGGGTCTCTTGCCGTTAAATTTACAGAAATGAAGTCAGCAGTTAGGGCACGAGCTTAGGACTTAGAACAGGGGTTCCCAAACTTGTTCGCGGCTTCTTCAGGGTAAGCCCCTGGTGGGCCGCAAGATGCTTTGTTTACCTGAGAGTCTGCAGATACGGCCATTCGCAGCTCCCAGTGGCCACGGTTCACTGTTCCCTAACTGATTTAAGAGCTTAAATCTCTTTCTCAAAAAGTATTTAGGCACTTCGGAACCTAAATCCCATCAACTAGGCTCCTAAGTGCCTAAATCCTTTTCGAAAATGAGATTTAAGCTGCTAAGCATTGCAATACTGAGCACTGCAACACCTAAATACCTTTAAAAATCTGGGCCTTAGCCTCTTGGTGCCTCAACTCCCATCTATAAAATAGGATAACACTTCCCTACCTCACAGGTGTGTCACGATGATAAATACATTAAAGACTGGGAAGTGCTTTGAGATCTACTGCTGAAAACTGCTATATAAAGCTAGGTGTTGTTATTATTGCTACCTCACTGCTACCACTTACAATGATACATGTCCTAAGTTTTCCAGTGTTGACAAGGGTGTGCCACCTTTCGGCATGCATTCTGGAATTGAGGATCCCACTATATAAAGTAACTGGCACAGACACAAGGCTGTGTGATTTCAGCTACAATGGAAACAATGGCGTTTCCCTAGATTTACATCACTGTCAATGACGTTACTATCCACTCCACAGACCCTGTTTCTGAAGGAAGAGGACAGTTGCCGCATTTAGAACTTCAGTAGTTGCTGAGCTGATTTTCATGACATGACAGTAAAGACACTGCTGCTTATCACCAGTACAGCTGCACCATTGCCAGATGTTTCTATAATACAAAGATGAATTATTCTATGGCAAAGTGTCTCAGTCCAGTTCATAATGAACAGATGTCCACATCACAAAAGTTACCAAAACAGTGGCGTCTTGCAGGTACGCTCAACTGATAGACCAAGGAGTGATTGTTAATAGAGACAACTAGCTCAACAGTAGTCCTGAACCGCTCCAGAACAGAACAGATCCCAGTGCAATGAAGATACGCTGCACCTGTCTGGATAACCAAAGGAGTTCTACCTCTGAGACTATATACCCAGCTACTTCATGAAGACCAAATGGCCCACCTTAAACTGCAGGATGGTGGATTTGCTTAGCCCCAGTGAGTCCATGATTCAGTTTTAAATACATGTACATATTTTGGACAAACATTTTCACAGATCTCTGTGATGAGCTGACCACCTGCCTGGAGTTCAGATGAAATTCCTTCACGTATTGTTTTTGGCCAGGAGGCTGAGTTAACCACCTGTCTCAACATATGCCTCTGTGAACACTTGGGACTAGATCAGTGTGACCTTGCTGTTCTTTTAGATTTATTTTAACAGGCAGTTTGCTGTACCGAAAACAGTACAAAACAAAAATGTCCATGTGGCATTATCCATCAAAGAAAGTGATTACAGAATAAAAAGAGTTGGCCTTCAAGGAAAAAAAAACATAACAGCTCAGTGGTCTTTCAATTTCACCCAAATGTAGTCAATACTATTTAGTTTTGTTCAAATAATATTTAGTGATACATGTGTGTGTGCACGCACACGTTCATACATAATGATGAGACAGAGTTATAGGGGGCTGTAGCAGAGACTTTACTTGGGGTCCAGCAAGACCAGTGGTCAGGCTGCAGCCAAACAGCATCTCTAAGTCTTAGGACGGCTCTTCTGGGTTGTTTGCAGTGCCCAGCAGCCAACTGGCAGTTCATCACCCCACAAAGTCCTTTGGCATCTCTCCAGCAGCCAGGGGAGAAAGGTGGGAGAGACCTTGGCCCTTCCTCTCCATTGGGTCCTAGTGGAGCAAGGTGAGGGCTGACTCTCCCTTCTGGCTACCACTCCAGATCAGCTGCCTGAGCCACTTCCTACCATCCCTGTTTTCCCTTCAGTTTCGGGCATGGCCCCAGCCTTCACCTTGCATAGTCTCAGAACTTTAGAACTCCAGCTGGGAGAGATGGGGGCTTCCCAGCTCATTCTGAATCCAGCTGTTCCCCCAATCAGGGAAAAAGGAGAGGGGGACATAAAAAGGATTGGTATAGGGTTTGAGTGCCAAATAAATATAAACTTTAGCCTTGATTTAAACAGACCTGGAATTTTGCAAGGTGTTGTCATAAGATTTCAAGACCAAAAAGAATAAATCATTTGGGTGTGCGAGATTTCTGAAATCTTAAAGTCTAAATCTCCTCAAAATAGACATTGCCTGAGATTTTGGCTGCATCTAAACCATATTTGGAAAAGATACCTGTGCCAGTCAGGGTCCAGACACATCAAGGGGAGAAAAAGGAATTTATTCTTTGGGATTCAAGCAGCTGAATCAAATGATTTTATACAAATGTAATTGTGCTGTAAAACATGTTGAGTACAGTAGTTTATGAAAGCTTGTAATGTTCTCAACTTAATCATACTGAGATACGCGTACAGGCTATTGTTATGAATTTGTGTATGGGGAACTGGGTTCATAGAATTTCAGCTCCACCTCACAGCAGGACAGCAAGCAATCAAATAAGGAGATACCTCCCAAGCCAGTTGTATACATGAAATCAGCTTCAAGTACCCATCCACTGTCTAGTCTAGCAAGAGACAATGGTGGACCACTAAAGTTAATGGAACGACACTGAGACAAGAAGGAATTTCCCCCACTCTGAATAACCATGAGCCGTATGCCAGAAGGACAAAAGCCTTTTAAAAAGGAAGCTTAATCTGAGGTTTTCATCTGGAACTTCTCAAAGGCAGGGAGGCTGCCAGTGAATGCTGGAACTTCCCTATGGCTAGGAGGTCTGGTGGGAAACTATTCAAAGGCATTCGTACCAGAAAAGGTGATTCGTACTAGAAAAGGGATTTTATCTAATATAGAAAATAAAGCCTGAGGTTGGATCTTTATATTTATTTTCATCTACCTTGCATGTTTGTTTCCCTTACTATTTGATCTCTGAATCGGTGGTTCTTCAGTTAATTTTTACCTCAAGCAGATATCTGTTGTGCAAAATGCATGAGCAGTGAGAGGTAAAGTGAGCAGATAACTGGGGAGCTGGTTTCACACCTTTCAGGGTGATGAACCAGAGGGGAAAAGTTAGTCTCTGGTAGCTAAGGTCTCAAGGCGAATGGATCTGGGGAGGCACAGGCCTGGAAAACATTAAAAAGTTAAGTGATGTAGCTCGGTCAGCCTAAGCAGTGCAGTTAAGCCAACCTAACCCATGGTGTAGACACACTAGGTTGACAGAACAATTCTTCTGTCCACCTCCCCGAGAGGTGGTAGCTAGGTTGATTACCTATGCCGACAGGAGAACCCCTGCTGTTGGAGTAGGTAGTATCTACATTTGAAGAGTTAGAGCTGCAGCATTTCAAGTGTAGACAAGCCCTCAGAACTGAAAGGGCTGTTGGTGCAAGAAGTAACTAGGCTGGTGGAAGCCACGAGGAGACTTTGTGCTTGTGGGCAGGTAACAACGGATGCTAACTCATTTCAGTGGGTATCAATGATAGTTAATGTTAACAGCTCAAGTATTTGATTGCTCAAAACATGTAGGAATGGAGAAAAGGATCATTCTATGAATACCACCATCAGCATTTCTCAAAGTAGAGGCGGTGCAAAGGACTAGCAGAGAAGGGGTTGGGTGTGCAGAAGGAGATGTACAAATTAAATGTGTAGGCCTTTAACACATAGCACTGTTGCAGAAGGAGAACTACTGGCTTATTTTCCTGAAACAGGTTCAAGCTTTAAAAGTTTAGGAAATGGTGGGTAAAAAACTTTAAAGTTACTCACTTAAGAATTAAGATACAATTAGAGCTGTGAGAAATGTCGCATGCATGAAATAGAACAATTTCACTGGGCTGGTTTTACTTTGATAGTTTTATTTTTTGTAAATACAAAGAAAAACACCCCTCCCCACAAAACCATAGATAAAATTTCATGAATGTAGAGTTACCTGCTTCCTGTAACTGACATGAAATGTGTGTCATGAGTATAAAGGGAAGCTGAATGTGCTGTGGTGTATTTTCATGAGCTGCTGGAAATCTTACCCAACTAAAAAAAACAACCAAACATTGCCAGAATGGCTCAGCAAATCTACGAAACCGTAAAAAACAAAGATTGTAACATTTATTCCCAACAGGAAAAACCATTGACATTCTTGTCCCTTTAGGGAGTTCAGCCAGAGTAGTTAACAGTGTTGCCAAGTCTTGTGAACAAGTCTCACAGTATTTGGGAGATTTTTAAAAGAAAAATCCTGCGATTACATGAAAATCTCAATTTTCATTTTATGAAAAAAAAAAAAGTGTCTAGCCCTTGTGGGTGTGGAGAAAAGATTAGAAACATGTCTCTGAAATGCTCAAAAATCAGAAAATAAATAAAGAAAAAAAATAATACATCTGGGGTTCTAAGTCTCATTTTTAGCCAAGTTCATGATTTTTGAAAGTTTGGTTCAGGCAATAGTGACTGTGTAACGCACACACCTCCTGGGTGTGGTGTTCTGTCCCCTCTAGTGGCAGTGCCCACCTGCCTGCCACTCACAGGGTAGAGGCTCATGCACTAAGCTCCAGAAATCCCAGGTTCGATCCCACCCCCTAACGACCAGAGAGTTTGTGAGCGTTACAACTGGTAGTTATTTCCTTTCTCCTCATTTCCCTAGGGGACTATATCTGGAAAATACAGTTATAAAGATACTACATAAACACACAAAGTGCATCAGGCAGATCCGGAAATGTTCTTATTTTTTGACAGAAAGTGAAACCTACACTGAGGAGCTCATCCAGAGCAGAGCCAGCTTCACAGAATGTCAAGCACCAAGCAGGACTGTAAATACCAAGATAATGGGTCTTGAGTTGCATTCTCCTCTGTTGCTAGAATTAAGGAGTGAGAGAAGGAAGGAATTCAGCTGACAGAGTTCCCTCCCCTTCCAATCCTGCTGTCAGAGGGAAAGGATGAATTGCTGATGCTGCAAACCACCTCTCCCAAAATATTTGCTTAGTTTAGTTGCTTTGAAAGCCCACCCTGCTCCAGCATCTGAATTGGCCACATTAAAGTATCACCTAGGTCACTGGGATAAATTTGTTTGACCTTTAGTAAAAGACCTTTGCATTTACTAGGCAACCAACTGGGATATTATTCAAAACAGGCTTCACTGCATTTGCTGACTAATTTACTCAGAGGTAGGTCTATGTAAGAAAAAATCTACTTTAAGCATTTTAATTATATAGGGATTCAGATATTCTTCTGTAAGTCTTACCCCTACAGGTCAAAAACCTGTAATCAGATCCAGGCAGGGGTCTGCCCATGTAGATCATGTTGCAGGACCAGGGCTATGGTCATCACTCAGACTAGCAATGGTAAAAACTTGCAAAGACAGCAAGATGACATGTATACAGAAGGGCGACAGAGGATGGATCACTTGATGATTACCTGTTGTTAATTCCTTCTGGGGCATCTGGCATTGGCCACTTGTCGGAAGACAAGATACCGGGCCAGATGGACTTTTGGTCTGACCCAGTATGGCCATTCTTATGTTCAAAACTCCTCTACAAAAGGATGAAAATGAGCAACATTTGGTTATTTTTCAGCTGTAGGGCTATACAAAATGTTCTGAAATACTCAGCATGGGCAGTGCGATGCTAATTGACAAGTGTGTTGTCCCGCTCCAGCCTGCTGCAGCAGCAGCTCTGCGAGCTCATTCAAGAGGTCTCCTGAAAGGAATAGGAAACTCTCCAAATCATTACTTAAGATTTACATACCCTTTGAGGCCCATTCCAAACCGCTAGAGAGTGATCTAAAGGGCTCTTATTATAAATGAGAATCATGCCTGGGTTCTAACACACAACATTCCTTATTATTAACAAACAAATATTTTCTCCAGATTTTAATCCCCCCTTCTTTCCAGACCTCCCTGAGCTGTTGTAAACATCTAGTCCTGGCTCTCATTTCAGTAGCAAATGTAATTTAAATGCAAAAAAAAGATCTAGCACAGGATTAGGTTTTGCATAAAAATTCTTAAGATGTCTGAAATTAATGTTTGCTCTGCACCCTTTGAAGTGGGAATCAATTGTGCAGTACCTACTTCTGTAGCCTTGAGATGCCAATCAGATATTCAGATTCACAAGAGAAGAGGTCCATATATGAGTCATTTAAGATGAAAGTCACTGTTCACCACCAACTATGCTAATTCTGCAACAAAAATAGTGCATGAGCAGTCCACCATCACTGTAACCAGCAGCTGTGGGTGCTCAGCACCTCTGAGCAGTTGGGGTACTTGTATATAGGCACCTGGTTATGACTGAGGGAGGACAATTAACTTTAGGAACCCAGCCTAGAAAGTTTTGGCTCTCGCTCTCTGGGAACCATATGTGGTAATTCCAGAAGTAAGAGATTTCGACTATTGACTTTAAAGAAAAATGTGCCTTTTTGTTCTTTTTGACCAGTAAATAGATATGAATGCTGAAAGCACATTCTGTTTAGCACGTGAGGCTAATGTAAAACAGAATGGGAAAAATACAGCCACGGGTAACACATTACTGATTTTTGCTAATGCATCTGTTGTATGAGGACTATTGTTTGAGCAGTGGCGGATTAGCCACTGGACCCATGGGACCCACGCCCGGGGCCCCGGCCAGCTGGGGGCCCCCAGCTTCTGCCGCCCAGTGGGTGGGACAGGAAAAGCCCCCGGACCCCCCAACCCCATCCCCAGCAGAAGCCATGAAACAGAGGAAGTCCCCCCCCAGCACCCTCCCCCAAACCCCACCCCTGGCAGAAATCACGGGACAGGGGAAACCCCTGAAGAACCCCCCAATCCTCAGGGAAGGGGCAGAAAGGGAAGGGGCTGTGGGTCGGGCCTTAGGTGGAAGGGGTGGGGAGGGGCCTCCCACTTGCTCTGGCCCAGGGCCCCATAAAACCTTAATCCACCTCTGTGTTTGAGAGTGATTTTTCTTCAAATAACTTTTATGTTCTTTGCTGGAATTTTGTTTGATCTAATTCTGCCATTTTCCTTCCTTGCAATTAGAACAGAACAAATATACTAAAAAGACATGCTGTTTTGTGAAACTGGAAATATTAATTGTATGCATATGAGGACAAGCTCCACATATTTCTGATGCATGTTGCTCGGTTAGCTAAATTCAGTAGAGTTTAGAAAATTATTCAAAAAATAACCTAACTTCTTTGTTATATGTCTCAATAGCTATATTAAAATAAATTATTGGTATTGCTGTAGCGCAAGGATCGGCAACCTTTGGCACACGACCCATCAGGGAAATACGCTAGTGGGCTGGGGTGGTTTGTTTACCTGCAGCGTCCACAGGTTCCGCTGATCGCAGCCCCCACTGGCTATGGTTCGCCGTTCCAGGCCAATGGGGCCTGCAGGAAGTGGCGTGGGCCGAGGGATGTGCTGGCCGCCACTTCCCGCAGCCCCCATTGGCCTGGAACGGCAAACCACAGCTAGTGGGAGCTGCGATCAGCTGAACCTGCAGATGCTGCAGGTAAACAACTGTCCCAGCCCACCAGCTGATTTTCCTGAGGGGCCGCGTGCCAAAGGTTCCTGATCCCTGCTGTAGCACTTAGGATCCCTAGTCATGGATCAGGGTCCCACTGTGCTTGGCTTACTGTACAAATACAAGAGGCAAAGATGGTCCTGGCCCCAAAAAGTTTACAATCTAGATAAACTGAATATCTGAGTAGTAATATGGTACTACAAGTTCTGAACCTTGTAATACATAGATACCTAGTACTGGTGGTTTGGAGGCAAACTGCCAACACAGTTATGTCTCCAACCCTAGCCCTTTAAAATTCCTCATATGCTGAAGGAACTGAGCATTCCAGTTTTACGGGAACTCTGCATTATTCAGTTCAGTGAAATTCACCTACAGAATAGGAGAGATCGCCTGTAGTATAGGAAGAATTTTAAAGGATTAGGAGTATAGTCAATATGTTCAGGACATATTTCTAAAGTGTCATTAGAGTGAAGGAAACTATTGGAAGGAGGAAGTCAGAGAGAATTGCTTACTGATGATACATTTGGAGGCTGAGTGTATATACCCCATGCGGACCCAGCAAGACCAGTGCTGATTGGCAGCCTCATAGTAGCTGGGAGGGGGGAAAATAAAAAAGAGAGAGAGAGAGAGGTGGGAGCAGAAGGGTGGGACTGCCAGAGGAGCAAGCAGGCAGGCATAAGGAAACTTTTGCCTCCAAGCTGCTGAAAAACTGCTCAGAGACAGCACCCTGAGCACCTGGCCCAACAGGCTGAAAAGTTACAGAAACCAGGGAAGGTAGGAAGGAGCTCAGGGCATTGATGGAGTAGTTGAGTTCTGATTCTGGCTGTCTGGCTTAAGGGCCCTGAGCTGGAACCCAGTGGAGTGGGCGGGCCTGGGTTCCCGCAGCAACCCCCTGAAAGACTAAAAACTGAGGGAGTTCCAGACCTCCTGGGCACCAGGAACCGGTCAACAGCCCTGCCAGAGTGGACTCAGGTGCAATGCTCCACACAGCCAGAGCAGGTGCTCTTGCATCAACCCACCACCCCACACTAGGGGGAAAGGATGAGGCAGCATCCAGACTGGTTTGGGAAGGTGTGCAACATATAACCCCTAGGATACTGGCAGCCAATGCAGAAATGAGAAGCACCATGGTACAGGGATGCCTCCTTGAGCCTTTCATAAGCATGAAAGCCTGAGCTCAACTGTCAGAGAGTTGGCTAAGGACACTCAGACAGCTTTTGAGTCAAACAAAAGCACTTTCTACCATGTACAATGTTTCATCTTTCTTAACAAATGTCCCTGTAATTAAACTGCAACACACAGTGCTCAGTCTAGCTTATGTTTCATTGAACATTTATCCTGAATGAGAATTTGATTGCTAGCGGCGCAATTGCTGCTGGGTCTGCCAGAGAGAAGAAATCTGAATTCCGACTTCAGAGGAAGCCAAGTCAATAGTGAAGGCTACAATCTGAGTCCTTGATCATAGGAAGGAGATTGTGTAATCCCCGCAAAAGGTGCTTCAAAAGAAACTGGCTGAGTCAGTGTGGCCAGGGAGACAGCCTAAAGATTGGAGAAGCGGAAGAAGTGGTTACAACAAAACAATTTTAAAAGTCCACTGAATTTTTTTTTAATTGTAATTTTTTAGGCATCAACAAAAATCCATATGCGCAGCAAGTATTTTTCTAATCATCCTACAGAATCAGAAGTCAACCTATAGTTCATCACTTTAACTAGTTTGAATGCACTACTCCTATACCTGCGCTGAGTAGTTCCCTCAAATTTCCTTCTTTCAAAACTATAAAGCCAAATTCCTGTTCTCACACTACAATAATCCCTTTACTCCTGAATTACAGCTGGGGCCTTAGTCTCCTCTCACACAGAGGTGGGTCATCTGATCCCAGAAATTAGGACTCCTGTAACAGACCTGTGTGTCATTTTTACCTTTCTCCTTGAATAATGGTTCTTTTTACCAAGACCTTCTATTTATTAATAGTTATTTATATATACACTAAGGCCCCAAGCATGGATCAAACCGCACTGTACAAAAACATAATGAGACAGCCTCTTCTGTAAAGAATTTACAATTTACATATAAGAGAACAGGAGGCTACAACAAGGACACAGGTGAGCACAAGGAAATGAGACCTTACTGGTCAGTATGATGAGCAGAGGTCACAATATGTCATAATTAGTTACCATTATTAATATTAACATGTGACATTTGACAGATAGCAAACTCTTAACATCTAATGCCCAGATTTTAATTTATTTCCATACCTCTCTCATACCAATTTACTCATTCCGCATTATACGTTCTAGGAGCATCCATCCCACACTCTCGGGGCCCAGTCCAATATTTCTCACAACACCGTAATCAACCATTACACTGCACTGCTCAAATCCAAACGCTGTGCTTATTGATTTCATACAGCAGTATTTTTTGTGGGGCAAGCGGGGGGTGGGGGGGAATGTGCAAAAGGGAAAGTCAAAGCTTTTCTAAAATCTACAGACATTTTTGAGTGCTGTTTTCTCTTTATCCACCAGGTCACTAATGTGTTCTGTGAACTGCATCAGATAGCATGACTTGATGAGTAGAAGAGCCTAATTGACCTTTCCACAAGTGTACATTGTCTAATGCTAGAGAACCTTATCCCTTACGAATGTTTCCAGTATCTATTCTACAGCCAGGTCAGGCTTACAAGTCTGTGGGCTCTTGGATCTTCCCATGATCTCTTTAACTAGCCATCTATCATAATTCATGCTTTCAAAGTTAACAACATTCTCTGCCAAAAGCCTACTATCCTTGATACTGTCTGTAAAACTTCAATCATGAGCAGCAAGTCAGCACTCGCTCCAAAGGAGACCTCAAACAATATCTCTTTTCTGGACTGTATGAATTAAACTGCCTTAGGCTGGAAAAGGTGATTATATGAAAGTCAAAGGCAATTGGTTACAGTCTGAAACATATGCCACACTTTTGATACCTAAATTAAAATCCAAAAGGAGTTCTTTGTTCTGCCCCCTTAAAAACAGCAACATATTGTTCCAGGATACAGACATGTTTATTGAATGTAATAAATATTGTAAATTACTTTTACACTAATTATGTATATTTAAAGAATTTAAATTCTTCACATTGTAACATTGTTTTCAACTCAATTACACAGTGTCAGTTTTGTATTTACTTCAAACATTTCTCTCATTTTGAAAAAAGAATAAAGCAAGAATTCCAACTAAACTACCACTTTTAAACTTATTGTTCCAACTGAATTTTTATGCAGCTGTAATCTACTTAGAATATAGGTCTATTTCAGCTATGAGTTACAACCCACTGATTTCAGACAGGTTCCATGGACTAACAGAGCAGAAGTTGGTCCAATGTCTTCTTCACATGCACCCTAATTTTCTTTGATCTCACATTCGATAGTGGCAAATGTTTGTTTAGACGGTGATACTCAGCCTTGTCCACACTTCTCTCCAATCTATCACTTCCTCCTCTTTTCCCTTCTCTCAAAATGTAGAAAGAGGAGGGGCATTAGATGGAGGAAGGGGGAAGAAAACTCAGGAAACCTGCAAGCTGAACTGAAGAAAGAGACAGAAAGCGAAACATGGAGAATTATGGAAGAGGAAGAAATTAAAACTTGGGAGGCAGGGACAAATCCTCTGGTAGCTAGTTCTATGCCTTTTCCTGCTAGTCCAATGGCATTAGAGCAGGGGTGGCCAACCTGAGCATGAGAAGGAGCCAGAATCTACCAGTGTACATTGCCAAAGAGCCACAGTAATACATCGGCAGCCTCCATGCCCCAGCGCCTCCCACCCACCAACAGTCACAATCAGCACCTTCCCCCTCTCTCCCCGCACCTCCTGATCAGCGGTTTTGTGGCATGCAGGAGGCTCTGGGGACAGGGGGAGGAGTGAGAACATGGCAGGATCAAGGGAGGGGATGGGAAGGGGTGGAGTGGGGGCAGGGCCTGCGGCAGAGCCAGGGGTTGAGCAGTGAGCAGCCCCCGGCACATTGGAAAGTTGGCACCTGTAGCTCCAGTCCCGGAGTCGGTGCCTATACAAGGAGCCACATATTAACTTCTTCAGAGCCGCATGTGGCTCTGAAGCCACAGGTTGGCCACCCCTGCATTAGAGGATTATTGGGAGTGACAAGGGAGTGGCTGAAAGAGGGGGAACAAGTCCAGACCAGATCTAACCTAGGTCAGGAGATGAATTTATCTTCAGGAGTGGGGCAAGGGTAAAAGTGGCATAAAACTCGAGCAACCTCATGAGTGCTCTAATTTATATTAGCTGTGGAAATACAGCCAGAGATCACTGGAGCACCATGCATGCTGGTCATCCTCCTCCTTCACGTTGCTGGAAATGGGAGGAGCATTCTCCCTATGCTGGGGATACTTAAATAGGAGCTGGTAGCATTTTTTTTTTGGTTGGGGGGGAAGAATCAACCAGATGCGTACATTTAGACTTCCCCTTGTGACAACTATTCATGAATATTGTTTCTATTTTATCCTAAAGCCTAGCTTTGGTGTAATTCTGTATTTGAAGAATACATATTTTATTACATTGGAGGAGAATCAGTTCTTAACTGAGGCTTTACCTGAGCAATAAAATTAGTTACAATTGTGAAAAGAGATTTAACCCATTTATAACTCTACTATACGAAGGGCTCTAGCAGGGCACTTTGAAGTAAGTGTAGTGCAATTATTTTTAATAGGCCAGTCATTATAGGCAGCTGAGTGAGAGGGGTTAAGTCACCCATTCCTGCTATGTATGAGCCCCAGGCTTTAAAAGCGCACAGGTGCCCAGTGGCTAGTGAGACACATGGCTGGTCAGAGGAAGACAGCTGGGAGACTAAGGGAGTTAGCCAGCTGAAGAAGGCAGGGATGTAGGGAAGGAAACTACAAGGAAGAAACTGCAGTGGGAGGAACATGGCACTTCACCAGCACCACTGCTAGCTCTTTCTGCACCTGTGGGGGCCCCAGCCAGACAGGCATCCTGACCCTGGAGGCTCTACCAAGGTCCTGGTCTTGACTTGGTGAAAATATGGCCTGCATGTGCCCGCCAATAAAAGTTAGGCAGGAGAAACCATCTGGGCTGAGAGGTGTCTGTTGATGGAGTCCCTCAGGAAGCAGGTAAGAGAGCTGCAAGAGGAGGTAGCTTGAGGAATTCATTGACAGGATGCACCTGGAGATGTCTGGGATAGAGGATGCTAGCCAGCTACAGGTGACTACAGTGGTACTAGAAAAGGAAGGAGAACTGGCTGTTCGGCCACCTTGTGCTGTAGTCAGTTCACCACCACCGAGTCCCCCATCCATTACGATCAAGAACCAGTAGCCTGTATCAGCAACAGGAGGTGAGAAGACCCACAATAACTGAGGAGGAGAAGTCACCTACCCCAAGGGTGGGAAACTCATGAGGAAGAGGTGGTGGTGGTGGTGTAGACTGTTCACAGTCAAGGACTCTCTTCTGTGGGGGACAGAGACATCCATCTGCTGGCCTGTCATTATGTCCCAGGAGCTCTGCTGCCTGCCTGGAGCCTGCATCCAAGACATTACAGAAAAGGTTGCTGAGGCTCATCCATCCTCTGACCACTACCCCATGCTGCTCAGACACATGGGCACTAATGATTCTGCCAGGTATGGCCCAGAGCAAATCAGTAGTGTCTACAGGGCTCTGGGAGCAAGCGGGGAGGAGTCGGGGCACAGGTGGTGTTCTTGTCCATCATCTTGGTTGAGGGGAAGGGCCCAGGCAGGGACACACATCCTGGAGATGAATGTATGGCTGCACAGATTGTGTCAATGGGAGGGCTTTGGCTTCCTCAGCCATGGGATGCTGTTCCAGGAAGGACAACTACTGGGAAAAGATGGGGTTTATCTGACCAAGAATAGGAAGAGCATCTTCATGCACCAACTCACCAACCTAGTTAGAAGGGATTTAAACCAAGTTCAAATGGAGCAAGTGACAAAAGTGTAAAGATACGTATAAAAAAGGTGACCTTAACAGAGGGCAGGATGTTGGGGGTCAGGAAAGGAAAATTAAAATAGGGACATAGTAGTAACAAGAGGGAAATCAGTGGAGAAAACCTGCTCTACATATAAGATATCTATATACAAATGCAAGAAGTATGGGGGATAAACAAGGAGAATCGGAAGTATTAGTACATAAGCTAAATCATTACTTAAGTGACATCGCAGAGACTTGGTGGGATAAATCTCATGACTGGAATATTGGTATAGATGTGTACAGCTTCAGGAAGGACAGGCTGGGGGGAGATACTGAGACTACATCAGGAATATATACACTTGTTCTGAGATACAGAAGGAGGTGAGAGTCAGGCCAGTCGAAAAAATCTAGATGAAGATAAAGGGGAAAAAATAGGGTCAATGTCATGTTAAGTGTCTACTATAGGCCACCAAATCAGAAAGCAGAGGGACATGAGGCATTTATAGAACAAAAAGATCTGTCCAAAACCACAAGACCTGGCAGTAATAAGGGACTTCAACTACCCAGACATCTGTTGAAAAAGTAATATGACAAAATACAAAATATCCAGTAAGTTCCTGGAATAGCTTGGGGATAGTTAATTTCAAAAAGTGGAAGAAAGAACCAGAAGCAGCCATATTAAACTTGATTCTGACTAACAGGGAGGACTTAGTTGCAAATCTGAAAGTTAAAGGCAAGTTGGGTGAGAGATTGTGAAATGAGAGAGAGTTCATGATTCTAAGGAAAGGAAGGAGTGAGAACAGCAAAGTAAGGGCAATGACTTTTAAAAACTCAGAACTGCCAGGGAAGGCTCTATGGGAAGAAAATCTCAGGGGAAAGGAACAATAGCACAAGCATGTAAGGACAAAATCAAAAAAGTTAAGGCACAAAGTGGGTTACACCTAGCAAGGGACATAAAAGACAGAGCAAGAGAAGGATGAAAGAAAGTTAGGTCCTCTACCTAGCATGGAAGAGCTCATAACAAGGGACACCAAGAAAACAGAGGTATTTAATGCTTATTTTGCTTAAATCTTCACTAAAAGGGTAAATTATGACCAGATACTTAACACTATTAATATAAACAACCAGGGGAAGGAACACAAGGCAAAATAGGGAAAGAACAGGTTTAAAAATATTTAGAGAAAAGTTAAATGTAATCAAGTCAGCAAGGCCTGGTGAATTCACCCTACAGTATTTAAGGAATTAACTGAAGCAATCTTGGAACTGATAGCAATTACCTTTGATAACTCATGGAGGACGGGTGAAATCCCAAAGGAATGGAGAAGGGCAAACATAGGACCTATCTTTGAAAAGGGGAACAAAGAGGATTTAATATTTAATGTTTTAATAGTTATTTAGATAACAAAGTAGAGAGTATGCTTATAAAAGATCCAGATGACCTCAAACTGAGAGGTTGCAAGCACTTTGGAGGACAGAATTAGAATTCAAAATGACCTTGACAAATGGGAGAATTGGCCTGAAAACAACAAGGAAAGGCAAGTACAAAGTACTTCACATAGGACTCAAAAATCAAGTGCATAACTACAGAATGGGGAATAACTGGATAGGCAGAAGTACCGCTGAAAAAGGATCTGGGTTTTCTTCTTCTGGTGTATGGCTTCTGATGGCACAATCCACGAATGAGATCTTGGGTAAGCGATGTAGCCACTATCACAGCAACAGTGTCTGGAGATAACATCCCTCTACCATCAAAGATGCTAAACAGGGCAATTCTGGAGTTCCACAACGGGAGCCCAAGAAGCCCCAAGGGTAAAGATGTGCTTTACAACAGTGACAACAAGCTAAGCCTATTGTGTTATAATGGATCATAAATTGAATGAGATAAAAAGTGGGATGCAATGGCAAAAGAAAGGCAAATGGCATTTGTGGTGCATTAGCAAGAGTGTAGTATGATGCAAGACATGGGCAGGAATTATCCCTGCTTGACTGGACACTGGTGAGGCCTCCGTTGGAGCAGCGTGTCCAGTTCTGGGTGCCACACTTTAGGAAAGATGTGGACAAATCACAATGAGCTTAGAGGAGAGCAAAAAGATTATATAGTTTAGAGAACCTGGCCTATGAGGAAAGGTGAAGAAAAAACTGGACATGTTTAGTTTTGAGAAAAGACGACTGAAGGGGAGTGGATAGTCTTCAAAATACATCAGAGGTTGTTATAAAGAGGACCGTGATCAATTGTTCTCCATGTCCACCAAAGATAGGAGAAGTAGTAATGGGCTTAACCTGCAGCAGTGTTGATTTTAGGTTAGATAGGAGCAAAAACTTTCTAACTATATGGGTAATTAAGCTCTAGAACAGGCTTCCAAAGGAGGTTGTGGAAGTCCCATTATTGGAGGTTTTTAAGAACAGATTGGAAAAAACACCTGTCAGGGATAATCTAGGTTTAGTTGGTCCATTCAGCGCTGGAGGCTGGACTAGCTAACCTTTAGTGGTCCCTTCAAGCCCTACATTTCTCTTATTCTAGATTTCCACAACAAGCTGATGTTAATGAGGAAAGTTTTCCATAAGAAAACTTAGTCTATTGAAATTCTCCATAGGGTTTTGTATGTTTGCACTAAATGAGCAGCTCATCCATCAGAATGAAGTGCTCAAATCCCTTAAAGACCATTGTGCTAATTTAATGCTATCATTTGATTAATGCTCAGTGCTTCTACTTTTCAAAAACCCAGGGAAAGATAAAACAAATTTTTTTCATTCTTTTACTATTTTAAACACCCACTTCGGGAGCTAAATTTAACAGCATATCATTTTTTACAGTCTGCTTAGGACTCTCCAGTACAAAATGAATTTACACATTATATAATCTATCTATAGCTATCTCAAGTAGGGGATAATATAAAATTGTTCCTCTCCTTACCCGCTCAACAGTAGTCTATTTTAACAACAACAGTAAAACCCCATCACTTTAATCACTATAAGGCTGAATTTTAAGACCTTGAACTGTTAGCAGTAATGGTGTCTTTTGGTAGTGCCCCCAATGTGCTAGCTCTCTGCAAAAATCACAAAAGGAAGGTGTCAAAGTTCCTCCCCCACTCTGAACTCTAGGGTACAGATGTGGGGACCTGCATGAAAAAACCTCCTAAGCTTATCTTTACCAGCTTAGGTCAAAACTTCCCCAAGGTACAAAATATTACACCCGTTATCCTTGGAATGGCCGCTACCACCACCAAACAATTACTGGTTACTGGGGAAGAGCTGTTTGGACGCGTCTGTCCCCCCAAAATACTTCCCAACCCCTTGCACCCCACTTCCTGGACAAGGTTTGGTAAAAAGCCTCACCAATTTGCCTAGGTGACTACAGACCCAGACCCTTGGATCTTAAGAACAATGAACAATCCTCCCAACACTTGCACCCCCCCTTTCCTGGGAAATGTTGGATAAAAAGCCTCACCAATTTGCATAGGTGACCACAGACCCAAACCCTTGGATCTGAGAACAATGAAAAAGCATTCAGTTTTTACAAGAAGACTTTTAATAAAAAATAGAAGTAAATAGAAATAAAGAAATCCCCCCTGTGAAATCAGGATGGTAGATATCTTACAGGGTAATTAGATTCAAAAACATAGAGAACCCCTCTAGGCAAAAGCTTAAGTTACAAAAAAGATACACAGACAGAAATAGTTATTCTATTCAGCACAATGCTTTTCTCAGCCATTTAAAGAAATCATAATCTAACACATACCTAGCTAGATTACTTACTAAAAGTTCTAAGACTCCATTCCTGGTCTGTCCCTGGCAAAGAGCAGCACACAGACAGACACAAACCCTTTGTTTTTCTCCCTCCTCCCAGCTTTTGAAAGTATCTTGTCTCCTCATTGGTCATTTTGGTCAGGTGCCAGCGAGGTTACCTTTAGCTTCTTAACCCTTTACAGGTGAGAGGAGCTTTCCCCTGGCCAGGAGGGATTTCAAAGGGGTTTACCCTTCCCTGTATATTTATGACACGCCCCCCAAATCTCAGCTAGGGTGAAACACTGGCTGGGATTTCTTCCTGGAGCTCTAGGAAAAACAGAGTTAATAAGACACATGCATCTCTAAATATACTACCAAGTACATAAAGACTAACAATATTTTCCACATCTCAAGGACGATTTTAACCAGTTGATTCTGGGAAACTTTCACGGGAGAGTGCATCAGCCACTTTGTTAGAAGCTCCTGAGATGTGTTGGATGTCAAAATCAAAATCTTGGAGAGCTAAACTCCACCGAAGAAGTTTTTTGTTAGTTTCTTTGACGGTGTGAAGCCACTTTAGTGCAGCATGGTCGGTTTGCAGGTGGAAACGCCGTCCCCAAACATATGGGCGTAGCTTTTCCAGAGCGTAGACAATGGCGTAACATTCTTTTTCAGTGACTGACCAGTTGCTTTCCCTCTCAGACAGTTTTTTGCTGAGAAACACTACAGGGTGGAATTCTTGATCAGGTCCTTTCTGCATTAAAACTGCTCCCACACCATGCTCGGACGCATCTGTGGTTACTAGGAACGGTTTGTCAAAGTCTGGGGCCCTTAGTACAGGGTCAGACATGAGTGTCGCTTTAAGCTTGTTAAAGGCCTTCTGACACTTTCCGGTCCACTGAACAGCATTTGGCTGTTTCTTTTTGGTTAGGTCTGTCAGTGGGGCAGCGATTTGGCTGTAGTGCGGTACAAATCGTCTGTAATAACCAGCCAAGCCTAAGAAGGATTGAACCTGTTTCTTTGACTTTGGGACAGACCACTTTTGGATAGCATCCACTTTGGCCTGTAGGGGGCTGATAGTTCCTTGACCCACCTGGTGTCCAAGGTAAGTCACTCTGTTTAGGCCTATTTGACACTTCTTAGCCTTAACAGTTAGTCCTGCCTCTCTTATGCGCTCAAGGACTTTTTGTAGATGTTCCAGGTGGTCTGCCCAGGAATCCGAAAATATGGCCACATCGTCAAGGTAGGCGACTGCATATTCTCCTAATCCCGCTAGGAGACCATCTACAAGTCTTTGGAAAGTGGCGGGTGCATTTCGCAGCCCAAAAGGGAGTACATTAAATTCATACAGCCCGAGATGTGTGATGAAGGCTGACCTTTCCTTGGCAGATTCATCTAGCGGTACCTGCCAGTACCCCTTGGTTAAGTCCAAGGTAGAGATGAACTGGGCCCGTCCCAGTTTCTCTAATAGTTCATCTGTGCGTGGCATTGGATAGTTGTCTGGGCGAGTTACAGCATTTAGCTTACGGTAGTCCACGCAAAAACGTATTTCCCCATCTGGTTTGGGAACTAGAACCACTGGAGATGCCCATGCACTTTCAGAGGGGCGGATTACCCCCATCTGTAACATATCCTGGATCTCCCGTTCTATAGCAGTTTTAGCTTGAGGAGACACCCGGTAAGGTTGGACCCTAATTGGGTGAGCATTACCTGTGTCAATGGAGTGGTATGCCCGTTCAGTCAGTCCTGGGGTGGCTGAGAACGTTGGCGCGTAGCTAGTGCACAGCTCCTGGATCTGCTGTCGCTGCATACGCCCAAGGGTCATGGAGAGGTTCACCTCTTCCACACCACCAGCACATTTCCCTTCGTAGTAGACACCTTTGGGCCACTCAGCGTCGTCTCTTCCGTGGGCTGTAAACTGACAAACCTTTAATTCTCTGGAATAAAAGGGCTTTAGAGAATTAATATGGTACACCTTAGGCTTTCGGTTGGAGGTGGGGAATGCTATGAGATAATTAACAGCTCCCAGGCGCTCCTGGACCGTGAATGGCCCTTCCCACGATGCTTCCATTTTATGGGCCTGGAGCGCCTTTAAGACCATGACCTGGTCTCCTACTTTGAAGGAACGCTCTCTGGCATGTTTATCATACCAGGCTTTTTGCTCTTTTTGAGCATCCTGTAAGTTTTCTCTAGCAAGGGCTAAAGAGGTTCGGAGGGTGTTCTGTAGGTTGGTTACAAAGTCCAGAATGTTAGTTCCTGGAGAAGGTGTAAATCCCTCCCATTGCTGCTTCACCAACTGCAATGGCCCCTTAACCTCACGGCCATATACAAGTTCAAATGGGGAAAACCCTAAACTGGGATGTGGTACAGCTCTGTAGGCAAAGAGCAACTGCTGCAACACTAGGTCCCAATCATTGGAGTGCTCATTTACAAATTTACGTATCATGGCCCCCGAAGTTCCATTAAACTTCTCCACCATGCCATTTGTTTGATGGTGGTAAGGAGTGGCAACCAAGTGATTTACCCCATGAGCTTCCCAAAGGTTTTTCATAGTTCCTGCCAGGAAATTAGTCCCTGCATCTGTGAGGATGTCGGAGGGCCAACCTACCCTGGCAAAAATGTCTGCTAGTACCTGGCACACACTTTTAGTCCTGGTGTTGCTTAGAGCTACTGCTTCTGGCCATCAGGTGGCAAAATCCATGAAAGTCAGTATGTACTGCTTTCCTCTGGGTGTCTTTTTCGGAAAAGGACCCAGAATATCCACAGCTACTCGCTGAAATGGAACTTCAATGATGGGGAGTGGCTGGAGAGGGGCTTTGACCTGGTCTTGGGGTTTTCCCACTCTTTGGCACACCTCACAAGACTGGACATAGGTAGAAACATCCTTGCCCATTCCCTCCCAGTGGAATGACCCCCCCAAACGGTCTTTGGTCCTGTTCACCCCAGCATGGCCACTAGGGTGATCATGGGCTAAGCTCAAGAGCTTGGCCCGGTATTTAGTTGGAACTACCAACTGTCTCTGAGGATGCCAGTCTTCCTGGTGTCCACCAGAAAGAGTTTCCTTGTATAAAAGTCCTCTTTCTACAACAAACCTGGATCGATTAGAAGAGCTGAGAGGCGGTGGGTTGCTCCGTGCCGCCGTCCAAGCTCTCTGGAGGCTTTCATCTGCTTCCTGTTCGGTCTGGAACTGTTCCCTTGATGCTGGAGACATCAGTTCCTCATGGGATTGTGGACCTAGGCTTGGTCCCTCTGGAAGCGATATAGGGGATGGAGCTGTTTCTGTTGACTGTGAACCGCTCTCCGCTGGTGCACTATGTTGGGATTCAGGCTCCGGCTGAGCCTCTTGGGTCGGGTTATCGGCTGCTGCCAGTTCAGGTTCGGTGGGGCCCTCTGTTGTTGAGGTTGCAAGTACTGGATTCAGTGCTGACACGGGGTCTGGTGTTGGTTGTTCGGCTGGTTCCGGTTCTGGGACTGGTTCCGTCTGGGTCTCTGGGACTGGATCCACTACTGCTGTTGCAGACATTGGCCTGGGGTCCGGGTCCATCACCTCTGACTGGGTCGTGATAGAAGTTTCCGGAACAGAGCTAGGCCTCACGGCTTGTTTAGCCTGGCTGCGGGTGACCATTCCCACCCTCTTGGCCTGTTTCACATGATTGGCCAAGTCTTCTCCCAACAGCATGGGGATGGGATAATCATCATAGACAGCAAAAGTCCACATTCCTGACCAGCCCTTGTACTGGACAGGCAACTTGGCTGTAGGCAAATTGAAAGAGTTGGACTTGAAGGGTTGAATCGTCACTTGGATCTCTGGGTTGATTAAATTGGGGTCCACTAAGGAAGCATGGATAGCTGACACTTGTGCTCCGGTGTCCCTCCACGCGGTGACCTTCTTCCCGCCCACACTCCACCCATCTGGCTCCAATCTCTCCTGCCTCAATTACAGTTTTGGGTTTCCCATCTAGGATGTATCTTTCTATTTCCTCAGGAACACCCTCTAAGAATTGTTCCATTTGCATTAGGAAGGGCAAATTTACTGGAGATTCAACACTTGCTCCTGATATCCAGGCATCCCAATGTTTCACAATGTGGTAGGCATGTCGGGTAAATGACATGTCTGGTTTCCACCTTAGGGCTCTGAACCTCCGACGAGACTGCTCGGGTGTTATCCCCATTCTGACTCTCGCCTTGGATTTAAACAGTTCATACTTGTTCATGTGTTCTTTAGGCATTTCAGCTGCCACCTCAGCTAAGGGTCCACTGAGCTGCGGCCTCAGCTCTACCATGTATTGGTCAGTAGAGATGTTGTACCCAAGGCAGGCCCTTTCAAAGTTTTCTAAGAAGGCCTCAGTATCATCACCTGCCTTGTAGGTGGGGAACTTTCTGGGATGGGAAGTGGTACCTGGAGAAGGATTGCTAGGGTTTGTTGGTATATTCTGCTGGGCCTTTATCCTCTCCACCTCCTCCACATGCTTCCTCTCTTTTTCCTTCTCCTCCTCCACATGCTTCCTCTCTTTTTCCTTCTCCTCCTCCACATGCTTCCTTGCCTCCATTTCCCTCTTGTGGGCAGCCTCCTGTACCTCCTTCTCCAGCCGCATGAGTTCTATCTGTCTTTCATGTTCCCTTTGTCTTTCCTCAGCCTGAAATTTGGCTAATTCCAGCTGTAGTTGAGCTGAGGATTTGGTCATTCTAACCTCTCTGTTTTTAACTAACTTTACACCTGAGGTTTAGAAATAAACAAACAAAACTTGGCTGTAAAATTTTGCTGTGCTGCAATAGAATACCTATTCTCTGATAGTGATTGTCAGCCTACAGAAAAAGACAATTCCCTTGTCTCTGCTCTGGGCCCAAATTAAAGCAAAAAACCTCCAACTGCTTGGAAACCTGCTTACCCAGCCCAAAGAAAAAGCAAATGGGTAGAACACACACCCCCTATTTACTTTTAGGAAGAAAAGAAAAAAAAAAACAATGGGTTGGAAGACTGTGAATTTCCCTGCAGGAGTTAAGTACCCTGCCTCCAGGCAAAAAAACCTGCAATTCACAAGATAATCCCCTTGTCTCTGCTTGGCCACAAAGCAGAGAGAAACCAAGATGCTTTCAGTTTCAAAGCTGCTTTCTGGACTTTCTTTCCAAAGAAAAAAAAATTTCCTTTTTAAAATCTGTATTTCTAGTTCAAAAAATCTCAACTGGATCTCAAATGATTTCAGGTTAATCCCACCACTGTGCCACCATGTCAAGGTTCCTCCCCCACTCTGAACTCTAGGGTACAGATGTGGGGACCTGCATGAAAAAACCTCCTAAGCTTATCTTTACCAGCTTAGGTCAAAACTTCCCCAAGGTACAAAATATTACACCCGTTATCCTTGGAATGGCCGCTACCACCACCAAACAATTACTGGTTACTGGGGAAGAGCTGTTTGGACGCGTCTGTCCCCCCAAAATACTTCCCAACCCCTTGCACCCCACTTCCTGGACAAGGTTTGGTAAAAAGCCTCACCAATTTGCCTAGGTGACTACAGACCCAGACCCTTGGATCTTAAGAACAATGAACAATCCTCCCAACACTTGCACCCCCCCTTTCCTGGGAAATGTTGGATAAAAAGCCTCACCAATTTGCATAGGTGACCACAGACCCAAACCCTTGGATCTGAGAACAATGAAAAAGCATTCAGTTTTTACAAGACGACTTTTAATAAAAAATAGAAGTAAATAGAAATAAAGAAATCCCCCCTGTGAAATCAGGATGGTAGATATCTTACAGGGTAATTAGATTCAAAAACATAGAGAACCCCTCTAGGCAAAAGCTTAAGTTACAAAAAAGATACACAGACAGAAATAGTTATTCTATTCAGCACAATGCTTTTCTCAGCCATTTAAAGAAATCATAATCTAACACATACCTAGCTAGATTACTTACTAAAAGTTCTAAGACTCCATTCCTGGTCTGTCCCTGGCAAAGAGCAGCACACAGACAGACACAAACCCTTTGTTTTTCTCCCTCCTCCCAGCTTTTGAAAGTATCTTGTCTCCTCATTGGTCATTTTGGTCAGGTGCCAGCGAGGTTACCTTTAGCTTCTTAACCCTTTACAGGTGAGAGGAGCTTTCCCCTGGCCAGGAGGGATTTCAAAGGGGTTTACCCTTCCCTGTATATTTATGACAGAAGGAATGTACAATGTAGTTTGTTTCCCTTTCAACCTAGTGTTGGGATATCTGAATTGAGTGGAGTTCGGGGAACAGCCAGAAAGACCCATCCATGCAGTATAAATGCCCACATTAGGATAGGTTAGCATCGGTCTTTCAAGGGTTGTTGTGGGTTTTTTAATACTGTGTTTCACAGCTGCAGTACAGGAAAATAGATTAGATTAGAATCTGGTTTATGTGCAGATAAGAAACTAAGATAATTGAGCACTGAGTAGATCAGTACTTACAAAAAAAATGTTTTTGTGATTAGGGCACAGCACTGGGACTCAGTAGATAAATTCAAATCCTAATTCTGCCACAGATTTACTGTGTCACCTTGGGCATGTACTTTGTCTCTGCTTCAGTTCCTTATCCGTAAAAGAGATAAATGATACTTCCTTTCTCCCACCCGTTTCTGGTGCTGTTTGTTTAGACTGCAAACTATTCCAGTCAGGGCCCCTCTCTGAACGTGCACGTACTGGGTCAACTGGGACCTTTAGGTGCCTTGGAAAATATTTTATTTGCCATTGTTAGTGCCATACTAATTTAAAATGAGCAAAACTCAAGCTCTATGAGCTAAGTGCCATCTGTCTCCCATTCCTCTGGTCACTCTCCAGTCAATAGCAAGAGCAATCCGAACTTCATTATTGGTTACAATTAGAATTGATCAAAGATAGAGGGATAGATAGATCAAGGAAAACTGAAGTATTTTCATTCTGCAGCTTTCAATAAGGAACAATTTTTCTTGTACAAAAAAAAAAATCAAGGAACATTTTCAGTTTCAAAAGAATTTGCTCTCAAAATTTCATTTTTTTGTTGTTTTTGCTTCTGCTTTTTCATCCCTTTTTTTGTCTTTACTCCTTTTCTTCTTTTTCTCATTGAAAAGGGGCTGAGGGGAAAACCGCATACAATGGGGAAAAAAATCCAAATTTTCCATTTCTATTTTCCAATTTCATCAAAGAAAAAAAATGAACATTTTGGAAACAATTTTCTCTCCATGAAATTTTTCTAGGAAAAAAAACACAATTTTCATTCAAATTTTTGACCCATTCTAGTTACAATGCATACAACTGAAAGGGAGTCAGGCAATATTTAGATGCAGGAAGAAAGGAATAAGGTTAACTGCAGGTGTGACACTGGCAGACCAGGTGCCAGCTCATGCCAGAGCCCCATGCCAATTCACTGTGTATTAGAATAGATCAAAGTGATTGTTAAATGTACAAGAGTGTCTTTGGTGTTTAAATTTCATGAAACCTAATGGGATGTTACTTGCATTATTCTCCATTTATCTGTATCCTGTTATAATGCAAAAAACAAAAACATTTACATTGTGTATACCCCTGTCACTATAACCCATCAGATGAGAAAGAAGCCTTGTAGAATGCACATGAAGAACTCTAACAGAAGAGACTTAATTTCAAAGCAAGTGGTCATTGTGTGTGACAATCAAAAGGTCAAAGACTCAAAATGTATTCCTCACTCTCTGCCATCAAAGGAAAAGCCCAAATGGGTAGTGACCCTTTCAGTCTGTTTTCTATGAGGCGAAGCTATAAGTATGGATTCAGGGAAAGATCCTTCATTTCTTCACTATTTGAACTCTTACAGGGAAGTGTACCAGACGCAAAGCAGAGCTCCCCAAAGACAATCTGGGTATCCTGAAAAGACTTTGCGGAAACTGGCAGTTTATCACATCACTGCCACTATTTGGAATTACAAACTGACTCACCTGTGCATATATTTTACCTGCTTTAACCTCTTAACTCCCATTTCCTTTCCTTAGCTAATAAACCTTTAGTTTGTTTACTACAGAATTGGCTACCACTGTTGTCTTTGGTAGAAGATCAAGAGCACCAATTGATTTGGGGTAAGTGACTGGTCTTGTGGGACTGGGAGCAACCTAATATGGTGTGATTTTTTTAAGTGACCTTTTATCACAAAATGTAGTTTGTCTGGGTGGCAAGATTGATTTGAGAATCTGAGGGGACTGTCTGTGATTCCATGGTAACACTGATATAGTGGTGCAGGAGTTCTCATTTGTCTCTGGCTTGGTGAAATCTAATTATAGAACATAACTACCACCAGTTTGGGCTGTCTGTCCTGTTTTCTGACAGTCTGTTCTCAAGTAGGCACTCATTTGTGAGCCAGCCAAACAGCATGACAATTTGACATTGTTGTGACAGGATTCACATGCCACAGGTCAACTAGGTTTATAGATCATAACCCAATGCTATTAAAAGCTTAAATTTAATAGAGTTTTAAGGGTTAAAGATCCACCACAGCGAGTTAACCAGTCATATGTGGGTCTTGGGACAAGAGACCATGAGCATTTGTGCTTGCAAAAGGGGTTATCCTTTAAGAGGAAAGCCTCTGATCAGGAACTGAGAGCTTTGTTCATAAGCCACGACCAAGTGTCCAAGGACCCTGCAGCCCCAGATACTGCAGAAGAAGTGGCCCGACTACAATACTCAAAAGCTGAGAAAGAATGCAAGCATGAAATCAGGATGGCGGAGCTCCAGAGCAAGGAGAAGAAAGAAACCAAGGAGAGAGCCTACCAATAAGATGCAAAGCCAATGCTGAAACTGAGAAGGAAGCCCACCAAAGACACATGGAGAAGCTAAACAACTGAGGAGATAAATTATGCACTGCAGCTCAAAGTCCTGGAGCAGCAAAAAGAGCAGCCTCAGACTGTGAGTATATCCCCTCTCAACTGCAGGAAGTAGAAGAAAGCCTGCCCAATTTATCAAGAGACTGACTGCTTTGAGGCGCTCCTATCTACCTTTGGGAGACTGTGCAGAATCTATAAGATTCCAGAAGATAACTGGATGCCCATCATCTCAACCAGATTTGTCTGGCTTTCCCAGTCAGTGTTTAATGGTATGGAGGTGGGTGATGCCGTAGCGTGTAAGAAATTTGAAGAAAACATATTGAAGAGGTTTAAGATCCATCGACAGGACTCAAGAATGAAGTATAGAAACCTTAAAGTGTTTGACAAGGTCACTCATACGCATAAGATGTGTAATTATATGAAAAATAGATGGCAGGGGGAGGGGCTGAAGGTAGCTATGATAAGCTGTTTGATTTAGTTGCACAAAAGCAATTATTGTGGACAGTCACTGATGACATAAAAGCCATCTGTGATGACAAAAAACAAAAACAAAAAAAAACCACACCCCTTCCACAGTTTTGGAGGCAGCAGGTCTCCTCATGCTCCTGACTGAGGAAATAAGAGCCAGTGCAGGTCAACAGCTCTCCAGTTTCTTTTTGTACCTCAAATCTAATAGGAGCCAAAGCTCAGGGGATGGAGGGCAGGCAGTGGAATACAGATCAGGATCACACATCTCAACAAACTTCCAGTTAGAGGGAAGTAACCTCCCATTTCTTCTGAGAGTGCTGGTCCCTACATGTATTCCAGAAATGGTTGATTGACAAGCAGTGCTTAGAGCGGAGGTGGGTGAGGAAGCTGGCCAACAAAAATGATTGCAGTACCGCAGCTCCCACTGCTGCATCTGCCACAGAGGCACGAACTAATGCATAGTTGTGTAGTGAACTCCAGGTGGCTGCTCTGCAAGTGTCTTATATCAGGACCTCCTGCAGAGATGCCACAGAGGCATGCTGTGCTCTCATGGAGTGAGCTGTGACTCTTCCAGGTGCAGGGATGTGTGCTAAACTGTAGCACTCTAGGATGCATCTTAAAACCCACTTAAGAGATCCTTCAGGAGGATAACTTGGCCAGGTGATCTTTCGGCTATGGCAATATAAAGTCTTGGTGACTCTGACTGGCTTGGTTCTCTGCAAGTAGAACGCAAGGGCATGCTGGACACTGGGTGACTGAAGTCTCTTCTCTTTGGGAGAAGAATGGGGCTTTGGGAAAAGAGACTGGTAAGTGGATACTTTGATTGATGTGGAATTCCATAAACAACTTCAGGGAGAACTTTTGAATATAAACAAAGGGAAACCTTCTCCTGGAGGAAAAGCTGTATAAGGAAGGTCTGCTATGATGGCTCCTAGCTCACTGACCCTTCTGCCAAAAAGTGATAGCCACCAGCAATGCAGTCTTCATGGACAGGTGGGACAAGGAGCATGTCACTGAGGGTTCAAATGATGGTCTGGTGAGGGTTGACAGGACAAGATTAAGATCCCATTGAGGTGTGGGTTTGATCAGTGATGGGAAGGACATTAGGCCCTTCATAAACCATACTGTAGCTGGGTGTCTGAAAATAGGTCTGTCTACCGGAGGAAGAAAGACTCTCATCACTGTAAGGTGAGTCTGCAATGAACTAATGGAGACACCTGAGGCCTTCAGGGACAGGAGATAATCTAAGATGTTCAGAATAGATACTACAATCAACACTCTCCATTTACTGTGTGACCTCATTTGGCCAGATATTAGACTCTAATCAAATCTTTCCTACTTTGGGGAGTAAGAATAGCCTGAACAGGAGTGGAGCAGGAACATTCTATTTCCAACACCCATCCAAACACCAGGCTGTTGGGTGGACAGCGTCCAAATCGGGATGTCCGATTCTGCCCTGATGAAGGAGGTTCAGGAAGGGGCAGATCTTGACTGGAGGTTGTGCAGATATTGTCAGGAGTGCCATGAACCAAAACTGTCTGGGCCAGTTGGGTTTAGTTGCAACCTACCCAGCTTCCACAGATCATAAGAAATGAAGCGGGAGGAAAGGTATATCTGAGATCGTTTGTCCAGGACAATAGAAGGGCATTACCACGGGACCCATGGCTCTTTTGGAGCAACACAGGGGAAATTTTCTGTTTGGGATACAAAGAGGTCCCATTAAGGTGTACCATATTGTGTGAATATTTTGCTGAAGATGGAGTCATGGCTCTCCCACTCGTGGTCTGTGAGAAGTATCTAATTAGGTTGTCTGCTAAGGAGTCCTTATGCACCAGTTCCAGAACCTGGACTGCTTCGAGGCATAGGGCTCCACCCTGTGTGTTTATGTAAACCACAGTGGCAATATCGTCTGACATCAGTTAGATGTGGAGTGAGCATATGAGTAGCAGAAAGGCCTTGCACGCAAAGCAGACTGCTCTCAGTTAAGATGTTGATGTGCAGTCTGACCTTCCATGAGTTCCAGGTACCCTGAGCAGTGTGGTTTTTCAGGTGCGCATCCCACCCTAAGAGGGGTGAATCCACAACAATGGTGACACTGGGGATGGAAGGAGGGAAGGGAACCCCCACCCTCACCTTTTCTGGGTTTGACCACCAGGAAAGGAAGGTGATGACTGGTGGGGACAGTCACTCTTGGGTTAAAAAGTGGTCCTAGTCCAGTAAGTAGACTGAGTGGAGCCAGGCTTGCAGACATAACAGATGAAGCCTGGGGAACGGTGTCACATGGCCATATGGCCTAAAGCAAAAGGCACCTCTGCACGATAGTTTGTGGGTAATTAGTGCATTCAGGTTATTCATTATCCTGAAATCTTGTCTGTGGAAGGAAAGCTCTCCCGGAAACAGAGTCCAATGTTCCTCTGATAAAGTTTATCATCCTTGTGGTTGATAAGATGGACTTTTCTCTGGTTATGCAAACACTTAAGGCTGCAAGAAGCTGTCTGAGAAACTGTTGCCAACCAGAGCCAATCATCCAGGTACAGGAAATCTGAGGCCCTGGAGCCTCATCTGGGCTGCCACCAGAGAAGGCTTTTGTGAACACTCTGGTCGCTAATCCAAAGGGAAGAACTCAAAACACCCAGGATGAGGGTGAATTGATTATCTTTACTTGAGAGAACTAAAATCCACCAACTCACTAATCTATGCAAAGTTTGTGAACTCTGCTAAGAATAAAGCTAGGCTACTCATGCTCAACTTTGAGATTCTCCCCCCCCCCACCCCCAATGGTTTTCTGATGCCAAGCATCTTTTCTTTAGTTGGTAACTATGCACATATGGCTAACATTAAAAAGACAGTAAAATACACCAGTTAGTATGAGCTTCAGGCTTCAGCTAATTTTAAAAAGACAAGTAATAAAACAGACTCATGTAATTCATTAACTACACATAGCTCTCAGACTGATTGAATTCATCATTGTCAGCTTTAGTAACCTTGCCAGCAAAAGATAGTGTCACACAAACGAAGATGAATGAAAATACTCCAATACATTAAAACACAACACAAGGCCGGTGCTTTGAAAGACAGAATATTTTATTGCTGAGGTGTTAAAATGGTAAGAGTTTATTTTACTGAAAATAAACTCATATGAAGCTGGCAAGATTTGATAGATGCTTTGAACAACTGCAGTAATAAGAAATCAGTATGACTAGCATTTTTGACATACAAGGTTCTAGAGGCAGCGTCATGTGACTATCTGCTGCTGCTCTGGTCTCAGACCTTATTTATTTTCATTGTGTGTTTAAACCAAGAACTGTCTGTCCTCATTGTCTATGCAGCCCCTGAATCCTTTCCTAGAAATTAGGTCTTTATTTTAATTGAGATTAGTCATAAGCTTTTACTGTCCAGTTATCAAATTCAGGTTTATTTGGCAGATTTTTATTTGGATTAATTCAGACTGACAGCACATAAATAATCTGAGATGGATAAAGTGATTTTGTGATGTCCCTAACAATTCTTACTTATTGTTCATTTTGGATTGCATTTCCCTCCCCCTATTTCAAAAGATGTGTTTCTAGATTTCCTGCTAACCAAAACGAGTGGAATTAAGGTCTGGTTTCTCCATATTGGTTAGAATATCATTCTTGTTAATAGATTAGGAGGGGGTTGTTGACGATATATATATGCATTCTAGCTGTAAATAAGGCTTGAAGAATATGTTAACTAGGCTATATTTCACAAATGAAGACCATATTAAAAAGGAGAAAAAAAAACAGGGGAAAATTGTTCATCTGCCTCTAGAACAATTTATTTTAATTAGCACAATGCTTGATTTAGGGGAAAAAAAGGTTACCTATAGAGCAGAATTAAAATACATTAAATGACAGGATTATCCAGAAAATTAGAAACCCAGCATAGTCATTCCTCAACAGGAAACGTCACATTGAGCTAGATGTTTTGCCCAGGTAAATTCCATGAGCCCAGCTGCCTGTGACCCTATTGCTTCAATGATCAAATGTCAAATCAGTTGTCAAAAGCTTTCACTTTCTTTGCCCGTGTTTATTTTGCTTCACATATCTTTCAAGGACAATGTTGCCACACACAGCAATTTGTGAAGGACAGCTAGATCATTTCTCTTTGCTTGCATTCTCAAAGGTATCTATATAGGCAAGTTTGCAGCCACCATTCCAACGCAGGAGAAATAGCTGAGGAAGAGGAAATTCTGCTTATGTGGTGAAGAGCTAGAACTACCATATATCCCTTCAGGCACAAGGCTGTAAAGGGAAGAAAAGCGAGGGGTGGCCACTTGGGCCAATTTCTTACTATTTGTATTCATTTTACCATCTCATTATTTTAAGGCTCCTCAGGGGGCTATAAGTGGGTGTAGTAAAGGAATAAAGGTTGAAAAAAGGAGGAGAATGTTTTGGAGTTAATCCAAGTTGGAGCAGCCATTACTACTATTATTATTAGAAGAATGTCATTTTTCTATTTCAAACCCTGTTTTTAAATTGAACAAGA
Source organism: Caretta caretta (assembly GCF_965140235.1). NCBI lineage: Eukaryota > Metazoa > Chordata > Testudines > Cheloniidae > Caretta > Caretta caretta. The sequence continues at coordinate 318,621,281 of NC_134206.1, read as the reverse complement.
GAAGCAGTGTTATAAAAACTAAGCATAAGATGGGATACAAAAAAAAACATCTTCCTCTCTCTTTCTCTCTCTGTGGCCTAGTAGATAAGCACCAGACAAGACACGGGAGACCTGGACACTATTCCTGGCTCGATCACCAGACTGCTGAATGAACTTGGCAAGTCAGGTCACCTATGCCTCAGTTTCCCTATCTGTAAAATGGGGGTGATTATAATTCATTTGTAAAAACAGATCTACTGATAAAAGGCACTAGTGAAGAGCTAGGTACTATAATTATATACACAGTATGGTGATGATAACGAGGAGGTAAATTGCAAAGCCATATGATAAATGACTATTATGCAACTTTGGCCTCCTCATCTACTCTCTTCCCTCTAACACATCTGGCAGAATTTATTCTACTACTTCAAAGACATTGAGGTACTTCATACCCTTGCCAATTTGCTTTTAAAAGAAACTGCTGGACGAATGTTCAGGGAAGGGAGTAAACAATGACCCTGACCAAGGGCCAAGATAGCAACTCAAGTATTGGACAGTCTCCTAAAAGATTTTCTATACATAAAAATACATCAGCTTTAAAGGCAGGTATCTCAGGACCCCACAGAGTTAGAGATGGGAGCATTGTTCCAGCAGCAAGCGGAAATTCCCAGCTAACTAATATGCCCCTTCATTCGCTTCTAGCCCTGAATCATCCAGAGAGATCAAACTTTATTTGTAACTTTAAGATGTAGAACAGTTATTTTAGATCATTTTAAGAAGGTTTTTGGCTCTGAGCTTTGTATAGTTGTGTTAACAAAGACACCTGGCTTTAGAGGAAGAGGTTAAAAAAAGTCCCAGTTTAAAAAAAAAAGAAAAAAACAACCTATAACGGGATTAAAATAGTTTCTTTCTGTATGACATGACAAATAATACATAATGATGTTGTATAACAGTTTTATTGACATTTCTTTGGGCTGACTCATGGCTTTTCCATTTATGAGTAATTTGTAGGGCCGGATCAAATTCACAGTCCATTTTGGTCAATTTCACAGTCATAGGATTTTAAAAATCATAAATTTCATTATTTCAGCTACTTTAAGTCTAAAATTTCATGGTGGTGTAATTGTAGGGGTGTTGACCCAAAAAGGAGTTGTGGGAGGGTCACAAGGTTATTGGGGGGAGGGTGCATTACTGCTACCCTTGCTTCTATGCTGCTGCTGATGGCAGTGCTGCCTTCAGAGCTGGGTGGCTGGAGAACGGTGGCAGCTGGCCAGCAGCCCGTCTCTGAAGGCAGCGCCGCAGCCAGCAGCAGCACAGAAGTAAGGATGGCCTGGTAGGGTATTGCCACCCTCAGTTCTGCGCTGCTGCCTGCAGAGCTGGGCCCTCAGTCAGCAGCTGCCACTCTCTGGCCACCCAGCTCTGAAGGCCGCAGCGCAGAAGTAAGGGTGACATGGGATGGTATGGCCACCCTGACTTCTGCGCTGCTGCTGGCAGGGCACTGCCTCCAGAGCTGGGCGCCAGGCCAACAGCCGCTGCTCTCCAGCCATCCTGATCTTAAATTAGCACAGACATAGGGGTGGCAATACCGCAATCCCCCCCCAAATAACCTTGTAACCCCCCCCAACTCCCTTTTGGGTCAGGCCCCCCAAATTTAAGAAACGCTGTTCTCCCCCACAAAATCTGTATAGTATTGGGTCAAAGCACACAAAAGACCAGATTTCACAGGGAGAGACCAGATTTCATGGCCCATGATGCCTTTTTCATGGCTGTGAATTTGGTAGAGCCCTAGCAGTTTGGTTGTCCCACATTACTGGAGTTAAAAGCTGGTGGTAAGGTCTCAGCCACATTTACTGGCTCCTCAGCACGTGTCTTACAAGAATATTTAAGATTACAACATTTTAGAAAACTAGGAAGTATAGTTAAGGTTTAGGATCTCTCTATGATGTCCTCTCATGTGTCTCCTCTGGAGAGCCAGTCTTTTCAATCCCTCCTTTGACAGAAGTTCCTCTGTGCTTCTAATTTTTGTCACCCATCTCTGAACCCCTTCTATTCTTACTATATCTTTTTTCCTTTGAAACACAATGGAGCAGATCACAATGCAATATTCCATGTGAGGGCGAACCATTGATTTATACATGGGCATTGCAGCATTTTCTAGGCCATTATTTATCCATCATACCATTTAAAAAAAAACCCACAAACACACACTACTTCGGCACTTTGAGCAGCAGCTTTCATTGATCTGTCCACATCTCTCCCCCGAGTGATGACATTTAGTTTAGATTCAAACAAGGTGTCTGACTAGTTCAAAACACTTCACTCACCTTGCACTGTCAGCATTGAATTTCACAGGCTACCACTCAGACTACTGAAAAACAAGAAAGAAAAGGGGCAAACCCCCAAGAGTGCTGACTCTCTAACAACATGGGCCTGAAGAACTCCATGCTTTAGCATATTTTTAAACTGAATACGAAAAAAAAAGTGACAAAAAAGGGCAGAAAAGGGGAGGGGAGAAGAGGAGAGGCAAATCAAGGACACTGAGCTGTGATCTGAGCTTGTTGCATTTTTGGGGACCTGAAAGGCACCTAGTACCCATGCCCCAGAACCCAGAGCAAAATAAGGGGGTGAGTGGTCTCAGTTGACAGTGTTAGGTAAAAGATTTCAGTATTCACTTCCACAAAAGCAGGATTTTATATGGGTAATTTGCAAAGCAGAAGGCTGTAACTCCTTCAAGGGTCTAGTGACAGGAATGGACCAGATCAGCTTTGGTCTTATGTCAGAGTTATCACTAAGTGTCTCAGGTATTTCTAAGGTTTCTGTCATCTTGGTATGTAAGCACTGAATCCTAATCATCAAAAATTTCTTCACTGAATTACAAAAAACTTAATTATACTCAGTAGCTAGGAGTAATTTAACAAAGCTATGTACTGAAGACAGCATAAAAAAACGTATAAATCACACACACGCAAAGGGAGCCAGGAGTAGAATCCTGGTTCTCCAGATTCAAAAACACTAGCCTCTGACATGGGAGACAAAAGATCTCCTATAGCTGCTAGGAGTAGTAGAACCTTTATCTTGGCAATCCACCCACTAAAGGGCGACATTGCCCACTAAAATACAAATCTAGTACATTATAGTGCATTATTTCATATTTTAATCATTTGAGGGACAAAATAGTAGATTCCAAAGTGTGACTACAGAGATTCTTGGGATCAGACTTTCAAAAATGCTTTTGCAAGAGCAAAATGAGCATGTGTGTTTGGTATGAAATTAGTATAACTGTGTTCAAATGGCTAATTATACATCTCACTGTCTGTTTGTATATGCGTATACTATATCACAGTAACTGCATGCCAATTTTTCATAGCCCAGTGAACATATTCATGTGCTCTCCCTGATGCATTAGGAAAATATCCATGATGGACTGACTGTCCTTTCCTACACTTGATCAAAAAAGATCAAGATAAAGACTTCTGTTTGCAACCAGTTTCAACAAGGTCTGTGACAGGTTGACCTCAAACAATAGATTTTCTGCATCACTGGGACTTCAGATGTATTAATGGTGGTTAAAGAAGTGCCCCTACTTAACCGATCCAACACCACATCGCTGTCTCCTGCCAAATGTTATGCATACCAATCCCAGAGACAAATTGCCTCCATGCACAACAGAGCTGAATGAGCACCTCCCTGTCGGTCGATATAATACATAGCTATTTTATTATCTGTCGCTACCTGAACTACTCTCCACTTTATGTGAGGAAGAAATTATCTGAGAGCCAGGCAAACTGCCCTCAACATTTACATGCAATTTATTTTCTTGGAAAACCCAGAGACCCCAAAACTGTCAGAGTCCAGATGAGCTTCCCATACGTTGTTTGATGCATCGAGGTTATTGTGACTGATGGTGTGGGATGATTGATCAAAATCAGTTTCAAAACATTGGACCACTGTCTCCACCATATCAAGGCATCACGTAGTATGGCATGCGGACTAACTTGTGTAGACGGTCCAAATTTGGCCAGTAATCTTGAGCCAAACAACATTGCATCTGCCTCATTCAGAGACGTACATAAGGAACAACGTAAGTTGTCATTGCCCTGATGCCCATAAACCCTAAAAAAAAGGCCACCATCTGGATTATAGAATCATAGACTTTTAAGGTCAGAAGGGACAATTATGATAGTCTGACCTCCTGCACAATGCAGGTCACAGAATCTCACCCACCCACTCCTGTAACAAACCCCTAACTTATGTCTGAAATTGTGGTTTAAAGACTTCAAGGTGCAGAGAATCCTCCAGCAAGTGACCTGTGCCCCATGCTGCAGAGAAAGGTGGAAAATCTCCAGGGCCTCTGCCAATCTGCCCTGGAGGAAAATTCCTTCCTGACCCCAAATATGGCAAATCAGCTATGGGCAAGACTCACCAGCCAGACACCCAGGAAAGAATTCTCTGTAGTAATCCAGATCCCACCCCATCTAACATCCCATCGGGCATATTTACAGCAAATAATCAAAGGTCAATTAATTGCCAAAATTAAGCTATCCCATCATACCATTCCCTCCATAAACTTATCAAGCTTAGTCTTGAAGCCAGGTATGTATGTCTTTCACCTCCACTGCTCCCCTTGAAAGACTGTTCCAGAACTTCACTCCTCTGATGGTTAGAAACCTTCATCTAATTTCAAGTCTAAACTTCCTGATGGCCGGTTTATATCCATTTGTTCTTGTATCCACATTGGTACTGAGCTTCTTGTGTCCACATTGGTACAATCATATCTCCCAGCAGCCTTCTTTTGGTTAGGCTAAACAAGCCAAGCTCTTTGAGTCTCCTTTCATAAGACAAAAAGAAAAGGAGGACTTGTGGCACCTTAGAGACTAACCAATTTATGTGAGCATAAGCTTTCGTGAACTACAGCTCACTTCATCGGATGCATAAGACAGGTTTTCCATTCCTTGGATCATCCTAGTAGCCTTCTCTGTACCTATTCCAGTTTGAATTCATCCTTCTTAAACATGGGAGACCAGAACTGCACATAGTATTCCAGATGAGGTCTCACCAGTGCCTCGTATAATGGTACTAACGCCTCCTTATCTCTACTGGAAATACCTCGCCTGATGCATCTCAAGACCACATTAGCTTTTTTCACAGCCATATCGCATTGGCGGCTCTTAGTCATCCTGTGATCAACCAATACTCTGAGGTCCTTCTCCTCCGTTACTTCCAAGTGATGCATCCCCAGTTTATAACAAAAATTCTTGTTATTAATCCCTAAATGCATGACCTTGCACTTTCCACTATTAAATTTCATCCTATTACAATTACTCCAGTTTACAAGGTCATCCAGATCTTCCTGTATGATATCCCAGTCCTCCTCTGTATTGGCAATACCTCCCAGCTTTGTGTCATCCTCAAACTATTAGCACATTCCCACTTTTTGAGCCAAGGTCAGTAATAAAATTAAATAAGATTGGACCCAAAACCGATCCCTGAGGAACTCCACTAGTAACCTCCTTCCAGTTCACCTTTCAGTGTGACCAGCTGTAGTCTCTCCTTTAACCAGTTCCTTATCCACCTTTCAATTTTCATGTTGATCCCCATCTTTTCCAATTGAGCTAATAATTCCCCATGTGGACCCGTATCAAATGCCTTACTGAAATCGAGGTAAATTAGATCCACTGCATTTCCTTTGTCTAAGAAATTGGTTACCTTCTTTGAGAAGGTGATCAGGTTGGTTTGGCACGATCTACCTTTTGTAAAATCATATTGTATATGGCCCCAAATTACCATTGGCCTCAATGTCCTTAACAACTTTCTCCTTCAAAAATTTTTCCAAGACCTTGCGTACTACAGATGGTAGTTACCGGCCTGTAGTTACCCAGATCACTTTTTTCCCTTTCTTAAAAATAGGAACTAATGTTAGCAATTCTCTAGTCATACAGTACAACCCCTGAGTTTACAGATTCATTAAAAATTCTTGCTAATGGGCTTGCGATTTCATGTGCCAGTTCCTTTAATATTTTTGGATGAAGATTACCTGGGCCCCCCCGATTTAGTCCCATTAAGACGTTTGAGTTTGGCTTCTACCTAGGATGTGGTAATATCTACCTCCATATCCTCATTCCCATATGTCATCCTTCCATTATCCCTAAGATCCTCATTAAAGACTGAGGCAAAGCATGTTAGATATTGGACTATGTCTAGATTATCCTTAACCTCCACTCCATCCTCAGTGTTTAGTGGTCCCACTTCTTCTCTCTGTTTTCTTCTTATTTATATGGCTATAGAACCTTGACTATTGGTTTGAATTTCCTTTGCAAGGTCTAATTCTACATGGCTTTTGGCCTTTCTCACTTTATTCCTGCATATTCTGACCTCAATAAGGTAGCTTTCCTTGCTAGTCCCTCCCATCTTCCACTCCTTGTAGGCTGCTTTTTCTTAATTACCTCCGAGATGCTTGCTCATCCAGCTTGGTCTACAACTCCTGCATATGAATTTTTTCCCCTTTCTTAGGATGCAGGCTTCTGATAATTTCTGCAACCTTGACTTGAAGTAATTCCAGGCCTCCTCTGCCTTTAGATCCACAAATTCTTCAGTTCAATCCACTTCCCTAACTAATTTCCTTAATTTATTAAAGTTAGCTCTTTTGAAATCTAAAACCCTAGTCACAGATCTATTTTTGTTTATCCTTCCATTAAGTTTGAACTGAATTAGCTCATGATCGCTCGAACCAAGGTTGTCCCTTACAATCATTTCTTCTATGAAGTCCTCACTACTCACCAAAACCAAATCTAAAATGGCATCCACTCTTGTTGGTTCAGCAACTACTTGGTGAAGGAATCCATCAGCTATCGCATCCAGAAAAATCTGAGCCCCATTATTACTAGCACTTGTCCTCCAGTCTATCACACAATTCCCATTAGTATTTACTCCATTAAAAACATTTGGATCCATATCCAAATTGGATCCTAGCGGTCTATAGCACACCCCAAACTCTGTCCCAGGGAAGGCTCTAGTAGTTTTCTCCCCCAATGTGATTTTTGCCCAGGCAGACTCTGTCTTATCCATTACATGATGCTGAAGCTCTGATATCGAGGCTCATCTTTAGAAATCTCTCCTCTGGGAGAAAAAACCACTCCTACTACCAAATCAGCACAGATCCTATAAAAAAGGATTCTCTGAGTCAGACAGAGGTATGATTTTTTTTGACATTGAGAAGCACTACCAGAGCTGTGAGAAGAGAAGTTGTAAATTGAATGTGATTCAGCAGCACCTCACAATGCTTACTTCAGCAGTCAGTCATCTAAATATGGGTAAACAAAAATATTTTGCTTTCTGAGATGTACTGCAAAAAGATACTTTGTAAAGACTTTTGGAGCAGTAGAATAGCCAAATGGGAGGACATTTTCAACACAAGTCCCTGTCCTACCACAAAACAGTTATTTCTGATGACTCAGTCAGATGGAAATAGGCATCCTTGAAATCAAGAGTTGCAAGCCAATCCATGTTTGAGAGTGAGGGAATGATGGATGCTAGAGTTAGCATTCCAAAACTTCTAAATGAATTTGTTCAACTTTCTTAAATCCAAAATAGGAGAGAAACCAGACTCCTTTTTCTGCATTATGAAATATCTTGAATAAAACTCTTGACTCCATAGATCTTCTGGAACTTCCTTTATAGCTTCCATCAGAGTGCAGAAGTTGCTTTTCAACAGAAGAACAACTTTGAGAGAGGAGAGGGTAGGGAGAATTGAAAGGAGATGTTGTTTTGAACTGAATCGCACACCTATGTTTCTATTATCTCTAGAATCCATTGGTCTGGTATCATAAGTCTCCAATTGCTGACAAATGGGACTAGCAGGTCTCCAAACAAACCAAAAAGGTAGGAATTATGCCAACTGGTCTCTAACTTACAGACCGTATGTCAAATCTGAGGTCTTGTATTCATGGATGACAAGGGCGCAGTAGATTATTTTGATTTTGGCCTGGATCTAAGAGTCTGCAACTTCTGTTGAGCCTCACAAACAGTAGGCTGCTGCTGTTGTTGCTGATGTCTTGAGGCTGAAAAATATGAGGAGGATGTGGATAAATGTGTGTGTCAGATGACAAACAGAAAGAGTAGATGGTCTCTTTTACATACGAAGGCATAACTGAAGTGAGTGGGTAGTAAGTCTCAGACAAGTTTTTGGAAGAGTCTCATTACTAAGACTACCATCACCCTTGAAAGGGAGATCCTCAGACTTAAGCCTACTATCAATTGGCCAATGAAGAGTATCTCAATGGACACATCTTCTTAGAGCAGTGGTCCCCAAACTTTTGTCCGTGCCCCCCCCCTTACATGGTCCACATCCCCGTCCTCCTCCCGGGAGCCATGGTCAGGAGCCGGGGCCAGGAGCTGGGCTGCGGTTGGAACCAAGGTCCAGGCTGTAAATTGGGAGGGGGCCAGCACTATAGCTAGGGCCTTGGTCAGGAGTGGACCCACAGTCGCAGCTGGGAGTCAGGGGTGGGAGCAGGCCCAGTCGGGGCTGTGGCCAGGAGCAGAGCTGCAGCTGGAGCTTCAGTCTGGGATGGATCTTCAGGTGGGGCCATGGTCAGGGCCAGGAGCTGGGGGCAGAGGCCAAGGCCGGGGCTGGACCTGTTGCTGGGCCACAGTGGAGCTGGAGGCAGAGAGGCACTGAGTGGTACTCCCTCCCCAGCCCAGATCGGGGCTGGCCTGGCCTAGCCATGCCATGCCCCCCAAACATTCCTCCGTGGCCCCCAGCAGGGTGCACCCGACAGTTTGGAGACCAGTCTTAGAGTGATGGCAGATAAGCCCTAGCTGTAGAATCAGAGCATCAAAGGATGCCCAGAGGGCTTATTTTGACACATTCTGACCTTCAGTCAGTATAGAAGTGGCAAATTTCCTCTTATCAGGTAAGTCTAGAACAAACATAGCTCTCTTCCCATAGATGAAAATGGTAATGGGACTCCAGTTTCTCCCCATCTTTGTCAGAAGGTATATAATGAATTTGACCACTCCTAAATCCACTACTTGCAGCTGCAACAACCAAAAAATTGGGAGCCAGGAGAATATGAAAATACAAAATACAAAAAAAAAAAATCCTCACATGGGAGCTCATACAAGTTATCTGCCTTCTTAACAATGTGTTGGCAGGAGCAGCCCAAATAGCTTTAGTAGGTTGTAAACATCTAATATAGATACAGAAATCCTATTCCTTGAGGGAGCACCTAAGATGTTGAATATCTGATGTGATGTCTCTGAAGGAGAAGCAGCAGAAGCAATGCCCACATTCTCATCAGGAGACAATTCCATCTCAAATCTTTGTGTCCACCTGTTGTTCCACGAGAGGGACAAACTTCTCTTCCTCCTCAGACGATGAGTCAGGTATGATTGTCTGATCTGCAGGCAGATCCAGGCCGAGAGTGGGAGAAGCAAAGAGCCCATTGTAACTGGATCCAGTTACCAGCAGAAACTTCACTAATTCATTCATTATGTGGATTTTCAAAGAATGTTGTACACAAAGCCCAATGAAACCAGGGAGTTCATGATTGCCAGTCTTTCCAATAGCTAGTGTTGGGAAATATACCCATAGGGTGAACAGGTACGAACTGACCACAAGACAGACATCTAGGGCAGGTTTTCCACAAACCTAGAAGGCTCAGATCATCTGATCTTATCCTGAGCCTCTTCCAATTCTGAATCTAACCTTGGATCCACAATGGATCTAACCAGAGAAACCATGGCACCAGAGAATGGAGAGAAAAAAAGAAAGAAGAATCTGCCTGAATCCCATGGGAGTCTTAGGAGGAAGAGGCACAGACCAGTCTGGGGAAACACTGGGGTCATCTTCATTCCTGCCTTTCTTATCTGAAGTATCAGATTTATATCTTTCTTCTTTCCCCCACCCCCAAACAGATCTTTCATTCAGTTCTGAAGAACTATCTGAACTAGCGTGGTGAACTTCTGTAAAAGTTCTTTTCAGATCTGCTGCTGGTGCTGGGGCTGGCAATGACAGCAGTGCCACTCTTCTACGGATACTCAGATCTGGGTAAAGTCTAAAATCCATAATCTCTGTCCTGGAATCATTCCTTGTATGCAGAAATGTAGGTTTTGCAACCGCAATTGAGGAAGATGGATCCAAATCAGTAGGAACCAAAAAATCTGACTCATGGGATCTGGCACTACTAACAGTGGCAGTTTTCTCCCTTATCTTCTTTTTTGGAACCAACACAGTCAGAGTCAGTGGCTTTAATATAGGATCCTTAGCTGCAGACTGAGCAGAGGGTGCCTTGGACACCTTGACAGTCTTCACAAATGGATCCAATGCTCCTGAATGTGGGGGCCTCACCCAGACCCAAAGATGATGCAGATCCCACCATCTTCTTGGGCACCTTCGATTTACTAGATGAAGTTGGTGCCAACATAGGCATCTTTGCCTTAAGTTCCAAAGATCTTCCAGAACCCGAAGGTGTAGCAGAAAAAGCTTCCTTAACCAAGCATGCCTGTAGCCTATTTTTGTCTCTCCTTATGAGCTCTAGGTGATCCAGCTGTCAGACTTCCCACCTAGACAAAGAACACATCTGTCCAAGGCACACCACATGGTCATCCAAAGCCAGAAAGATTGCTGGGAAGGAAGCACACCTCTTGAAGCCTACTTTCTTCTTTTCAGATCCTCCATAGGTCATGAAATGGAAACTTATTAAAACCTAAATGCTAATTTATAGTCTACTGTTAAATAGTTAACACTATCTAACTACACTAAAACAACTTTAAAAACGAATGCTAGCAAACTAATCTTATAAGGCACTAACATACCTTTCAACCCTGGATACTGAAATGAGAGATAGTAACCATCAAAATTAGGAACAAACCTTGAAATGAGTGACAATTTTTTTTTATTGATCACACTGTTATATATTTAATAAACACACACAAACACACACACACACACACTAAAATCAATTAGTGTAACTAAACAATGATTTCTGTTTACTACAAGTGGTAGGCTTTTTAGTAAGCTACTCCCCCTGCCCCCAGGGAGATCCCAGCCTCCCCTCCCTCATGTGAGCCCCCAGGTCTCCCCTTCCCTCTACCATTTCAGAGGAGGACACCCCACGGGGCCTTCCCAAACTACCCACTCACATAGTCTGGCCTGGTCCCTGGTGGCTGCTGGAGCAGTAGGACAGAGGCATCACACACACAGCAGCGGAGGAGGAGGTATCCACCACTGCTGCTAGGTGTAGTTGTGTCTGGGTGCTGAAGCATGACTTTCCAGTAGCAACACAGGACCACTTTACAAACTGGGGCCAGATGCAGGATGTCTTGCACGATGAGGGACACTTGAGAGGCAAGAGCACCAAGAGCCATCTTAGTCATTCACTTCCCTCTCAGTGATTGGATAGAACTGAAGCAGTAGAGAGCACAGATTCCCTTCTTCATAGCCTTCCCCCCAGGATGAACCCTGAGGGATGGGCCAGAATGGGGTATGTGAGTACTCCAACAGGCTTAAAGAAGATTCCACCATTAGGCTACATGCGTCAGCATTTGCCCCACAGGTGGACATCTGCAAAACCACTCAAAGAACAAACCATGGAAACAAACTTTTTGAGAAGGGGTGCTTCCCAATGCACATTAGCCACCCAGGTTAGATCTGAGAGTCTGTGCAATGGGGATGAGATGGATGTCCTGGATGTATTGTTTTCTGATGCGTTCTCTGAGGTGTTAAAAATAAATGGCTTCTTTTCCTCAGATACAACCACCACCATTTTATGTGAAATCTGCTTCCAGGAAGCCACGCCTGTAAATGAGATATTGTCCGCATTGTTCTAGTCTATGAAGAACAATAGAACTCAAATATTTCACTACCTATTGAGAGAAAGCAGAAAGTAAAAAAAGATTTTTATAGTAGCTGAATTGACATCTCCTCAGAGGAAAACAAAAGTAACGGTTAAATGTTTCTTTTAAGAGACTTAGCCTTATAAATTAGGCCTAGTTAATGGTTTTCCTGGTGGGGATGAGGGGAGAAAGAGTTCCACCTGATTTAAGAGTTTGGAGAGAACAAAAGGTTATGCATACAGTTCTTCTCCCATCCCAAGAGTGTGCCACGATCTTTCTTCTGTGACATTGAAATCCCCTTTCAAAGAGTGACATTTTCTTCAAAAACATAGGTTGTTCTTTAATGTAACTGAGAACACATTCAAGTCCCATATTTGTCACCAAGGTACACCTGCTGACAAGTATGGTATCGTGCACTTTAAGAAATGCCATCTGTAGAATGGCACACACAAGAATTCAGCTAATTAGATTGTCTCAGTAAAAACTATTTGGTGAAACCGATCTGAGAAATTGATCTTCATGCTTCATTCGTACCCTAACTGTGCCCTGGATGTTATCCCCATAAGCACTGTCTGAAGAAAGTGCGGCAAACTAACTGTTTAATTTCAGTTTCATACTAAAATATGTACATTAAGAACGGTGCCGTTTCACAATTATCAACACAGAAGTCATTGAAAAGGCATGAAATTTAGATTGCTAATTAAACTCATGTACTACTTGTCTAGAGTTTCACTCTGTTTAAATCCTCTTATTAGATTCATTTCCCCCTGGGCACAAACAGTTATTTTCCTGTCTCATATTCAGGGAAAAAGCAAGTTTAATCAGAAACAAAGTAAAGAGAAGAGACATGCTTTTCTATTGAGCAAAGTCTCAATTTTAAATGGTCACCCTTTATTTATTTTTAAGAGGGACCCAGTTAAAACAATCTTTTAACACACTTTACTGTGTCATCACCTTTTTAGATGATGAATAATTATTTTTCACCAATGGAGAGAGGCAGCTCCAGTTTCAACTGCGTATCTATTAAACTTCTAGACCTTGCACTTACTTTTTGGCTCTCATCCCCATGAAAGGGGAGTCACTGAAGATGCTTGAACGACGACCCTACACCCGTGTGTCAGGCTACCACCTTTCTTCAGACAAGCTTCCTCCATGACGACCACATACTTCCAATGTAATATTGGAGTAGAGTAAGATCCAGAGAGGTGTTGGGGATAGGGGACATCAAGTGAATATTGTGGAGAAATGGGAAACGGGGTTTTTTGTTTGTTTTCAGAAAGAATGTGAGACTCAGTCCATTCCCCACCCCCCCACAAACAGTACATCTACACTACTCACTCCTCAGTGGCATTAGAGTATATACCAGGGGTGGCCGGCCTGAGCTTGAAAAGGAGCCAGAATTTACCAATGTGCTTTGGCAAAGAGCCACAGGAACACATCAGCAGCCCTCCATCAGCTTCCCAGCCCCCGCCCCCAGTGTCTCCCACCCGCCAGCAGTACTGCCAGCACCTAACCTTCCATCCCTGCGCCTCCCACCCACCACGATCAGCCATTTTGTGGTGTGGAGGAGGCTGGCGGGGTGGGGTGAGGAGGCGCAAGGGCACAGCAGACTCAGGGGAAGGGCCGGGGGCTTCAGGGGAAGAAGTGGAGTGGGGCTGGGGCCGAGCCACGGGTTGAGCAGTGCCTGTAGCTCCAGCCCCAGAGTTGGCAAGTATGCAAGGAGCTGCATATTAAGCCCTGAAGAGCCACAGGCTGGCCACCCCGGTATATGCTGTATGTCCCACTTCACTCCCAGCATGGGTATAAACAGTAGCAGAGACAGTGAGGCACTGCTTCGGAAAGGACATGCCTGAACACTGTGGGTGTGTACTCTATTCACCCAAGCAGCACCTCCCCTCCCACCTCCTCTGCTATTTTTAGGAGTGTAGTGTCCCACTGCCTCCCCTCTTCTGGGGTCTTTCCTGTCACATGGTAAGGCGCCAGCAGCAGGAAAAGGAGCCAGAAGCTCCCCCCACCAGAGCCTTTCATTCACATATGTAGCTACACAGTACCGAAAAGACACAGCCAGCATTTCGCTGTGGCATTAAACATGCCCTACACACTGCCACCCATGGTGTAATGAAATATTAAACTTTACTATACTGTCCAGCCAGTTGGACCCGGGATATTAGAGAGAAACTGGTCCCCTTGTCTCTCCAATACCTTATCTGAGCATTCAGCAGATATATATATGGCAGTGCATTAAAGCATCTCATGGAAGTGGTCTCCCTGTCTGTCTCTGTCCTTCCTTTCTTCCGCCCCCCCCCCATATTTGGTACAAGAATCTGACCCACTAGTAAAAGCCCTACCACCACAAATAGTACATGACAGCGTAAATGTAGCCAAGTTCATTGAACATTCATAGACTTTCCTATCAGTAAGAGTTGTATGGGTCTTTCTGGCCCATTGTTCAGTTTCCTGTAGAATCTGGAATCCCTGAAGGCGTAATTAACAAAATCCCAATGCTAATTATGCAGATTGTGGGGAGTTGCCAGCAGAGAGACACATGGAAAACCCCAAAACTGCAAGCTTTTAGGTATTCACTGACAGAGACAGCCAGGTGCTCAACAACAACCCCTTATATGGCAACGGTGGTCATGAGCAAGGGTAAACATAAACATGGGTAGTGAAATTAGAGGGCAATTATTGGGCCAAGACGAGAACTGCCGACCTGGGGAGAGGGAAGGCTGATTATTACAATAAAAAGGGAAACACAAAAGGATCTCAGTGCTCACGCCTCGGGATGTGGGGGAGGGAAACGAGTGTGGTACAGCTATGCTTTTGCAGGGTGTAGCTGAGCTTCTGCTACAATAAACATGACCCGTAACCAAAGCCACCAGTGTCCATGTGCTTCTGTGAATGTGTTGATCATGCCTGAAATACACAAGGGATTTCCCAACACAGATACCCAGCCTGTGAAGCTTTTCCCCTTGGGGAAAGTGGGCATTGACTGACATTTTATCAGTTTCAGGAAGCATGGGAACAAAGAAAAAAAACAGTATGATGCATCAGCCTGATTCTGAGGCCTCTCCCTTGAGTAATGAACTGACATGAGGCTTCAATCAATGGGACAAAACCCTGCTGGAAGGGTTTGAAAGACTGGAAACCAACCAGGGATACAGCTGGTAAGCTTAGCATGCACATGGACTATTGTTTTATCAAGTGTTTTCTCTGGAATGCTTTCCTCCTAAGCATACTGTGTTTTGTGAAAACCAGTTGGTTGTTGGTAGAGACTATCATAGCCCTTGGAAAAGAGCAGAACTGCAGGCAGAGGACTAAAGCCAGACATGCTAGGACAGGCACAATGAATTGCAAGGGAACTGCAACCCTAAAACTCCAGAGGGAGAGGAATGAGGGATCTGACCCATAGAGAGGTGGCTGCTAGAGGCCTCAGACCTCAAGGTGTACCCAGAGACTGAGGGAGCAGAGGTGCAGTTAACTCCAGAACTGTGACAGATCACTTCCTGTCAGCCTTCCAGTGCTTCTTATGTTGTGTTTACATTACAGCATCAAACCATTTATCAAGAGAGAATGGATTGTGCTTAAAACGGTTTAAGCACAAATAGCTCAGTCACGCTGAACTGGTTTAGGAACCCTTGTTCTTTTGCCCCACATTAACATGAGTACTGTCCAAGATCATTTAATCTGCAATGCCCTCTGGGTACTTCAAATCTCCCAGAAACAATAAATTCTGACAGACTTGGAAAGGCCACTACTATGCTGTGAGACAATAACTATGGACTGAACTGTTTCAGTCTGAACAATTTAATGTTAATTAAACAGTTTAATTCACACTGGCACTAAATCAGTTCCAGACTAAACTGATTTTAGTCTTCCAGAAAGTGAGTCTAATCCAGGCATTGCTTAGAACTAGGACTGGCCAGAAAACAAGATTTCTGTTTCATGAAACTGTTTGAACATTTGTTGCTGTTCCAATGCAGAAGGAAAATGAGACCTTTCCAAATTTTTTCAAGGGGTGGGGTGGGGGAGAAAGAGAGGAGAGAGACACACACAGATGCCAGAACAACCAATAGCCTAGTGGTTAGAGCATTATAATGTGTTTCACTCACTGCTAGGTCTAGGGATCAGCTCTCAGTCAGTCTAGCACCCCCTTTTGTTGCTCACTCACCGCATGGTCCCTCTTGCTCTCCAGGACTTGGGGTGCTCTCTCTGTGACTCAGCTCTCCAGCTAGGTCACTATATAGTCTTCCCATTTCAGGGCAGCCAAATCCCACCAGATAATCTGCCTGTGCCATCACAGGCAGTTGTCTAATTCCCAAATCCTGCCCCTTTTCCAGTGGCTGGTAGAGGAACCTGGGCCCACCTGCTACTCCAGCTTCTAGTCCAAGACCCATATTATGAGCAGCCAAAGTTTACACAGTATCAACCCCCACTCATCTTTCTCTTCTCCCTACTCCATCTTCTATAGGCTTTCTTCCCCACAAATCCTCTGAGTAAACCCTTCTCAGAGAACTAGGACCCCAGGGCTTTTGCTCCCTAGTGGATTTGCTCCTACCCACCTCTTTGGGGCCAGAGTGACTGCAGAATCTGTCTGTAACCACCTTCTGCTCACAACTTCCTGGCTTTATACAAGCTCACCCTGTCCCTTCCCAGCTGGGCTTCATCTTCAATTAGTGCTTATTAATTAGCCCCTTCTGAGCCACCTTAACCCCTTCAGGGCTGGTGTGGAGTGAACAGGGATGTGACATTGACCAGGGATGTGAGAGACTCTGATTCAAATTCTGCTCCACATGATTTGGAGCAGGGATTTGAATCTAGGTCTCCCGTGTCCCCACTGAGTGCCCTAGCCACCGAGCTACTGACTATTCCGGAGGAGTGGGTCTTTCTGTCTCTTAGGTACAGGATAAAATTTCTGGTCAAGACCAAAGAAACTTTCCTGATTAAACTTTTGTTGAGATCAGTACATTTCTATGAAAACTTTTAGTTTCAATACATCAGCATTTTTTGATGAAAAAATGTTGAAAAAATCCCAACCATCTATACTTGGAACACATGTGAGCCCATTACGGCACTTTTATAGGTGGATAGGAGGTATTTCATAATTTCATATTTTCATTCTCAGGGGCCAGAATAGCTATTAGACCAGTACATTTCTCTAGCATAGACAAAGTTTATTAGCCAGAGTCACAGCAATTAAAATGCTTCAGTATAAGTGAGCAGCTTCAGGAAAATATCTGTCATAGATTCTGTCAAGGCTAATTCTCCACTCTGGCCCTTAGAGTGCAGAAGGTGAGGGCTGCAAGGATTCTAAAGATTAATACTGGCCACTCCAGGCTTGTATTAAACTCCCAAGGTTACAGCTTTTCTCTGATCTTGGATTGGCAGATGCTGCCACCACTCAAGTGCAGAACCCCTTTGAGAACCCAGGAAGGCGCACTTGGGAATTCCTTCCTGTGGGGTACCCTCAAGCCCTTTCACTTGCCCTCTGGGAAAGAGCTGAGAAAGAAAGAAAGGGGGGAAAAAGGAAAACAGCTGTTGCTACCAGCTAATTAAACATGTGCACAAACCTCTTAAGACATTTCCTGATCTACTTACATATCTGTAATGGTTGGATATCCCAGCCCTTGGCAAACATTCTGGAATACCTCAGGTGTAGACAATTACTCAGGCAGGAGGGGGAGTCCAGCTGTGTTATTTTCTATGACATTGTCCCTGTGATAGACAATTAGTACTCTGCCCAAGCAGAGGGAAAGGACGTGTAACCTACATGGGGCAAGTGTTTTCTGTAATTAATAAGATAATAGTCATTGAAGGATGCTTTTAGTTTATTAGGAGTTACTCTAACAGATTATTTCTGTCACAACTTGGTTATAGATATCTTTTGTAATTGATAAAATAGTGGATGGTTGAACAAATATCTTTAGCTTATCAAATATATAAACCATATACCATGAAAAGAAGTCCATGGTCAATAGCTCATTTTCTTTGTCTCTTTGCTGTGGACGCACAAAGTATATAAAAATGTATGTTGTAATGGGAAAAATGGTGTAATTGAGAAGGGAGGTTCATAAATGCTCAGTAACTGATAAAATTAGTAATTGTTCCTTATCCATTTTGTCATGTGGTATAGCAGGTGGGTTCTATGACCAATGTATTGGCAAAACATTAATGTATGGATTAATATCTAAGCATTAAGAGCTAATTGTGGTCACAGGTGGTCCTAGTAGTGATAAATTAATGTTATGGGATGTATGTACCCCATGCCAGCCCAGCAACTAAAGGGTTAACACAGGCACTTCTGGCCATGGCTGATTGGCAACCTCAGTGCAGCTGGGAGGATAAAAGGACTGGAAAGCAGAAGGGGTAGGGTAGCTGCCAGAAAAGTAAGTAGGGCTGGAGGAGGGAACACCTACTAGTGAGTGACTCAGGGATACCATGCTGGAAAGAGACAGACAGACCAGCAGGCTGAAGAGCCTCCAGAAATCTTGGGGGAGGTAGGAAAGAGTTCAGAGTACAGCTGGAGATGATGAACCCTGATCTAGCTTACCTAGTTTGAGGTTCCCTGAGTTAGAGCTAAGTGGAATAGGAGGACCTAGGTTCCCCTACCAGCTCCCTGGTGGATTTATGAGTAGAGAGTGTCTTTAGACCCCTGGGCACCAACAACAGCCCACCAGGCTGAGTGAGTTCAGCTGCCATGCTTGCTCTGGCCAGAGGAGGCACGGTTGCACCAACACATTGACACAATTAGTTACAACTATCATTGCCTTTATTGATTCAAAATTAGATCAAGCAGAAGAAAAGATTTTTCTTCATTCTGAACGGCATATTAAAAGTGAGTGTTCTAGGGAGTTAGTCAGAAATGAACTCAAATAGGCTGCCTTACCTAAACATACCTCAGATTTGGTATGTTTCCTATACTGCATTAAATATTGCTTGATTGTCTTACTTAACTCAGTTGAAGTTTTATTTATTTGATATCATGACTTATTAAATCTGAGCATGCAATGCCTTTTTAATTTGCTGCATTGCATACAGCCTATGCTATGGATTGGGGGAGAACAGGGACAGTGAACATTTTTCAGAGTGGAAACTGAGGCTGTCATAGTAGGAAAAGGGCACATATGTATATCCACACCTCAGGGAAGGAGTCAAATGAATGCAAATCCACCTGGCCTCAGCTTGTTTGAAAAGCAGGATGATGAAGGGGTAAAGTAACTTATTTTTCCTTTTCATTTAAGGACTTTCCCATATTATCTCTATTCCCTTCTCCAAACAGGAGGGGGAAGAGTCCCACTTAAAAACTAAAACCCCAGACTAGTATACCGAGGTTTCAGGTTTTCTAGCCCTAAGGCTATCAAGATCCTACAGAGAAGACTCCAGTTCTGCAGGGGCAAAAGACAAGCCCTGTGTCTAGGCCTGTGGTTCTCAAACTCTTTTTTTCCCCACGGACCACTTGAAAATTGCTGCAGGTCTTGGCGGACCACTTAATGATCTTTCCAAATGTTGTTTGTACCATTAGGTAACTTTGTAAAGCACTTTGGATAAAAGCACTAGATATAAAAAAACTTAATGAACATTTTTTTGTTCTACAAATAAAAGCACACAGCTCCTATTTTAATATCAGTAGTCTTACCTTTCTAATGTGATGGAAGTGCCCTCTCTCCCCCACTGCAGCAGCCCCTGAGTTGGGGCTGGGAGGGCAGAGGGTCTCTCCCCAGCAGCCATAGCCCTGGAGCTGGGGAAAGTCGCCTCTTTCTCTGGCCGCCACAGCCCTGAACATCCTCCCACCCCCTCTTCTCACCCCACTGTCCCCTACCCCCTATTACCCCCAAGGCCACCACCTCACCTTACATATGTGTCTTCTTAGGGGCCAGGCACCTAATTAGTGGAGTCATGCGTGTGTGGCTCCACTAATTAGGTGGGTGGCCCTTCATTCTCTTGTGTACAGCTGCCCAGGTGCGCACCTTAGAGGGAACTATCTGCGGACCACCTGAATGGAGCTCGCAGACCACTGGTGGTCCATGGACCACAATTTGAGAACCTCTGCAGTAGAGCACACCACACCTGCACTGTACACTGGATTTTCAGTGCGAGAACTCCTGGGAAGCAGAGAGGAGCTATCACTTGAACCCAGAATGCTAGTACCAGGAAATGGGGCAGACACACAGATGAGAACTCTCTCAATTGCCCTTTTTGAGCTTTCCCTGTTCCTATAGGCTCTGTATCCTTTCCTCTCACCCCCTTGTTCTGTCTTCTCCCTTCTTTTATTACTAGAAGGAGGGAGGAAAGAAGAATGGACAAGGGTAAATGGGGCAGAAGGACTGAGGAAACTGCAGTGCTATATTTCTAGCATTTAGGAAGCTAACGAGGAAAGGGGCTGGACTGAGGCTTAATGAATGCAGTTGATTGACAGATCTTGCATCTTGCTCCCTACCTGGTAGGATCCTAATGCGATAGTAAAGGCTTTTGCTAGATAGGGTAGGAGGAAGGACTTACAATAAAGGGAGCTGAATACAAATGGCTAAAGATAAAATAAATTAATCAAATGCGAAGTTTATACAAAGTTGTAAAAGCTTCTTGCTTTTAGCAATTTAATTTTATTCCGAAACAGCATTTTTCAACTTCAAAACATTCATTCATTTGAATGTATTATTTTTCTACCTTGTCAGAGAGGCCTTAGGGGAAATAAATCTTTCACAGAAGTACTGATAAATTATTGTAAGAAATTAATTTAGATATAGGATTATGGGGAATAGAAATGAAGACAAACTGGTTTTTCATAAACAGAGACTGAACTTGCCCCCTAAAATATTTCCCGTAATAGTCCTCTTCAAATAGTAAAGAATCATACAAATGTAGGGATGGAGGAGACCTCAAGAGTTCAGCTAATCCATCTCCACATGCTGAGGCAGGATTAAGCAAACCTAGACCAGGGGTCAGCAACCTTCGGCACATGGCCCATCTGGGTAATCCGCTGGCAGGCCGCGAGACATTTTGTTTACATTGACCATCTGCAGGCACAGACCTCCGCACCTCCCAGTGGCCGCAGTTTGCTGTTCCTGGCCAGTGGGAGTTCCGGGAAGTGGCAAGCCGCAGGGACGTGCTGGCTGCCACTTCCTGCAGCTCCCATTGGCCGGGAATGGCGAACCACGGCCACTGGGAGCTGCAGGGGGCCAGGCCTGCGGATGGTCAATGTAAACAAAATGTCTCACAGCCCACCCACAGATTACCATGGGCTGCATGCCAAAGGTTGCCGATCCCTGACCGAGACCGAGAGAATGGTCATTTTAAAGAGAATGGTCACTTTGGATGGGCTATTACCAGCAGGAGAGTGAGTTTGTGTGTGTGGAGGGGGGGGGGGCGGAGGGTGAGAAAACCTGGATTTGTGCTGGAAATGGCCCAACCTGATGATCACTTTAGATAAGCTATTACCAGCAGGACAGTGGGGTGGGAGGAGGTATTGTTTCATGGTCTCTGTGTATATAATGTCTTCTGCAGTTTCCACAGTATGCATCCGATGAAGTGAGCTGTAGCTCACGAAAGCTTATGCTCAAATAAATTGGTTAGTCTCTAAGGTGCCACAAGTACTCCTTTTCTTCTCTTGTATGCTACACCTTGGAACCTTCCTGCCACTAACTGCTATGTGTTTGACCCACACGATATATCAGGCCACAAGTGAGCTTCAATGAATTGGTGTATTTCTCTGTTTGTAAGATTATAAAATGAATTCAGTAGTCTGTGTAAAAAGGAACTTGCAACTAGAGAATTATATTAGAGAGGTAATATCTTTGAGTAATATGGGTGAGGTAATATCTTTTAATGGGCCGACTTTTGCTGGAGAAAGAGACAAGCTTTTGTGCAACACAGAGCTCTTCTTCGGGTCTGGGAAGAAGTGTCACAGCTAATCCAAAGCGGAAAAAATTGCTTGGCATAAGTAGTTAACATACATTGTAAAGAGACCATTCTAGGTGAAGTGGCTTGTGAAAACCTTTGCAGTCATAAGACAAAAAAGGGGGGTTAGTGGGTTACAGACTGTTGTAATAAACCATAAATCGCTTATTACCTCACCCACCTTGTCTCTCTAATATCCTTGGACCAACATGGCTACAACGCTGCAAACAGAGAATGATATGTAATGTAATAGGAACATGCATGCTAACGGGAATGAAAACTTTAAAGTCATCTCTCCATGTGAGATGGAAGCAGACAAAAGAACCTGCAATAGAGATCCATTCATTAATACGTCAGCAGAAAATTTAACCATAACCATTTCTCCAAAACTGATCGCTGGCTGAAGAAATCACTTAAAGAGCTACTTTAAACAGATTACAAACATTTCAAGAGATTAAACACTGCAGGTAAACACAGAAACTGAATGTGTTCATAGCAGTGAAAGTTTAAAAAGAAAATATTCAAATATTTAATTTCTTAATCTGAAGATGACCTAAGTATATTGCTCCCTCTTGTGTAAAAACACAAAACTACAATCAACAAAAAGGAAAACTTCCACAAAACAGCAAAGTGTTATACAATACAATAAAGTGGACAAAAGATTGATTTTGGTGATAAAAACAGAGACAGAAAATGGTGAATATAGTGTGGGGCAAAAATAAAAACTGTACCTACCTGTAACTATTTCGCTAAAGTTGCAGTAAATTACAATCTGTAGTTGTTTTGCCTCAGACACAGGACAAATTTAATTTTGATTTAGCTCTCAGTCCCAAGCCATGACAATAAAGCAGAGAGTCCTGAGTCATTCTACCACTTCTTAATTCCTTTTTAAACAAACAGGAGAAACACCAGTATGACAAATCACGGTGGAACCCTCCCACCCCACAACACTTGCCCATAAAAACCTGTCTCTGAGGAAACAATGAGAAGCAAATGATCTCTCTTCAGAGATCAAGGATTTTTTCTTCTTCTTCTGGGAAGTGATAGATTCCCATTCTATGCACGTTCCAGTGCAAAATACTAACAATGTCTCAAAAACAAGACTTCTGCTGCAATATGAGTTACAGATAATTAAATAATAGTAAAACACAGTGGAGCAGATTCCATTCTCAGACACATGCAATTAAAGCAAAGGGCTTTGCTCACTATCTACCTACTTGGGTGCAGAATTTGGTTACTTTTAATATATCGTCAGAGATCATTTTAGAGGGACTAAGATTTCTTTCTGAGATGATTAAGAATCCTTTAAATACATAAAACTCGAAATGGAGATGGGAGACTTAACCCCAAACAGGCCCTGCATCACCAATATGTCAAACCTGGCTTTGCATCACAATACCTAGTCCTGGTTATGCTCTAAAATGTACAATATCTGGCTACCATGCAAACGTTCTGGCTGTAAACCTAAAGTGGGCTAAAAACAGTCATAGGTTTACATCTCTGTGTCTTATCATGACTTTGAATTATGAAATCTTCATCTCTCCTAAACTTGATTCGGAATAATCAGGTGAAATGGAGAGCATACCATTTCATGAACATTTCTCAGGGTGTGCCCAAGTATCAGTTGCCACTGTGTTTTTTTGTCATAAGCAAAATGCTGTTAATTTTGGGGGGGATGTGTGCAGGGGAGATGAGACAGTGATATGGTGAAAAGAGATATCAGTTGTGAGTACTTGAGAAAAACTGGTCAATCAGCTAAGGACCAATCCTGAGGCCACATTGCTGTTTACTTCCCGAGGAAGTAAAACCAGACTGATCCGACCACTTCTCTAGGCAATGTACAGTTCCACATAGTGAGAGGTCCCCTGAACAGAAAGCAAGAACTTGTCCTTTTTTGTTATTGACATAGAACATAGCTGTCTGGGGATTCTGTTTCAAACATGGACAGTCTTTTGGAATTCCAGATCTCTCTGAATGACCAAAATACATATAGGACAGCCCTTTCCAGAATGGAACAATTAACCAAGGATTGTGTTGGATTCTCCATCACAGGCCATTTGAAACCAAAGTTGGAATTTTTTAAGAGGTGTTCTAGTTCAAATAGGAATAAATTCAGGGAAGTTCTATGGCCCTGTGGTATGCAGGTCAGACTAGATGAGCACAAAATCCCTTCTGCCCTTACAACCTATGAATGTTTATGTGCAGATGAATCTCCTGAAAGGACTAAAACATCCTGAATAGGAACTTCTCCTCCACCTGCCTTATATGGTCTCCCTGTTTCTGTGTTTACTATCGGAACTAGAATTTTGAGTCTTTTTGGGATTGAACATGGTCATTCGTGTGCCACCAAGCCAGTGAGTCTTGGAAGGAAGCCATCATTCATATGTCATACAGGGAGTCCTCAGACTTACGTTGGACACCATTTACAATGCTTTTCAATTGACTGCCCGTTTCAGCCTTAGGATGCTCGATTTGCATAAAGTTTGCTTGAAATCACTTCCTGGTTGTGTTATACTGGGCTGGAGCTGTAAGGGGTCGCTTCTGATTGGCTTAGAGGCAGTAGGATAGCTTGTTGCTGGGTAGGGTTGCCACTTGTTTTTGATTGGCTCCTGGCCCCGGGGCTCAGCCAATCAGAAAGCTTGAAGTGAGCTTTCTGAGCCTGAATTGCCAGCATTCTGAGCTGCATATGTGAGTTTATATGTTTATTTGAATGCTGTTTACAAAATAGTGTACAGTAAATATATTGATGTTGCAACATTATTCATCTATAATTCATTTAGTACAAAAAACTGGGTCACTGTGGAGAAAATAGTGTATTCAAGCCTTGGTTCAGGAACCAATCCCCACTTCATACCATTGATTCTTATGGGAAAGCGGTTTTGACTTACATTTCGACTTACAACACAATTCTGAGGAATGAATTGTGTTGCAAGTCCAAGGACTCCCTGTATAAGCCAGCATTTCCTAGGGGCACCATTTAGGGAGACGTGAAAAGACCACCATGATGATGGAGGGCATCAGGCTCAATATCTACAACATGGTCCAAAGTGCTCCCTCCTGCTCAGGCCATTGTGTCATGGACCTGCCCTAAGTACCATTTTTCTATTTGAGTGTATATATATCACGCTCATCACTGTGATTTCAAAACAATTGAAGGGGAAAGAAGAGACTTTCCTTAGTTGTCTCCAAGCAGGGCTCTGATATATATGAAGTAATCTCTAGGAATAAGCTATGACTTGGTAGTTTATTCTGAATCCCAGGAAGTATAGCACTATGATAGTGACCAGACATGGTCCTTAATCAGCCAGTTGTCTATTTTAAGATACACATGGATATGAATTTTGGCTCGCTCCCATTCTCCATTATGGCCAAACTACATTCAGATGTAGTGGAGAGTAGCAGCTGTAAGGAGTGAGCTGTGGCTCACAGATCCCCAGCTGCTCAGCTGTGGCAGTAGAGGAACAGAGATTTGTAGTGCACAATTAGGCACAGCAGAGCTCAGCTGAGAGAATGGGAGAGGAAGGTGCTAGCAGACAATGCTGCTAGACATATGTCATCAGCTTTATACCCCCTACACAAGGGGAATTCCTGAAGAGAAATCTCCAGGTGGTTTAAGTTCCCTTTGTTCCACATGAGAAAAACAAAAATCTAGTGTGACATTCTGCACCTTGGGGGAGTGCCCTGTAACCCCCATATTCCTCACTTATATGTGATCGTGATCTTGATCTTACATACAAAGCATGCCGTGTGAGGTATCAGGAGAATGGATATGATCTCCTGAAAGTCATTTCTCTATCCATATATGTGTATCATTAATGCATATGAAATTATGAGAATTGTGTTGTATGGTGGTCACTAAAACATGCTGTAAGTTGGGGAATCAGCCAGATATTAGCTCCCCAGAGGCAACAGCAAGGAAAGTAGCCAATATCCAGGTGGGGTGTCAATCAACCCATCAACAACCATTATCCAGCAAGGGAGCTACAATGCAATGACTCACCTGCATGAGGCCGCACCAGGGGAATTGCTTAACCTTGCCTGGAGACTCAGCAATGCACCCAAACATGCCTAGACTTTTGTTTTCCAAGCACATGGACAGAGTATAAAACAGACACAGTGGCCCCAGGCTGGGCCTTTCTCCTTCACCCACCTACGCTGCAAGCAACAAGGACACTCTGAAGACTCCAACTGAGGGGACTGGCGCAGATTTCAAGGGTAAAATCTGCATATTAAGGACTACAATACCCAGTGGGGTGAGAAAAACTGCTTAGTCTAGTTGTTGCCCAGTCTAACAGAGTTGAGAGTTTAGACTGCATGCTTATATTTTATTTTGCTAACTAACTCTGACTTTTGGCCTATCACTTAAAATCTATCTTTTGTAGTCAATACATTTGTTCTATTGTTTTATCTTTACCAGTGAGTTTGTATAAAGTGTGTGGCAAATCTGCTCAGGTTTTGCAAGTGCTGGTGTATGTCCACTTTCCACTGATGAAGTGGTGAATCAATTAATAAATCTGCATTGCTCGTCTTGAGCAGTGCAAGACAGTATATTCCTGAGGTGCAAGGCTGGGAGGGATCTGGCTCTGGTGCCTTTCTCTGTGAGATTCATGAGTGGCTCTGGGAGCATTCATGCAATCTAGCTGGGTGTTGGGTCTTCACATGCGGTTGTGCTGACTGATAACAGCACCTGGAGGGGTTTGCAGCTGGTCACTAGCAAGGCATTTTGAGAGACAGCACAGGTTGGAGAGAGTTTGGGGGCACAGCAGTCCCACAGTCCCAGGCTGCACCCCGCAGATCCTGTCACATCTAGCCCTTTATGTAAATACACCACTCTGACAACAAAGGGTCTTGTAAATAAATGGGCTGCCCAAAGTTTGAATAAGTAGTAATGTTCTTCTATGTCGTAAGACCAAGAATGCATAAATACACCTTCCTCTGGAAGACGTGGAATTGTTTCCAGACACAATCTTCAATTCTTGACCAGGTAGTTTATTTCTAAGATGATGATGGGTGGAAGCTTGTGTTGTCTTTTTGAAATCAAGCAATAGATTGGTGTAAATGTTTTTTCAGTTAGAATAGTACATGCTCAATGGAATTATTTGCAACGAGGAGTTGGTTTTTCCCAACTTCATTTGTTTCTAGTAGTAAGAACATACTTGATGCGGGAATCTGGAGGAGTTTTCAATAAGCCACATTTTGTAATCCTAACCACTTTTGTGGGGGCTTTGTGTTTTATAACTATTTAGGAACCAGGAGATTGTATGAGGGACACTAGGGTTCTCTTACTTAGCCTCAAAAAAACGTTAGTTTTTGCTACTTACTGATATGAGGCTGAGAACTGTCTCTGAGTTTGATATACCACCTATGAGGGTATTGGGAACATTTCAACTGGAATTTTCAGAAAAACTGGTCCTTACTCTTACTTTAGCATGAGACCGATATTGAAGGTTAAGCAGCAGACTCAAGGACTTAAGTGTGGCTTTATTTTTTCTGGTCTTTGTCAAACTGGGCTCCATTTTTTTGCTCCCTCCCCAAGAGGTGAATACGGTTACACAACACGTCCTCCAGCCCACTGGAACCCTGAGGCAATCAATCAACTTTACCATTTGGGTTTCTACTTCAGATGCACTGTCAGTATCATATCACAGACCTTTAAACGTTATCTTAATTGGACGCATGCCCATCAAGGTTTTCTGCCATGACTAGGGAAGGCAGTCAGCAAATGCATGACCAATTTTTCAAAGCCCAAACTGCTTTTTAACCAGGGAATCCTTGAAAGTACTAGAGTTCAGCATATAAGACTGGTCTTGGATAATGCAGCCTCAAACACCAGTCTCTTCAGAGGAGGCTAGTTGGAATAGACAGCAGTGGCCCCCGCACAGGATGACACTTTCCCTCTTTATGAAAACAGCCAGAAAACGATTAAGTTAATGACATGGTAGCAGTTCCTTAACAATCCAATTTTCCTCTGGGAGAATGGACACTAAACCAAGATTCCACAGGGGCCAAATGCAGGACAAAATTATCAATTGAGAAAGAAATTTTATTTCAAGTTTCTAAGGGGGTATTACAAACCATAGAGAATAAAAACATCAAAAAGTATTTAAAAAGTAATTGACTGTCCCTTTAAAATAAAGATTCAAGCAGATTTAACAATGTAGAATGCTATGCAATGAATTAAAAAAAGATTTTAAAAGTATTGGTTTTGCTGTATTCACTAATCCATTATAAAAAAAGCTGGGCATAAATACTTTGTGCATTCATGTGCATTATTTGGTGTTGCATATTATGTAACTTGGTACAGTATTTAAGATATCACTGCAAAAGAGTTCAACACAGTGCATTTATAAATAATGGAGTCATTATAAATCACATTGCAAACATACCTTGCCATTTTCATTGTTACAAATTCAGTATTTCAGTGAACGTAAGAATAAAGTAGCTACAACAATCAATATCTTGACTTTATTTTTTTAATATAAAAAAATGCAGTTCTGGAAACCCACCCTTCTTTCTTTTCCCTCACCCATACATAATGCTTTACTTCTTAAAAATAAAAATAAAGTACTAATTCTATATACATCACATGTACCATACAAAAATGTATCCAAAGTTTCTATTGCTACCAAAGTGTTCTAAATTAAAAGTTACATAAATCCCCTCATTGGAAACAAAGGCATACAGGTTA
Source organism: Caretta caretta (assembly GCF_965140235.1). Classification (NCBI taxonomy): domain Eukaryota; kingdom Metazoa; phylum Chordata; order Testudines; family Cheloniidae; genus Caretta; species Caretta caretta. Next base: position 318,592,891 of record NC_134206.1, on the reverse strand, counting down.
CAAAAAATCAAATTACACACAAGCCATCAAGTCATTTTATACAATTTTCAATACATTTTTCTCCCAAAGCAAGTTATCGCCTCACGTGCCTGTATAAAAATGCATATCAATATACTTTGTCAAATTTATTTTTCATTATAAAGGAAATTAATACATTTTCTATAATAAATAAAACAGGGAGGCACATATATGAAAAAAAATCTATGGGAGATAGATGGGATGGTTTTGAAAAAAAAATAATGTGCTCACTGGCTTTAAGCCAAGTTTGTTTATAACAAAGAAAAAACGGGAAAAAAAATCTCTAAAAAAAAGTTATTTGGGGCAATAATAGAGCGTTTTTGGTGATTTGCAAGTGATGTACATAGCATAATTTTACTCTTGATGCCTTTCTCACAAAGTACCCTCCAAAATAATGTAATTTTCTTTCTTAAAATACACATTTGTAATTGTAAATTTACATCAATCTTAAATATGTGGTACTTTGTGCAAAGAGCAATGATTTACACAAAATTAAACATTCACAAGTCTTTCAAAAGCTACAGATCAAGGGAAAATGATACAAGCAGCACCATATTGTATAATATATGATTTAGGCAAACATATCTTTGATGTTATTTTGATATTAGGCTTTAAATTCACTAAGCACCTTAAGCTGGAAGATGGTGCTTATGTACTTTACTTTTTTTTTTAATATGTAAAAAACATGGAAATGAAAACCTACTCTCTCCCCATCAAAATTAAAAAAGGGAATTAAAGAGCTACCTCTAAAATCAGAATAAGTTAAGTGTTGAATATACATATATGTACAATTTATGAACACTATGAACAGGACATTTTAACAGGTTTAGTGGAAAATCCTCCAAACTACAACACGATGATAAAATCATTAATCTATATGGCAATGGTGATTTAGAGAAACTGCTCAAGTGTTTGAAGTTTGCAGAACTCAGCCACTGAATCAATGATTAAGGAGTTGTATTGTCAATACATTCTTTTAGACAATGAGGTTAATTAATAAAGTTCAAGTCTGTGTATGGTGTGTTTCTTGCCTTGGTAGCACCTTGTCAGTCAATATCACTGAAGTCGCTGACTGGTTCTCCATGGACTCTACTTAGATGAGTCATAGCACGATCAAAAGCAATTCTCACAGCTTTACGAATGCTTGAGTTTCGACCTTCCATCATTTTTAACTTGTCTATGGTCTCATCAATCCCCAGGGGAACCATTTTGGATTTTGGAAGCCATTGCCTATAAACAGGATCAAATAAATCTTAGGTTAAATATAGCATAGATCAACAGGATTGTTCTTACAGAGGACTAAACTAGCTCTTACGTAATGCTTCTCATGCAGTGTGTCAAAACAATTTATCATCACCTTAAAAAAAAATCCAATAGCAAAATTCTTACCAAAGGTAGGACACCTGTTTTTAACGTGGGGTTTAAGACACAAGTAGCATCAGTCTCTTGAATAAACAAGACTTACAAATCCAACAGGCACCATAGGATTGAAATTTATGGCAAACACTGACTTTAATAGGAGTCAGTCTGATGCAACATCATATCTAGGTATTAAAACAACTCAGGCTTAGATTAGATAGTAATGGATTGTTTTCAGTCACTACTAGATTCAGCTGCTTTTACCTCTAGAATTTTTTTTAAAAACTATTAATTCTTCAATTTCCATCATTGCACAAATATTTTGCAAAAATTTGGTTACTCCACACTCTAACGTGTGTTAGTTTTGGTCTCCAATAAGGAGTTCCATAGTCAATGAAATTCTGCTCAGTCCAGCATTCTGCATGTACCCTACAACATTTTAATACCACCAATTCGGTGCATAGGGTAGAGAATGTGCAGCTCACTCTTCTCCATTAGGTAGTAGTGACTAGAGCCAGGTGTTTTTTAAAAAAAATCAATGCTATTCACAAGCTTTCCAAATAGTTTTGAGCACATTTTTTGTGTGGGGTCTGAGGCACCTTTCACAAACAGACCAAGGAGGAAGGGAATAGAGGTAATAGTGCCTCCCTTATAGGCACTGATCTGGGATGTGGGAGACCAAGGTTCTGCTCCCCTCTCTGCCTGATAGGGAGAAGGGATTTGGACTTGGGAATCCCACCATACAGGCAAGCAACCTAGCCACTGGGCGATGGGGTATTCTGATATGAGTGTCTCAATCTCTCCTGTTCAAGCTGTTACACTGCTATTACTAAAAGCAATTACTCATGGGAGCAGGGATTTGAACTTTGGTCTCCTGCCTCCCTAGTGAGTAGCCCAGCCAACAGGCTCCGGAGTCATTCTAACTCTCTCTCTCTCTCTGGCCCAATAACCATTATTTATACAAAGTGGAACAGTGTCAACAGAATAGACTGACAGACCCACCATCAGAATATCACACAGCCTAGTGGCTATGGCACTCTCTTGCAGTGTGGAGACCCAAGTTCAAATCCCTTCACCCTGTCAGGCAGAGGGGAGAACTGAACCCATATAGACTCAAACTTCCATCCCACGTCAGTGCCCTAACTGGTGGGCTAAATCTTAGGCAGGCACCATCATCTCATTTTGTCAATCTAGCCATTGACACTAGGAACACACACAAGGAAACAAAAGGTTTCTGATCAAACAAAATGTTTCATTCATCCAAAACAGATTTTTCTGATTTGCCAATTTTTTCAAATTCTGTTAAACCACAACTGCATTTTTTATTTTAGTTTTCAAAACTGCCAACGAACCAAGAAAGTCAATTGTTCACCCAGCTCTACTAGTTATAGCATTAACAACTGCAAAAATAAAGAACTCTGAACTACAGTCTTACAAGTACAAGGAGGAGATCTGTTTACATAAAATAAAAAAAAAATCATTTAGTTCATCTTTAAAAAGAGATGCTCATTTTAGTTAATTCACTTTTTTTAGGCTTTAGATACTGGGAAGATAGTCTCACTAGGTAAAAATGAAATTCTTTTGAAATAAAATATTTCAATATCTGCATTTCTTATATTAAGAGATGGCAGAAGCTATGCTTCTGATGAGTTAAACTGTTCAAACTTGTAAGATGGGGGCCCCTTTTAAAACTGAATATGAATAAAATTTTTAATGACAGTCTTTAAGAGAGAAACTTTGTTACCAAATTATTATTCATTTCTTAGTATTGCTGTGGTACCTAGCAGCCCTAGTCATAGACCAGGACACCACTGTGCTAAGTGCTGCACAAACAGAGCAAAGAGATGGTGCCTATCCCAAAAATTTACAATCTAAATATAAGACGAAAGACACAGAGGGGGGAGTACAAGGTAACATTAAGACAATATTGGTCAACAAGACAGACAGTGGTCTCTGTACACCAGCAGTCTAGCCACTGTCAAGGTTATTGTGGACATCACAGAAAATGAGAGTTCTAAGAAAGGATCTGAAGGAAACTGATGAGTGAATTTTGCAGATGTTCAAGAGGAGCTCTTCCCAAATGTGAGGTAAAGCATGGGAGAAAGCATGAAGGTGCTTGTTCGAAATTTTAACAAGTGGGCAATGGAGGCTGGCATCACGGACCAAACAACGGTAAAGGTCAACATCTTGATAGAGAGAGTGGGGACAGGCTATGAAGTACCTTGAAAGTGAAGACAAGTAGCGTACATCTGATGTGATAAAGAGTGGGGAGTCAGTGGAGGAATGCAAAGAGAGTGAGACATGGTCAAAGCAAAAAGGCTAGAAAAACGATGTTTGCAGAAACTTTCTGAATGGTTATCAGTGGGACAAAACTGCATTAGCCAACGCCAGATAAAACGATGTTACAGTAGTCGATATGAAAGATGATGACAGCTTGGATAAGAGTTTTATCTGATAGGGTGGACAGGAAAAGCCATATCCTAGATATGTAATGCACAAAGAAGCTGCAAGATTTAGACACAAACATGTGTAAGGGCCTAGAGAGAGGTTTGAATCAAAGATGATGTCCAGGTTAGGGGCGTGAGTGACAGTCAGGATGGTGGCATTGTCCAGTGATCTAGAAAGGAGGTAATAAGGGAGGGCTGAGGAGGAAAGATTAAGAACTCTGTTTTAGCCATGTTGAGCTTGAGTTTGTGGCTAAACATCCACAAGGAGATTTTAGTGAGACAGGCCATGTCCATTTGGCCTGACAGGATTGCCTCGTGGAGTCCTTTTAGCTACTGGAAAGGACGTTTGGCACTGCTAATTCACATTACCGTGCTAACAGAGGTGCCCATCCAAAAACCATGCTGTCAGGTGTAACGTCCATAGATCTGAATGCCTGAGTCTGCCATAGTGTTGTGTCAGCAGTTACCAGAAACATCTGGAGCAGAAGTGAAGATTGTTTCAACATGCAGAGAAGAAGGGGGAACCAGAACTGGTGAAGACAGAACACAGTTCATGGAGGAAGTTGCAGGGGGGAAGGGATGCGACCAGAGCATTGGTTAGTGGTGTTGCTGTTTTGTCCGCTCCAACGCAGCCTGTATTACCCAGGAGTTAGGTGGAGGGTGTGAAAATAAAATTTCTGAACCTTTGGGAGACGTAATATCTTTTGTTGGCCCACTTAAGAGTCAGTGCACATGTGGCCGGGGTATGCCACTCGCTGCATGCCAGTTGAAGAATGGCATCATTGTTCTGGTGCCGATGCACGCAGAATGTCTAGTAGCTGGTGCTGACTGTCCTGCACCTCTTCCAATGGCATCTCGATATTCTACAAAGGAGTTCTTGAAAATGATGATAGTCATCTGAGGGGCAGGAAGATGTCTATGATACGGAAGGGAATCTCTCTGGATCTGCTGGTACCATCAGAGCCCGGCTGACTGGAGCATCATCGAACCCCATTTCCAAATGTCTACCCCCTTGTACATCGGCAGAGCCCTGCCCTGACCGTGGAGCCTCCTTCCAGATACTCATGAAGGACGGGTCGGTGACACGGGAGTTCTCCCAAGCTGAAAGAGACTGCTCTGAAGGCAAATACTGGGGCCGTAAGCTCCAATATGACCAATCCAGTTGATACTGCTGTTTTTGTACTTGTACTCAAGGAGTCAGATAATCAGCTTCTTGGGTAAGGCAAAGGAGGAAACTGTCATGGAGCCGTTGGAACCCTCTGGTAGTCATGTTTCTCTGGAAGTGGTGGACTGTGCTGAACATCTGGATTCTTGGATTCAGATGAGTTGGACTTTTGCATGAATGGCAGTGCTGATGGAGCCCCTGGAATGGAATGCGTTAGAGAGGCATGGCCAGCAAGAGGTAGATGTAATGCAGGAGATGGAGCCCACTGCACTGGTGAGTGCGCCTGGACATGCATAGACCTCGCTCCTTCCAGGGATAACAGTTTGTGAGGGCCGCTTCTCCCTGGAGTCAATGGAAGGTGGTCTACTGATGGGATTGGAACCAGTAAAGACACCTGTCTCAGGACTGACGAATCACGGGGTCTGTAACACCGGTACCAGAGTATCTGGAAGGAGGCTCCACGGTCAGGGCAGGGCTCTGCCGATGTACAAGGGGGATTTCCCAGCCAGGATCCAACTTGGGGCCATGGCTACCTCCATGAGATGCTTCTTGAGGAGAAAAGCTTGGCCTTCCCATGTATGGGCAGGGAAAGAGAGGAAGATACTTTATCTGGAGGCATTGTGGGCTTCCCCCAAACAGTGCAAACAGCATTGGTGTTCATTGCCGATGGAAAAGGAGCACGGGCAGGAAGCACAGACTTGGAATCCTGGCATCTTTGGCATAATCCAGTACCCAGACATGGGGGCTGGGAATGTTTGGCAGGAAAAAGCATCCCAATTCCTCAATTATAAAAACTGATAGAAATTACCAAAGTACAACAAAAAACAATAAAATCTTAACTATGAACAAAAATAAGAACATTTTTTGTAAAAAAAAAAAAAAATTAAAAAATTTAAAAAAAATTGAAAATATGTCACTAAGAACGACAGGTCAGCGGAAGCTCCAACTTGGACCATGCAGCAGTGAGAAGGAACTAGAGACGTGGCCAGTCCACCCTGCCCTTTATCGCCTCGGGCAAAACTATGAGGAAATACAAGGGCACCTGACTGGACCACCAAGCAATACTACTTTGAAAAGCTCTAGGCACATGCACGTAACCCTCAGTGCAATACAGTAGGGACCATCACTCAAAGAAGAAGTCAGATATTTCAGATGAAGAGATAGATATATACAGAAATGTAGACTATCATCCTTTAAAACAGGTTTTGCAATCAAAGGGAGAATTTTAATATGCCAACATCAAAACAATGATTGTTCTGATACCAAACCTGTACTAAGGAATGATAATATCTAGTTTATAATCATACTGTTCCTCCAAATTGGCAGTCTTTTAGCAAGATGTCTGGTTCCAACAACACATTCAGAAATGCTAAATGTTAAATACACATTACAGTTTATATATGTGGAGAGAATAGTGTTTCAAATTTCTTTTAAAACTAAAATATGGCTTATTGCTTTGGATTATAAATCAGTGCATTAAACTATATGTTCCTTACATTTGATTAAATAACTATACGTACCAACTCCTTTTATTGTCAAAAAACAAAACTAAGAAAAGCCTCTCATCAGATTTGGTCTGCATTTGTTCTCCAATTTTCAATACATCTAGAGGTGGAACTGGTATTGTAACACCATTGTGATGACCGGCAACACGAGGCATCTTAGGGTCAATAATCTACAAAATGGAAAAAAAAGAACAGTTCCTAATTTTTTTAAATCTGTGTTCACTAATAGTTAAAGGTTTTTTTATCATGAATGTATTTAATGGGAAAATACTATACAAATCAAACAGCCAATGTGTATAAACTTAGGCCTTGTCAACACAAACTTGTACTGATTTAATTAAACAATCTTATTTTGGTTTAGCTTAAATCTGTTCCTCAACAGTTTTAAGTTAAACTGAAATAAACCTGGTTTAAAGCAAAATAAGAGTGTCCACAATGCATTTTAAACCTCTTTTAATTAAACCAGTTTAAAATCATGTCTTAACTGGTGCCATGCTCCATGTAGAAAAGCCCTTAGAGATCACAAATTCAGAGCGCTCAAATACAATTGACAAATTCACAAATAAGTTTAGAAACACAGGCCAATTTTTTAAATGCAATTAGTGATATTTGATACATCAAGCTTTGGTGTCCAACTGACACACCTAAAAGGAGGCCTGATTTTCAGAATGTGGGTGATTTGACAATTTCTGAAAATTAGGCCACTTTAAAGATGTCTCAGGTTGGGCACCCTAAAACTGAGACAAAGTTGACTCAAAAATCAGTAGTTGCATTTGAAAACCTTGGCTATTGGTTTATGATGCCTGATCAGCCTGTCTGTCTGTCTTCAAGTCTAGTACTCTGCCTTTATGTAATGATCAATGGTTGATGCTTCGGGGGAAGGCAAAAAACCACACAATATGCATCTAGTTAATTCTGCAATGCTGAACATGGAGATTGAGGGAGAAATTCCCTCCTGGTCCCTGGAGATGCTCAGCAAACACAAGGAATCAGGAGAGTTAGTTACCATTTTCTAGCATGTGCCTACTATTAACAGCCATAAGATTATCTACCCTACTTTAAAAGTCTAGCCACGGTATTTAAACAATTTCTCATAATACTGAACACCAGAGGCTGGCTACTCACTGGAAGAAATAGTATTTTCTCTGTGTATTATCTGTCTAAAGTTGTTAATTTAATGGAATTAATTGTTATTCTCAAAGTAACGTGAACGTGACTGAAAAGTTTCCCCTATCGACTCCATAATTTCGCATGTTTCAATTGAGCATATACCAGTTCTGGCAGATCGGGGGGGGGGGGGGGGGGAGGAGGAGGTGTATAAGCCAAAGGAGCTACAGAAATAGACTTTTCTTACATTTGTTTTGCAGCAGACAATAGCATACAGTTCCTGTACTGATAAAAAGTCAGCCTGATGTTTATTCTGATTTGCCTTCTTCTAAACAATGCAATATTCTCTTGTACAAAACACGCTGGTTGGTCTATTTTGCTTACAGAACAGGTATTCCGAATCCTATCGGATGCATTTATGGTGGCTCACTATTAGCCCACGGTGTCATTGTCTGCCATTGTACGAACTCTGTGTCCTGAAGTTTCATGGAAAGTATTACACGTAAGGTAAAGTGAACATTCACTTTTGCTCCACTCTGCATTAGATTTTATGGGTCCATTTGGAAATAGTGAAAAAGTTTCAGTGTAATACTGGTGGTATGCTGTACACTCACCAGTGCTGGATAGGAGGGATATCCACTGCATTTGGCCCACACTACTTTTAGAGGCTCAAGAACAGATGTTGCAGCATCAGTTGAAATCCACATACTGCTATGTCCAACTTCTAAGAAAAACCATAATTAAATATTAGTAGTGTAAAGATTCAGAGCTTGGGTTACCCCTCTGCAACTCTTCACTATGGGCCATTTTATCAGCCCCTATCTCACCATAATTATTATTGTTAATACTCTGCACCCACACAGCATCTTTCATCTCAGGATATCAAAGTACATTAAATCATAAGACCCACAACATTTCTGTGAGGTATGCTAGTATGTTACAGATGGATTAACTAAAACGCAGAAGGATAAAGGCCAAGATTTTCACAGGTGACTAGCTTATAGGTGCCTCACTGTCTTAAAGGGCTATGTTTTCAGAAGGTGGGTGCTCAGCACGTTCTGATAATCAGACATCTTTAGCTTGTCTTAAATTGGGCACCCAAAATCACTAGTTACTTCTCAAAATCTACTTGCCCAGTGTCACCCAACAAGTTAGTGGCTATTGTGATTTACAACTTTGGATCTTCAAATCTCAGGTATAAATTAACCCCTGTTGGAACACTGAGAAGCATGGTTGAGATTTGATAATTTAGGACCACTGTTCTGCCATTTACATGGCATACCAGCCTTTTGATTTGCAAGAGAGCAAACTCAGAAGTAGATCCTCTCCGCTCTTCTTCTCCTCAGCTTTTTTCATCCTCCATTGATCCCTTCTGTCTCGCCTTTCCCTGGGGCAGCTGTCAAAACTCCTTTCTCTACTACCAAAGCCCGGAACATGTTACAGGACAGTATAAAGTTGCTGCAGTGCTTATTTCTCCACAGAAGGCAGCACAGTAAGCCTCTGAGGCTGAATAAAGCTACCTCCATCTGTTCTCTCAGTTCCCCTTCTCCTCCTTGGTAACCACCACTGGAAGGAAGGAAAACACAAACTGACTGCAGGACACAAGGCAGTCACAGATCAGAGAGAAGATGTGGCCCATAAAGATCTACAGGGATGAGGGTGGGAACAGAGAATGGGGAGCGAGGGACCCACATATCTCTTTTGTGGGGAAGTAGGATGGGGCTCAGAATACTAGAAGGAAATTAAGAGGCTCAGAGCTCCAGGGATGGTTGAGACCCTGATGGTTGTAGCAGATGAAACTCTGGCAAGAGCACCAAAAAAATTATGAGAAATTACAGTCATTTTCAATTTTCAGGTAATAGGGCCATACTGAATAGAAGAATTTTTTTTACATGTGAAGGAAAAATACATTCTTCGGATTTGAAATGGGTAATGCTTCTAGTGAAAACAACAACAAGAACATGTTTCCCACCCAGTACAGATCAAAAAGGTTGTTGTAAAATTCCTAAGGATTGTGGTTTATTTTCCGAGTACTAGAAGTACTCAGGAGATGCTGTAGAAAGTCAGAGAATAATATATACTTTAGCACAGAAAAGTTGTAATCGTTTTCTTGAACAAAATTTTCAAACGTGGGCATCTAAATCCATTATATTTCATTTTCAGAGGTGTGGACACTCAGTACTTACTCAAATAAGTGGCCTGATTTTTTGGAACTAACTTTTGGCACTCAAATTTGTAAACACTGACTCTACTGATAAAAATCTCCCTGTCATCTACTCATCACCACATCATGGCCAAGATGTCAGAAGTTTTAAAGCACAAAGAGCACAACTGTGAAATATGATTTATTACAGTATCAATGTAAGCAAAAAAAGCAGAACCCAAGACAGTTTTCCCAGCAGTTTTAAAGGCCTGATCCAAAGCCCACTGAAGTCAATGGGAGTCTCACCACTGACTTCAAAAGGGCTTTGGTTCAGGCCTTTGATCAAGAGGATTGCATTATACTGATTTATTCTTGATGGCACAATTCTACTTTTTAATACTAAACTGTTCAGCCTTCGGGGAAAATAAAAAATCTTCTCGTTTATTTTCTTCATATGTAACTTCTGTAGATTTTTTTGAGACATGAGAAAAAAGTATTAAGAAAATTTTATACAATCTAACACTTTCTTTATCAAAACCATACAATATTCTTCAATTCATAAGTGACAAGGGAACAACAAGGACAGACTTACATCTTAAGGTTCTGATGATATCAAACTACCCTTTTAAGAGCTTGGTTAAGGAAAGAAGATATTCAAGAATATTACGGAAAGAGCTGTGCTAATTCCAAGTGAAGAATTTTGGCAAGATCTCAAATCTAACAACATTGTCAACAATCATTTTCAGCATGATTGACAAATAAACTGGTTTAGGTACATTCTCTATTGCTCTGGTCTCTTAATTCCATCTTGAGCTTCATTAGGATCCAAAATACTACAGATACAGGAACTAGATGTATTTAAACTTATGTGAAGAACAGTACAGGATCTTTATTTAGAATAAGCTAACACAAGGTAAACAATAAAGAAACTTACATTTCTCTCAGCTGCAAAGTCAACATAAAAGAAAAGGAAATGATTTAAAGCTAAGAAGGTGTATATGCTTTTGTTGCATGCATGTGGAATGTGGCAAGTCTCCCTCAGAGAGAATTCTCAAGACGTGACCAACAGTGAAATCTCATGGATAATACTTCCTTTAATAAGCACTTACCTACTTTGGTGACGGGGATGCTATACAAAAATGCACAGTCAGTAATTTTCTCTTACCACAAGAAAAAATTCTGATTACCCCAGTCTAGAAGAGGAACTGCATTTATTCCTGTTGTGCTAATAGTCATGGCAGCTTACACTGCTAGAAAATCTGAAATCTGTTGTCAAAAGATGTAAATAAAAATACTCCTGTGAACTGAAAAAAAAACAGGGAGAGTCTGAAGGGTCCTACAGCTATGGTTGAGACAGATACCAGCTTTGATTTATAACTTCAAACTTGGTATCTGCACAGTCCTAAATGAGGAATTCAAGTTTTGTAAAGTTTAAACCAACTCATTAATAATGAATTTGGAGGTTAATTTTAAAATATAACATACTATATAGTCACAAACCATTTGCATGTTCTAGGTGGAGCTGGTGGCACCACTGATTATTAAGGTTACTCGACACGTCCCATTATTAGACCCTATTTTCAGTTCATTATAACTTTGCCAAACTTAAGAACATAAGAACAGCCATACTGGGTCAGACCAATTGTCCATCTAGCCCAGTATCCTGTCTTCCGACAGTGGCCAATGCCAGGTGATTCAGTGGGAATGAGCAGAACAGGTAATCATCAAGTGATCCCATCCCGCCATCCACTCCCAGCTTCTGGCAAAGAGGCTAGGGACACTTACACGGTGTTGGATCCCTAACCATCCTGGCTAATAGCCATTCATGGACTTATCCTCCATGAATTTATCTATTTTCTTTTTGAACCCTGTTATAGTTTTGGCCTTCACAACATTCCCTGGCAAAGAGTTCCACAGTTGACTATGTTGTGTGAAGTATTACCTCCTTTTGTTTTACATCTGCTGCATATTAATTTCATTGGGTGACCTCTAGTTCTTGTGTTATTTGAAGGAGTAAACAGCATTTCCTTAATCACTTCTCCATAACAGTCAAGATTTTAATAGACCACTATCATATGCCTTACTCGTCTCTTTTCCAACCTGAAAAGTCTCACTCTTTTTAATCTCTCCATACCCCTAATCATTTTTGTTGCCCTTCTCTGTACCTTTCCCAATTCCAAAACAACTTTTTTGAGATGGGACGACCAGATCCACATGCAGTATTCAACATGTGGGCATACCATGGATTTATATAGAGGTATTATATTTTCTGTCTCATTATCTATCCCTTTCCTAATGGTTCTTAACATTGTTGGTTTTTGTTTTTTTGTTGTTTTTTCTTGGACTGCCACTGTGCTTTAAGCGACTAGGCTGAAATTCTACATGCCGCATATCTTCCTCAGGCTGAATTTTTTTTTGAAAGTTTCAGTTAAAATGATTTAGCCATTTCTGAGACAAAAGCTAGGGAAAAATACATAGTTTTGCTTATGTTAAAATATTCTTGGTGACCTTGTCTTTGAAAAGCTCTATTACTGTGGCACAAGGACTCTAAATTTGACAGGAAGTGGCCTTGATGTCAGGAATGTGCCTTTTGCTGTCCCAGTGAAAATCCACCCACATTTAGCCAAGTTACAAACCTCTGTGGAAAAAACCCACAGTTTGCCCATGCTCAGTAGGGACTTTAATTTAAGCAGCTAAAAATCTCCTTAGAGTCAGTACTCACTAAGCATGCTTGAACCTCTCTCAGTTCTTAGTGGAGACCTGACTCTCCCGTGCTTTCAGTGACTTCCCGTGGCACGCAGGCAGCGCGGAGGAAGCTGAATGATTCGAATGCAGAGGAGCCAAAAAGCTGAATTGGGAGGAATGGATGGGGAAGGACTGGGTCTAGGAATCTGAGGGTGGGTGTTGGAAGGCAAGGACAAGGAGCCAAGTGGGGAAGACTGAGACTGGATGAGAAACCTGGGGAGGAAGACTAGGGATATGTTTTCATTACCCGTCGGATCGGTGGGCAGCGATTGATCCAGCAGGGATTGATTTATCGTGTCTAGTCTAGATGCGATAAATCAACCCCCAAGCGCTCTCCCGTCGACTCCTGTACTTCAGTACTGTGAGAGGAGCAGGCAGGTCACCGGGGGAGCGGTAGCAGTCGACTCACTGCGGTGAAGACACCATGGTAAGTTGATCTAAGTACGTTGACTTCAGGTACGTTATTCACGTAGCTGAAGTTGCGTAACTTAGATTGACCCCCCCCTCCCCCCAAGCCCCCCAGTGTAGACCAGGGCTAGGACTGGAAGGCAGTGTGGTGGTGAGACAGAGAGAGATAAATCAGATGAGGAGCCAGGAAGTGGGGGGGATTAGACTGTCTGAGCAAGGAGATGGGGATAAGGAGTTGAGATAGGAGAGTGGGAACTGGGACTGGCTAAGCAAGGAGATTGGGACTGGGATGAGAAGATAAAGGAGTGTAGCCTGGGACTGGGTAGGCAAAGAAAAAGGGACTGGGAAAAGGAACTGTGAGTGGGGAAGGGAGACAGGAGGAGGACTGGGAGAGGTTGGAGGAAATGGGGTAGAAGGGATCAAGTTTGTGAGAATGAGCTAAAGAGTCTGTGTTCACTAGAGCATACAGCCCTCCAGAGCCTGGAATGCAACCCAAGATTCCGAGAGTCTCACCATTTCTCTGCTGTCACCAAATAACTATGAAATCCACTGGCAAAGTGTGTCCCATCCCCCTCTAGTGTGGGTCCACATAAAGGAAGACAACCCATTACTGCAATCAGTTACTCTGTTAGCTCAAGTGGAAGCAGTCTGGGTGATGGAGTTTAAGATTCCAATCCTGCTGATGAACAACGCTATCAATGATATCAATATGATGCCACATGATGGAATTTCTCAGTTTGCTTTTTAAAAACCTAGGATATACACACACATAAAACAATGTTAACAGAACATTATTAAGACTGCAAAGTCAGGCAAAAGCTTGGAAATCCAAGAATTAAGATTGCCTGTGCAACTTGAGTTCAGTCCTTTTGTGTGCATGCATGGTATAGGCATTAATTAACATGATCACAAACAATTTTTTTCCACATTATTCTGCCTTATTCAGTGCACAGGATGGATCTGCTCCGAGTATGAATCAGGTTTGTGTAGCAAAGGAGGCTGTTGTATGTAGGACTGCTGTCTCATTTGTTGCAGAAGTTAGGTGGTGCACCTACTGTGGTTCCAGGAAAACAATAGGCCTAAGCCTGCCAACAGCTAAAGACCCTTTATCTTAGCCAGGAGGGGAGAGAGGGGCAGTAAACCTGGGCTACAAGTGAATACTGGGGACAACAAATGAAAAAACAGGGATGGGAGTGAAAGTCACAGGGCAAAAATCAGGTAACTGGAAGGGAATACTGGGCAGAACACCCCTGACAGCACCCACTGCTCCTCAAAGGTATCTGAGGAGTCAGTGGACACCACCCAGGGGAACTCTGCTTTGAGGAGTGACAGAACAAGGTAAAGAAAATAGAATATTCCACTGTCCAACTTCCTCTTCCTGGTATGATGTACACATGTCTTGGCCAGCAACAGGAGGAGTCTGATAAGGAGGTCCTGCAACTTTGTGGGGCTATGGACAGGTGTCCCAGGATCAGGAGGTGCAGGGAGAAGTGCAACCAGAACCTCAGTAAGAGGTTCTACAGGAGCTGGAAGAGGGGCTACAACTTGACACACTCTATGCAGATGAGTGCCAGCTCTCCCTCTTTCTGCAGATGGAAAGGCAGATAGTGAATGAGGCAGAGGACTGCAAAGAAGAGAAAGGATGGTTAAGGCAGTCGAATGCTTCCCTAGAGAATGGGATTCCATCCTTGCCTCTGCTACAGAGTTCCTATGATATGCTGCGCAAGTCACTTCAACCCAACTTTTCATTTTCTGGGTGCCTAACTTGATACCCTGGGGCCTGATTTGCAGAAGTAAGGAGCACTCTCAGCTGCAACTGAAGTAAGAGCAGTGCTTTTAGCATATAAAGTGCTAAATAATACTAAGTACTGTGAAAAATCTGTTTTCTAGTCATCTCAAATTGGATACCCAAAATTAGTGGATACTTGCCCTTAATCTTTCTGTTCCCTTAATCTATAAAATGTGGATGACACCATCCTCTCACCTCAGAGACGTCTGAAAATACATTTATTCAATGTTTGTGAAGAACTCATAGTACTGTGATGAGTGACATAGAGAAGCCCTTGAGGAAATGAGAAATTCTGTCTTCAGAGCAGGGTTTGAATATGCTGCAGTGAATAAGGCATGAGGCCACACACTGAATAATGAGGAAAATATAAAATATTGAATAGCTGCTCGTTTATTGAGTGCTACCTGTCCTGTCCATTGAATGAGGCAGGAGTTCTGTCAAAAAAAATAGTAAGTGAACGTGTTATTAAAGACGCAGACACAATGGGTCAAATTAAGGTTGCGCAAGCAGTCTTAATTCTGGCACTTCCTAACTTTACTTGGCAACCTTAATAACGTTCTCCTAGAATAGTTTGTGTGTAATATATAAATAAATTTGCAAAACTCAACACAACCTTAACTACATAGCCATGATAAGTGCCCTCCATAATATATATACACACATACAGTGCACTCCTTTTATAAGAATCACATCCATTTCAGATGATTTGATTCTTATAAGGCATTGATTCTTACAAGTGGAGTATAGGAATGATGATCTCAGTGGCTTTGATCACTATATGCAGCTGATTCTTTTATAAATTGAATGCACTGGTATTCTACATTCAAGCAGACGGTACACTTAAAGTTTATTTTGATTTCAGAAAGAGTAAATGTTTCAAAGGTATTCCCTTTACTCAAGGTGAGGGATACTACTAGACTTGGTAAAATCTCTAGAATCAGAATGTACTTTAATTGGGTCCATAATCTACTTCCATCATCTGTGTGCGTGTTGTATGCGTACACTGAAATACGCCACTTTTTATTACAGTTACACATATAGATCAATGTAAAAAGACTAGAATTTCAGCATTTCAAAATACTGTACTGGGGGTTTTGAGGTAGCACTTGAGGTTCATTTTACTCCATGTACTACATACTCTAGGCAGTTCTGAAGCTGTTAAAACAACATAAGCTATTTTAAAAAAAATACAATGAATGCACTTTGCCTCCATTAAGGTTTCTGTGGGAGCCATTATTTCTATTTTGTGCATCTAGGTCAGCATTTGCACAAGTGACACTGGATGTCCAACTTGAGATGCCTTAAACGTATCCCATTTTCAGAAAAAGATGAGCACAAACCCTCTGAAAAATCAGGACCGGGAAGGCACCACAGTTCTGGCCAAAAATGAGACATGCCAAAATCGTTGGTCACTTTTGAAAACCTCGGTCCTACATAATGAAAGTTAAAATATAACTTTTTTGTACTGAACTGTAGCATACAGAGGGTAGTCAAACCATGGCCTCAGAGTTAACTTTTGTTGTAATTCATTGGATGGAAACTGGACATTTCACTACATCTCCCTCTCTATCTAGCTTCCATAAGGTACCAAAGACACCGATTGGTAAAGGATGTTGAAATCACCTCATGTCAGAGAAAATGCAGCAATAAATACCAATTCAGTACTTCCTCTGGCTCTATTAAACGGCATTTGCCTCCGAGTTATTTCAGCACAGCGAACCAGCACATTAGAACAGAGACAGGAGGAGGAGCAAGCAACACCCAACTAAGAGCTGGGTGTGAAGGGAAGAGAGCAAGTGAAAAAACTCAAAAATGAAAAAACTAAATGTAGAACTGCCCACCAGTAGCTGTTGAAGTAGAGAAGCTCTGGGGATGAGGGAGGAAGAGATGGAAAGGAAAGGATAAGCCATGTAATAACATGAAAAATAAGGAAACTGATGAAGAAAAAATTATACATCCATTTTTCACAACCTATTATACCTGTTAGATGTTTATGCTATCACCAGACCTATTATTTCCTCAGACTACTGAGTTATTTTGTTCTGCATGAATTTGTTGAACATATAAATCTGTAAAACTCTAATACGTGTGAAATACCATTCTGCCATCAAGTATAGCAAATGCCATTAAGCCCCCCAATCAAATAATTAAAGTAATGGAACATTACTTACAGCTTGTGCTACAATTCTGTCTTTTCACTTCACTTATTTATGTGGTTTTCACCATGACACAAGTTTATATAAAAATAAGCACATCAAAGAGAGACAGATGCAAATATTAATTAATTATGCACTGAATATTTAATATGCCTGATGATGGAATACAATTGTAGATAAGATTTTGAACCAAACTGTGCTTGCATTACTTGAGTAGCCTTATTTACTTCAAAGAGACTAATTTCTTTTAAAAACATATTTAAAAGTTAAATAGTCCAAAACAAAATTAGTAAGTTTCTATTGGTCAGATTCCTACACCCTAACTTTAGGAACAGTGCCAGTGAAATCAACAGGTTACTTGTTGAGTGAGATACTATATAATGCAAATAAAGATGTCAAAATCTGGTCTTAAGCAGCTTGGCAAAATACAGACTTATAATAGTGTATGTTAGGATACAGATATTCAGGCCTGTCTGTAAAGGCCTACACTCTAAGAATATAGGTGTGTTCTTATCACTTAGCTAGTTATAGAGGTATAAAAGAAAGAATCGAAATCACTGTCCGCCAGTGTAAGGTCCTTCTCTTACTAAGATAGTCTGAGGCCCTGTGGTTAGGCTAAGATATTTGACTAAGCAGCAGAGGCAGCCATAAGCTGGGAAGCGAATGGTCACATCCTCACATTCCAAACTAGTCACATTGAGATAAGGTGCTATTGGGCTGTTAGGAATACAATCCTGTCCTGATAATGCCTATCGCCTCCAGAGAAAGGGAAGTGCCTAGAAGATGTAAAAGGAAACTTAGTTTGATAGCATCCTGTCTGGCAAGAACTCACTTATCAATAGGTGGGATGTAAAATCCTCATTTCTTTGTTGTTCTATCACTGTAGTCCCCATTTCCCTATTGTTTATCTGTATAATCTCTGTCTGCTTCTGTGATTGTTTCTATCTGCTGTATAATTAATTTTGCTGGGTGTAAACTAATTAAGGTGGTGGGATATAATTGGTTAAATAATCATGTTACAATATGTTAGGATTGGCTAGTTAAATTTCAGTAAAATGATTGGTTAAGGTATAGCTAAGCAGAACTCAAGTTTTACTATATAGTCTGCAGTCAATCAGGAAGTGAGTGGGTGGGTGGGGGAAATGGGAACAAGGAATGGGGGTGGGGAAACTGGAATCATGTTTTGCTAAAGGGGGAAATGGAAACAGGGAATGGGGGTGGGGAATTGGAATCATGTTTTGCAAAGGGCAGAAATGGGAACAGGGACACAGGTAAGGCTCTGTGGTGTCAGAGCTGTGAAGGAGGACACTAAGGAAGGAAACTGGAATCATGCTTGCTGGAAGTTCACCCCAATAAACATCGAATTGTCTGCACCTTTGGACTTCGGGTATTGTTGCTCTCTGTTCATACGAGAAGGACCAGGGAAATAAGTGGTTAAAGGAATAAGCCCCCTAACAATGTACTTTAAGAATACAATTATTATAGTTACCAGCTGCAATTCTTGCTGCTTTTGCGTAGTTTCCATTTTCAATACATGATATCAACTCACTTCGGTCTTCCAAGGTGTGTCTTCGTATAAGCGCTGGTTTGCCTTTACCACACTTTGGCAAGCTAAAACTGCAGAGGTATAAATATTAAATGTTACTGGAAAACTAGTATGCTCACTTCCCTCCACTCCCTTCTGTCAAAATGTTTGGAATTTAAGATATAGTACTCATATGTCACTACAGTTACCTGAAGGTGAGTAGTAAATTCTACTGTATTTCACAGAATGACTGCACCCACCTTAAGCGGGGAGGGCCGTTGTCCAGCTTGCTGGCAGATGGGAAATCGCGCTTTATGGGCAGAGGGTGGGAGAGTGGCTCAGAGGCTGCTGCAAAAGAGCACTCATCCTCCAGGGATTGGAAAGGCTGGGGAGTTGAAAAGGGGCAAGCCTAGTGGGAGAATACCCTTTTCCACAGACCAGGTGGAGCAGCACCCACCTTCCCGTCTCTTGGAGGTGGCAAATACCAGGTTTGGTCAGGACCTGCTTTGGGCATTGCACTAGCCGCTCCTTTCTAGAGGGGCTGGGAAGAAATTTTTCCCTACCACCAGATTGGCCTAGGTGGAGTAGGGGGTTTTTCACCTTCCTCACAGCGGTTCAGGAAGAACTTTATTATGGTGAGTAGGAACAGGAGTTAGGTTCTGATGCCGCAACTCATTATGTAAGTGTGGGGCAGGTGTCCAGTGCAGGAATCCCTTCCTTATTGAGTACAATGACCAGATAAATGGGTTGATAAAGGACTTAAAAAGGAGGTGTTTGTTAAAGGGGAGGAGGGGGTTTGGGGCTCCTATGACTGGCATGGCAGGAGCCAACCCCTCTTCCTTATAGCCCACCTTAACCCTCATTCCGGGGGGTGGGGATGGTAAGGTCTCAGCAATGGATTGGCTGGAGGACCTGGATGGAAGGGGGCTGGCAGAAGCCTCCCAGGTACATATTGAGTGATCATGGAGTTACCTGCACTGTACACTTTTATCTGCCAGGTAGTCCTCAACATTTAACAATAAGGTTGCAGCCTGATTAAAACCACATCAAGTCTTTTCTTTCAGTATAGCCAGACAACATGTACAAATTGATTGATTCAACTTGTACTGATAAGCAAAAGATCTAACTAGAGAATAAGAATTCCTTCTCCTCCACCCTCCCAAAAAGTGATGTTCAGAAACATCATTGAACTATAGATATTTTCCCATGGATAAATTTTGCACACTCCTGTATTTTCACTTTAAAAGATTTAAGTAATTTGACCAGAAATTATTTTGCACTGCATTCACAATACATCACTCATCCTCAAGGAATGCAATATGAAATTTTCCTTATGCTATGCAAATCAAATTTTGGGGCATGAATATGTTAATGCTAACCTCTTAAGCAGTCCAACATTGATGGTGAATTTAAGAGTACACAGCAGAAAAATGGTTACTTATTAAAGCAACTCTGGTTCTTCCCGATGACTGCCATATCAAGTCACATTCACGGGAGATATGCACCATTGGTGAACGAGCCTGGAACTTTCAAGCAAGCTTTCAAGACTCAAGTGAAGCCCCACGTTCACCCACCCTACCCTCTTGCTCTAGGACATAAGTGCACAAATGTGGGTGCAGCCCAATTGCCCTTTCATTTCTTTTTTCTTATTCAGGAACCCTTAACAAGAGATTCGTTTCTCACCTTCCCTCCTTTTTTGGAGAGTGGATTCATATGGACAACCATTCAAGAAATGCAATTAAGAACTATATCACTGCATGAATTACTCCCTGGTTCTATGGCCATGGAATTTGCTATGTAATTCACCCCCTGCTGCAAAACTGGGCTCCAGAATATATGCCTTCATTAATAGGGGGAAAAAAAAGTTTCTAGCCCTAATGGTTGTGATAACCTACAAAACATGAATTTCGTGTAAACTGAAGCAGTGTTGGGTTCTGATTTTGCAGAAAGCCTGAAATGATTTCAAAAGATATGAACCTCAATGTTGTGTTAATTTTGAAACCTAAAAATGAGAATTTAAACATTTTTTTTAAAACCAGACATGTATGTGTTGTTGCTCTAGTTTAGGGCATACTTTTTAGTTTGCTGGTGCATGATTATAGTTCTTTATTTAAAACTTAAAAATTTTAAAAGGGCAAAAAAAATAGTCAGATTTTTACCTTGAATTACATAAAAAGCTGTTACTGGAGGATATGCTAGATTCGGATGCACAGCGGCGACGAGGTTCAACTTTTCTTCCTGGAGCATCATCTAACTCTCTCTCTTTACTTCCATCTCCAAAACCATTTGATAGGCCTGTAATGTAAATGAGTGGTATACATTACACCGAATTTTAAACTACATTTTGTTTTTATACAAGTCTATATACATATGTTTACATAATTTTTGTTCCGCATCTGGTAAGTGACTGTGATGTGAGTAAAAGAAAAAATAAAATGTTTCATTTTCAAAAATGAAAGATCAGGCAAAGTTTGTGTAGTCCAGATGTTAAGAAACAGGATGTTAATTTCAGGTAACAGGAAAAAGATAAAGATTATATTATAAGATATGCACAATGGCACATCAAAAAATATTCCCCATATGTCATACTTCAATAAATACTGCGTTGGATAGTTAATCTTGAGTGCATGGTTGGAACCAAGGAACAAAAAAAGTGTTACAAAATTTGCAGACTCTTAAAAATAAAAATATCAACAGAAAACTCATCTTTATAAAAGTTTAATGTACTTAAAATCTGTAAATTGCAAGACAGGAAGTACTGAAAATAGCCATTCAATGCTCAAAGTAACCAGCAGTGGTGATTAATTAAGGGCCCTATCCAATGTCCACTGAGTCAAAGGGAATCTTTCCACTATAATCAGGTCCTGAAAACCTATTTCAGAATAATGTATTTCAACAAGAATCCAGATTTAAGACTATTAAGAGACTTAATCCAGACTTAAGACTATTAATATTTCGTCTACTTCTCTATCAAAATGAATAATGTAAATTCAGTTGATGTCTGTTGTCTTGTCACCATAGTTTGTGTGTTTTGTTTCAGCCTTCTGATGAGGAAAACATAGTAGAAAACACATAGAATGCTCAAGCTACCAATCTGAGACTTTTATAACTGGGCCACCATAAATCTTGCATCTATTTGCTTATTCATACAGTCTGTATTTCTTAAGACTCTTCATTTGTCTGTGTTTAAACAGCATTCTTTACTTAAATAAAGTGTGTATCTGTATAGGATCCGATGAGAAATACATCTTTAAAAACTCTATATTTTAAACAGATGTGAGTCAAAGCAGACATAGGAAGAACATCAACAGAAATGGAGCAAATTAAGCTAAAGCAGAGGTCCCCAAACTCTGGGACGCACCCACCTAGGGAAGTTCAGGGAGGATCACCTTGCTCCATTCCTGGCCCCGGCTGAGGCTCCCCTCCTGCCCCTAGCTGTAGTCCCAGCCCCCAGCTGAAGCTCCACTCCCACCCCCAGCCCCAGGCTGAGGCTCTGCTCCCACCCCCAACCTCAGCCCCCTTACCCCTGTCTGTGGGCTCTCTTCCCAGAGCTGTGTCCCTGCTCCTGTGCTCAGCTCCGGGGGGATAAGAGGTCATGGACAGGGGTAAAAGGGGGGGGGGGGAGGAGGAACATGATGTAAAAAGTTTAGGGACCAGTGAGCTAAAGGAATCCATGTTCAGCTAGCTGCTATAGGCCTTGAGATCCTCTAGAATTATCTAATTTTATTCTTAAGTAGGACTTCTGAGAACACACTTATTTTCTTGACATACAGTATGATGTACATTCAAATTTTTTATTTAAATCACATGTGCAAAGTTGTGACATTCTGTACTTTTAAATCGAAACTGTAAAAAACAGCCATTCTACATGCTATAAAGGATATCGGAACCCTCATTTCCATAGGCAGAAGTTTCTAAAGACGTTTCTCAAGTCCTCTGTCTTATTTAATTTTCTAATTTGCATTAGGAGATTCTTGTGTATTTTGGAAGTGCAACAAAATTGACAGGAAAATTATAAAAAGTAGTAAGTACAAAAAAAACGTATTACATACCACACGGTAGTAAAGACAAAGGCTGATCACATGTAGAGTTACTTGTAACTTTACCACATTCTAATTCATTTAACTACTAACTAGAAATGCCACTTCCCAAGCCCTCACAAAGTCACTGACTAATCAAATCTTTTTATATTAGCGCACTATTTTATTTGATACTATCCAACCCTATCCTATGGTGTTTGCACACACAAGCTCTTTTCAGCATAATTCTTGAAACCTCTATGTATCAAAGTATTTAGATTTGTATAGACAATGTAAAAACAAGCACCTATCCAATGCTTTAAAAAACAGACTGTTATAGTCTGCTACCTTTATATTTAAAAGATGAACAAATTAAAAATGACAAGAAGAGATTACTTTTTCATTTTTCACTTTTCTATCATTCTTCCCATTCAGAAACTTCTAGTGTCTTTTGCAATTCTCCACTGGATCTGTCCTAGTAATAAAATATACAATTTTTTAATGTTCCTCAGTACAAAACTATGTACATGCTATGAGGAGGAGGAAGAGGAGAATAAAGTAATTATTTTATTAGCGTCATGAAGCCCTAAATTGTAAATCATTAATCAGCCCTTTATCATGCTCATTTTTATCATGTTTATTCTCAGCCAGTCAGTGCAGGTAGTTCCAGGAGATTAACCTTAATGTTGCTGAAAATTCCTTCAAAGCAAGAGTGATTTAAGAGGATGCCTATATGAAATGTTTTAAACAAAGGACATGAAGCCTTACTGAGAAAGACTAGTAATAGGTTTCCGCAGGTTATCCTTTCATTGTAGGATAGCTGTCAGCAGGTAGACAGACCTACTCTTAAATAAAGTCTTGCCAATTTGTTTGTTTTGCATCGTGGCCAGAAACCAGAAATATAAATTACACAATGATTAAGCTACTAAAGAAGCTAACAGATGTTGGCTCACATATCAATCCTAGTGCTGTGGGGTCAGGAGGTAAATCAGAGCTGTTTCCACAACTTACTTTATCAGAGTTCCTAGCCCTTTAATGAACAGAAAAGCAAGAGGAAATCTGTATAAGCACCCTTGCAAGGTTAGGGTAGCATAACATGCTACTGTATAATGTGGCTTAAATAAGTCTGGCCTATGTGGGATCTGTGCCACCTGCAGTTGGAACGGTACATTTTCATCTGCAGGGCCTTCCTAGGATAAAGAATTTGAGTGGGTTTCATTGTTTTTGACTTCACCAACGCAATATTTTTAACATTACATCTAGCAAACTTCCAATTGGGTCCAGGGCGGGTCTTTAACAAAAAGAAAACAAACCCAACACACATCACAATCGTTACTGTGTTAAGATCACTTTATGATTTTACATCCCGAGTCTTCAATTCCTGGCTGAAAGTTTCATAAAAGAAGACTGGTAGCTAAAGTCTAATTAGAGCTGTATTATGAGACAGACAGTTAGAATCCGCCCCCAGGACAAGATTAAAAGTCTGCTTGGGGCTTAGTAGTACAATATGATCTAAAAGAGTCAAATAAAGGGAAACTTTAGAAAGTGCAATAGCACTAATCACGAAACATTTAGCTATTTCTCTTTATCTTTTTGTGGAAAGTTCAAATTTAACTTATTTCATCTTCAGAAGCTGTTCACAGTAATCCCACTAAATGAATACCAAATCCTAAATGACAAAACTCCACAACTTCTACTTTTTAAAAGTAAAAAAAAAAAAAAAAAAAAAAAAAAAAGGCATTTTAAATAGAGACTGACTCATTAAATCTTTGAAACTAAAATGGCAAGATTGTTCTGTTATCTAGTTGCAAATCTGTATTGTGACTTCATAACTGGATGATAAAATTTCATCACCATAATTTTCTAAGTACTCCAAAGCATCGCTGACTTATAAAAAAGAAGTAAACATAGCAGTAACACCATATTTAAATTATATTAACTGGAACTGCTTGGCTAGACACCCATGAAGCTCCCTGTCCCAAGAACAGGAGGACATTCAGGGTATGTCTATACTGCAATAAAAAAAATGCATTGCACTGAATCTCGGAACTCAGGTTATTTGAAGGGCTCAGGTTGAGGAGCTAAAAACTACAGTGTAGACATTCTGGCTCAGGCTGGAGCCTGGGCTTTGATATCCTGCAAGGGAATTGGGTCCCAGAGCCTGGCCTCCACCCTAAGCCAGATCTACATTGCAATTTTAACCTAACAGCCCAAGCCAGGGTTAGCTGGCCCGGGCCAGCTGCAGGAGTGTTGTGGATCTTTCATTGCAGCGTAGACAGACTCCCAATCTCCTGCAAATATCAGGCAGTTACAAAATACATCAGGACAAGGCTCCCTCCTGTAAAGTATGCAGGAATCTTCTCTCAATCCATTTGAATCTTACAAGTTCAGCAAAATATCTTCATAGCAAGATCCACTAAAGACAAGACTTTGGGGGAATCTTAATTTTGCCCTCCTTCGCACTTTACAAGTCTGTAGAAAGTCTATTAAATCAGCTGTGTATGCTATGTACTCAATTTTCAAAATCCCACAACTTGTTCACATTAAAACTAGTTTTCTATGCAACAGGGAAAAGTCACACTTCGGTGGCAGCTATTTCCATCGACTACTTCAACTTTCAACCCCCAGTTACGTCAGCTATAGAACTATTCAAAGCAGTCTATACAATTTCTTTGTATTCGGACTTTCACAAAACAGAAAACAAAAACAAAAACTCCCCTCCACAAACGTTTTTAGGCAAAGACCAAGTACAAACCTTTTCAGCCTGATCGGTGAAATTTGCAGGAAGTTTTAAACAAGTGCAAACTGTTAGCAATTTTAAATGTAAGGGGTCACTACTGCTCCCACTCTTAATACATAAGACAGCTTTCTAGAGACTGTACAATTTATAAGCAACATTAGCTTCCATGTGAATCACAGAGTAATTATCAATGACATGGGTACTACAAAATACATTTTAAAAATTTACAAAACTACAGAACAGTTTTAAGCTAGAAATAAATAATGCAAATTGAATCCACAAGTTACTTCTGGGTTTCTCCAACGCTGATCATTTGGGGAAGCAAATTTTCAGCATTTATAATTATGAATACTGCAATTAAAAATATAACACTTCAAACAACGTAGAATCCTGTGTACATCTAAACATATTCAGTGAAGCAGGAGGAGGTAAAATGCAGAGATGACAGAGCAGAGGCAGGGACAAGGAAAGGAAAAATACAAAAGTTTGAAGGGCAATATATGTTAAGAATATACAAAATACTACCAAAAACATACAAGGTTGTGCATTTAAGGCTGCAATCTCATTCTGAGATTCAGTTGACACCGAAAGAACAAGCAACCAGCAGAAT
This sequence comes from Caretta caretta, assembly GCF_965140235.1. Lineage (NCBI taxonomy): Eukaryota > Metazoa > Chordata > Testudines > Cheloniidae > Caretta > Caretta caretta. The sequence continues at coordinate 318,567,155 of NC_134206.1, read as the reverse complement.
TCACGTAACCAATTTAATTCCAATGCAAGTCAAACCTTATTATGCACAGCTTGATGGATATGTAAGCATTAGTACAGGATAAGGTGTGTTGTTATACCTGGGTACATCTGTATGCCTCTTACAGTGCATCACTGTTTATATAAAAATAGTTTCATACACTTTAGAAATGACTGGTTACCAAGTCCTGATCTGTGCACTTATACTGGATACCCAGACAGTCAGAACCTCTCTTAGCCAGACACTTCTTCTAATAATGCATATTTTATAGAATTATATAAACGCACCAAAAGTAGGTATGGGATTTTTTTGTATGCATTATTTCCAATCTCAAAGGAAGATTCGATTGGTGGGAAGGGAAGGTAGGAGGGCAAAGATGGAACATTCTTAACCAATCATCCCTCAGAGAGCATGTTCTCCGAGTAAGGACTCTGGGGATTGGTAAAAAAATACTGCGACCAATTTGTGTCACATATATTGTAACATGTACAACTTTATAACTTACGGAGATGGGGAAATATATTGAATGAAGAGCATAGGTTCATATATGTCAAAGACTTCCTCCAACAGTGTTCATGTTTTTTGTTTTTGTTTTAAGGATGGCTGGTGTCTCCAACATGATCCAAAATAATTACTTGAAATGTAATTGTCTTTCTGCGTTCCAAAATGATCATTTAATTGAATTCCATTCCGTGTTGAGGATAATATAAAATAATTAGGCTCCAAAGAGATAAATACCCAGCATGATATTAGTTAATATGAGAACCTGGAAGACAGTGAAAAAGCCATTAAGTCTCACTGAAAGGAAACAAAGCTTTTAAATAAATAAGCCATCCTTGCAGCACAGTGTCCAGAGACAGTGAAAACTATACAAATGTTCCATGTACTAATACTTAACATAAGCTTCACAAGAGGCAAGACTAAAACAGAGGCTTCACTCAGATTCAGTTGCTCATTGTTGAAAAAGAAAATTACTTACATAAGAAATTGATAGCACAGAAAACAATCTTTGAGAGTGTGATACTCATCAAGAACATGGTTTTGATATTTTCTAAATTCCTTCCAATGAGAATAAGAAGACAGATGACCCTATTTTAAGAGGTTTTACACTGCCTATGCATATACCTATATACATAAAGGAATAGTCTAACCAAGTCTACAAATATCTGAATATCTCCAGTTACTGAAAACAACCAGTTACTTTCAAACTGCATCAACAGCCTGGGAAGACATCCATAAAGTTCTCATCAAATTAGTCTCAGGGTGAGTTTGAGAAAATGTATTTGCATCAGTAAATCTTGGAGTGCACTGCAGACAGCTAAAATACACCCCTCAAGTTCAGAGCACACTGGTGAATCTCAGAGCATGTCAGAGTCCAGAGAAACTCAAACAGAGGTGGCAGACAAATCAGAGCAAGTTACTGTAATCTTGAAGAGGGTACCCAAGAGCTGGGATGAAGAGACAATGCTTAAGAAATGAATTTTCAATTTTTGCCCATAATTTTGACTACGGTTCAAAGAAAGCAGAGAACGCTCAGAATGAGCTCATGATGTAAGGATATTGGTAGCCTACATACTGTACAACAGAATCCTTTCAGTTCCTAAATGGAAAATTTTCACGTAGTGGAAATTTAGTCAATACACTCAGCAAACATTAACTTGAATGATCATAAAAGTGCTTATTTTAGGTATATTTCTTAGAAAGAATGCTTAAAAATTTCATCCTATATCCAATTGTATCTACAGTAACGCTGGAATTGTCAGAAAAGTCCCTAGCTCACCATGATTGTTCTGTAAAAACAGTATGTTTTGAGCTGCACACTTCTAGATGAAAATTAATCAACTGTTCAGATTGAATCTTCCACAGGACAGGATTATGTTCAAACAAAAAACAAAAAATGAAATTATATATATAGGTAGGAGACAACACCTACGGAAAACTTTCAAAAACATTCCAGAAAAAAAGTGGTGGAAGAGAAACAGAAAATGTAGAATATGCAAGCAGAATGGTCTTAAATACAGAATGTTTTAAAAGGGTTTTCCAAGAGGCTGCTCCAACAGTAAAGAAAGTACTTGTGATGTCAGGGACAAAACAGTATAAACCATGAAAAGCACACACAGCTCAGAGGAGTTTAAAAACTTTATGTGAGTTCACTTAAGTCAGCTCAAGTTTGCATGGCCTATGACAAGCAACAATAAATACAAATGTAACGTATCTATCTACATAGATTTCAGGCTTTTACTTTGTATTTTACAGTGAGATGTGGCTCAGATACAAGAAAAGACTCACCTAGGGGGCTGTTATTATTTAGGATAATCTATGCCAAGATGCAGTGAAAGTAAACAGTAAGAAGATTTAACACCAGAATGGGAATACGTATTTCTGAATTATAAGAAGACACAAATATTAAGTAAGGGTTAAGCAAATATTAAGCAAAAAGAACTGGAGAAAAACTAAAGTTGTACCCTTGGTAATTTCCATTCTAAATTTTCCACATTTTTATAAAAAACAACATGTAAACTGTATATTTATACATACCTGTATGTTTTTGCAGACTAGAACCAACATAACATATTCCCATTTTGAGGCACTGATGCAGAATACTCACATTTTAATGGGAACTGTTAGCTGGAAAAATAGTACTTACCTGTTAATATCTTCTTATATCAAGTGCCCAGAATTCTTCATTAGGTTAGATGAGCCTAGCAGTCTCAGAGCTGTCCAACAGGACCTGCTTTGCCCACATCCTCACCTTCCCCTAATGAATGGTTCTTCTGGAATTGTAGTTTTAATTAATTTAAAAACATAACATTTCCAACTAGAACGCAAATATCTATTTTCCTTTGTGGAAAACAGAAGTTCATCATAAAAGGGAAAGTCTGATTGCTGGACATTGTACCTAGAGGAAAACTAATTAACGGGCAAGTAAAATTTTACTCCCTTATGAAGACATGCCCAGCAATTCTGTATTACTGGTAAATCACTAAGAAAATCCCAGTTCCTGGGAGGAAAAAAGATACACAATATATAAAACTATATACACTTGTAAACCTTTTAATTTCTGCAACGTGGAAAACCTCACACTTGAAGACAATCACAAGATGACAGCAAATCCAACGTCCAGTGTATGGCAAAGGTGGGAATGGTAGTCCAGATAGCTGTAGTTTAGATTTCTTCAGATTAAAAGGCTGGAGTGGTTTAGTAAACTCCAGTTCCTTGAAATAGCTAGTTGTGTCTTGTATGGCTTGCAGATGAACCTAAGGTGTGCAACCTGCATAGTTTCTTTTTCAGGTAGCAATCTGAGCAAAAATTGAAGAGGACAGTTCTTTGCAACTTTTGAAAGTGTACGTATTTGAAACCGTTCACACAGCAATCTTGTCTTAGTGAAAAGCACAGTAGTGATTTTCTGTGAATAGTAACCCCAGATCCAATATTTTGCTGAAGAGGATTGCAACGGGGGAGAGGGGAGGGAGAAGTCCCATAGAAAATACTCCAAGACGTTTTAAAGTTCACACAGTTTGTCAGTGCATGGAGGGCCTTCAAATGAAACATTCCTTGATTGCCCAGGAATTAATCAGCACCTAGTGCATGGACGAATGGACAACTTTGTGTTAAAAAATCAGACTGAACAACAATGCTCAATGTTATCACTTGTACTTCTAATGAATTGACACTCAGACCTAATTAGAAGCTTCCCTGTAAGAATTGAAGAATCTGCAGGATGTTAATCTCCCTGGGCCAAAAATCCTTTTCTCTGCATAAATACATGTATTTTATCCAATTTGGGGCATAGACCCTTTCTTCTTAACAGCAGGATGTTAACTCCTGCCTCTGTATTCTCTTAGAGGTTTATCCTTCCTAAAGCTAGTATGATGGGAAGCTGTGCCTGACTGGCAGCTATACTAGTTCTGGCACTGAAAATTGTCCCAGTTTGGGACAGTACAGCCTGCAAGACCAGATGGATCCTTGACCATTCTATTTTGTTCTCTGATAAAAGATCTTTTTAAAATTAATGCTTCTGTCTGCAAATATTTTTCCTACTATTGTTACATGTAATATCTGACGTTCCTATCACTAATAAATACATTTTACCAGCACATTTACTTTGTGCATTAAGAGCATCTTGTGTAGTTTCCTCTGTGTAGTTAATTTTGTCTTTTGGACATGCGGATGTTTCTCACAGTTACATGGGAGAGAAGAATAATTTTTGAATAAAACAAACATGATTGTGTCTGGGGAATTCATGGGCAGGTGTACTACCTGAAACTACTTTCAACTTATATTTTGAAAATAGATTTTAAGTTGATGGTGTCCTTTTAACACACTGTTTAAGAGCAAAATCAATGGCAAGACAAAGAAGAGCAGACCTGTGACATAACTATTTTTGTTTCAACCTTGGTCTCAGTTCCCTTATCTATTCTCTTAGCTGTGGTCACGGCAGGTCTAAATTTTGGGGTAACCCATCTGTTCCAAGCAAAAGATTTCTTGATGTAAATTCCGTTCGTCCAACATGCAGAAAGTAAGCCAGTCTGCCTGTGCTACTGTTTAATATGCATTGCTTAAACTGAGACTACATATACCTCTGCCCACTGGAATGAAGTAGATGCAGATGCTTCCTGTTAGTTTTAGATAGAAGATGGTGACTGCTTAATGACAGCTTTGTAGTTGGCTCTGGAAAGAATGTATGCTCCGCCTTATGTTCAAGAAAGTTTATACTCCATTACTTTCTGCAGATTCCATGACTCCTGCCTGGATGTTCAGTGTCTTCGCTCTGTCCCACATTTAAGGCTAGAGTCAGTTGTGATAATTTCCTTTGGAGAATACAAAAGCAAACACCACATTGTACTTCTTCATTTGCCAAAGCATAGAATCTTTTATCATCCTTTGCATACGGTCCTTCTAAAACAGAGTTTTACCATAAAATGGTCTTTGATACGGCCACACATATAACTTTGTGCAAGGAACCACTTAAGCCTGCAGAGATCACTGAATGGAGAAACTGCAAGAAGGATTTTCTACATTTTCTTATTTTAACTCACACTATGAACCATTTACATGAACGTGGTATTGGACAGAACTGCTCAGCCTAAAAGCGCATCCAGAATCACCATGAAGTGAGCAATTCTCTCAGAGGCGATAAGGATGACTTTCTGCTGATTTATCACTGGCCTGTGGATTTCTCTCTGAGAAGTATGACTCCTTGCAACAGCCTTCCTTTGTGATCCAGCTGTGATGAGAATGTGATACACAATACAGGTATAAATGGAATTACTTTGACAACAGGGAGACGACAACAACGTACAGTATTTTGTAAAGAGCCTATGGGCTAATAAGTTGAAGGAAAGAGGGCTGTATATTGATACCCTTTGTATTGCAAGTCTAGGTAATTCCAGTATTTACCATTGCATCCACATTCAACAGATGTCTCGCATACAAATCTACTGGCAATGTTGGTGGGGAAATGGACAACCCCATGAAGTGCACTTTCATAAACTAATATTTTCATCTATATTTAAATATGATTTTGAGTGCTGAACTTTCAAGCAACGGATTTGAGCTCCAGTAATTTTTCCAGAGACACAGAGAATCAATACTGGCACCAAAAACCAGAACCCAGGTCTCCAAATCTTATTTAGGTATTTTTAAAATGTCAACAAGAGCCGACGATGCTCTGATCCATCTGGGAAACAAAACAAAAAGGCCCTGAAAAGTGCGGTTTTCTGTATTGGTGTTTGTGGAAGAATTATTTAAGTCCTGCTTGGCAACAGTTTCCCTTGTTCCTATTCCAGTTTTCACCAGCCATCTGAGAAATCTTGTCTGGTGTTTGACTGTAAGACTGAAATTAATCCTTGTCCAAGGAGAAGCTTCTGTAGTAATTTGGAAGTTTCGAGGATATGTTTTTCCTTTTCATCACCATGTTCCACAACAGACTTTAACGCTTCCTTCCCAGTAAGAGGATGAAAATATTTTTGGACACATAACAAGTCTCTATGGGGGAATGCAAGGCTAAGAGCTTGACAAAATCAAGGAGACGGACAGGTCAAAGAGGGCCCATGAAAATGACAGCTCTTAATACCTCTCTCCAGAACCTCTCAAAAGAACAATAAAGTTCCTTTCTTCCCCTTCTCCTTTTCTAGAGCCCTAAAATAAAAGTCAAGCTAGTCCAAAAGATATCAGGATGAGCTCATCTAGACACTCTCTTATAACTACTTCTACACACTTATCTGAAGAATATCACCTAATAAGGACATAAAAAGATATATCATAATCTTAGAACTACAATTTGTGAGGATGGATGTGCTGTCGCAGGAGAATGGCTGCCACTCTTCTTGCTAGAAGCAGCTCATTGTGGCAAAAAGAAAGAAAGCCAAAAATGTTCAAAATTTATTCCAAATAAGGATTAATAATCACCACTTATGAAAAAGCAGTAAACAAACAAAATGTTGAAAAGATGACAAAGCAAAAAAAAGAGAGCCTTGCAGATTGCCTGATCCAAAACTTCTGATGCAGTCTGAAAGCAGAAGACTGCTAGACCCTGTATATAATAGGAACATTTCTAAAAATGGATCATGTTTGCTAACAATGATTCAGACTGACCAATTATTGCCACAGACAGGTCGCCACCAGAGTTTAACCGTGTTGATCATATCTGCTTTAAGTATGGTTAAAAACTACTAAAAACCCCAGCAGCAGCTGGCAACATATCTATTCTGGGGCTCCCAATGTTGCTAACGCTGGTAGTAAGAAAATGTCTCTAGAGTTCACAGAGCTTTAGTTATGGCTTTGCAAGAGAACACACACTTCAATTAATTCTAATTATTTAAATAGGGCAAAACTATTAAAAAAATTATACAGATCTTCTGTATAAAATTTGCAAGAAAAAAAATACACCAAGAACAGAAAAATAGAAACTTTTAATGTGTATATCTGTCCATTTTACATTTACTTCAGTTTGTACAGATACCCAACTATTATACACCACACATCAAAAATGCATATGTTTGTATTTGTATATATAAGTATTTGATCTTTGAGGTATAGGGTAATGCACAAAACACATTCTGTGCTCCCAAAATTTAAATGGACATCTGAAGCAAGCCATGTACAGTATAAAAGCTGCATTTTATCAAATATTATGGAAATTTATCCTCTCAGCATATACAGTTAAAGCACATGGGTTGACTTGCCGAGTTTCAGTTAAATATTTCCAACACTTTGATTAAAAAAACCCAAAACACATTTTTGTTGGTGTATGCAATTGATAGTCCTTTTTGGTTATTCTAATTTCCCTTCTCAAAGCCAATTTCAAATATTCTTCACTTCTTCAAAAATACTTCTCTTACAAATAACTAGAGCTTTAAAGTTTTTTTTCTGTTTTGGAATAATACTATATTCTTTTCTTTATTTCAATGTATTACTAATAAAAAGAAGCAGCACTTATCAGGGGCTCGATACCACTGATGTAACTAAAAGCACATTGACATAAAATATACACAGAAGTTTCCCTATTAATAAAAATAAAAGAGCCTATTAGAGAAAATAAAATCTAAACTATACTCTGCCTACTCCATAAACACCATATTGACCTCACTGATCCATCTCCCCGAAAGCGTACATAAAGAGAAAGGCCTTACAGTGTACCCTGAAGATCAAATGATATGAGTTATTTTGGATCATACCAGGAAGTCAGTTCCAAAGTTGTGGCCCCCGCACAGACAGCATACTATGAGCACAGCCACATTCATACCAACAAGGCTCTAATTCAAGCATTAAAGATGATTGCAGCTGTGGTAGCACGGAAACCAAGTTATTTTACTGCTTATTTATCAGAAAACTAACTCATCTGCAGTGTGTAATAGTGAGATTGAAAGGTGACTGGAGAGGATTTATTAAAAAGAAAACCCTCAGCCATATTCTTTTTGTTTATATTATTGTAAATGAAGGGTGATGCTTTAAAAATAAAAATTAAAAAGCTTTTCTGCTTGTTTTTATATATTAGAAATAGGACTGGAAACTTTGGTCTTCCCTAATTATGCTGGGGAACTCCTTAGGGGTCTCAAGAGATGTTTATTGTAAGCTATCGCACCTGAAAGAATAGGGGTTTTGCATCCTTAATATTCATTCTCTGAAATGTTCATAAGTGGGTTTTTTGTTTGTTTGTTTGTTTTAACAAACTGACTAAAAAGCCCTTCCTTTTTGCTCTGCTTTCAGTTCCGCGTGATTTCATTTATTTTTCATCATCATCAAGTCCTTCAGATTAGATGCATGAATTTGTAATAACAAGCCCCCGCCCCGCCAAATCCTTCTCCCACTTTCAAGTTAAAAAAAAAATCATGGCCTTTTTACATTAAGGCAATAAATATTTCTTTTAAAAATGAGACGCTCATTTATTTACTTATTACAGTTCATCGCTCAGTAATATGCTCAATGCCATGAGGGAAAAAGAAAGTTTGTTTCAGGCCTGGGATTGGCCCTCAGCTGTGTGCTTGCATTTGGTTATAATAATTTTAGAAAGTTCACATTATTCCTTAGTGACACCATAAAAGACACCTACAGTAAGTGTTACATAAAGTCTTTGTATCATATCAGCATGTATTCTGCAGTCCACATATATTACAGGGGAAACATTTTACAAATATTTTAGATATTTTGTGAAATGTATTTGGATTATATCTTGTATCCCTCTACCTTCAAGCCAATGCCTAGTTACTACACAAATGATGGGAGGGAAAAATATAAATAATGAATTTAAAAACATCTCCAAAAATGACCTAAACTTTTCTACACATAAAAATGTCATTGCTTAAAAGGTAACTTGAGACGTTAGAAGCAAAACGATGCACCTCCCAATCGAACACAGAGAATTCTCCCTTCACACTGCTATAAAACTAAATTTCTAGCCCTGCAGAGTAAAAAAAAAAATAGGGAAATATAACCTGTTACTGCTTTAGGATTGAATAACCCCCCTCCTCCATCTCAGATTGTGATTTTACTTTGTGATGGGTAAAGGAAGAAAATACAAGGACATTGGTTGAATCTGGTTTGTTTGTTTTTTTTAAATAAAGCAGCAGCTGATCCAAAGTTTGGAATATTAGAATTAAGTTTGGGGGGAGAAGGATTCACAGGCAGAGCAAATACCAGGTAATTAGAGGTGTGTGATACATGGCCCCACAATTTACCTCATAGATATCTCCACCTGTGATTGTATAATTAAGCTGTAAACCTTTCACTGGTCCAGAGACAATATAATCTTTCAATGACAGAAATTCATATTTCAAGATGGGGAATGGAGGCGAAAAACATTTGAGCAGTCTGTTCATAAAAAATGGCAGTTCAGAAGCTATTCAGAAGTTTGGTATGTTAGTAGCAGTCCTGGTGGAGATGAATTAAGGGGCAGAATACAAGTGAGAGGACCACTGATACCAGATAAATACAAATATATCATTCCCACGTGTGTGTGAGGTGTACACAAAGATTTCCTGAATATAATTTATATATTTGACACACCCCACATGTGGAAGAATTTATTTCCACCACTCCATATTATTTACTCACAAACACACACATATACAGGCCCTGATCCTGCAAATATGTGAATGAGTAACTTTATGCATATGGGTAGCGCCACTTAATTTGTACGATTGGATCCTATGTTAAAAACACACACATGCCCCCTCTTAAAAAAAAAATCAAACCTTTATGCAAATAAATATATTCTATAATTATTCTTTAGTTTACACAAGCCAAACAACTGTGATTTTGGTTATCACTGGTACTTTATACATTTGACGTAGGCACTGAAGAGTATGAAATTGCAGATAAGTATACCAATTTGTGAATTTAAAGTGAAATATTTATAACAGGTCTTGAAAATGCAGTTATTTGGGATCAAGATGCAACAGCATACCCCCATTTCATGAGTGTTATATTCACCTCCACAATTTATTGGCTTCTATACCTTTACATGAACAGGGCAATTCTCAATTCACTGTTTATATTCCATGTGCACCACAAAATAATAAATAGCAATTCAGTAGCACTGCTGCATTCACCTAGATGCCCATAGTATTTACTACTCACCATAAAACTAAACCTAGAGGATCACCACAACCTGTAGCATCAAGAAACATGAAACATTTCTTACCATTACAAAATTATTTAAGTTACAATGATTTAAGAAAATATAATTCAACTCTAGTAAATTTTCAGAGGGTCAATAATTAACAAGTCTTGAAAAATAATCTACCTTAGAAAATATTTTCAAAAAAGGTAAAGAAGTTTAAGAACTATAACAAGAACAATTTTTGAAATGTTAAGCTGTATACTTATTTATGTTTAAGTATTTCATGCACATATTTCACAAGCTTTCAAACAAAACAGAAAACTATCTACACATTTGCGTACTGGTACATAGAATTCCCCTCATTTATGCTGCTTTAATCTTTTTACTTTACTAATTTAAATAAAAAAAATGTAATTTTTAATTAAAAGATAAAAATACTACCTATTACTAAGAATCTTTAAAAATGAAATAAATATCACAGGAGCATAACTTCTCATAAATGCCACTGAACACATTGTATGACATAAAAGGTTTATTTTAACTTTTTTTCTCCCATATACACTAAGTACTATAAATTTTCACTGTTTTAACTAAATCCATTTTGATAAACAAATTTTGATAAATTATTGGGCGTACTAGAATTCTTCATCTAAACTTCAAAAAGGCATTAGAGGACAAAGCAAACATGAAATTATTGAACATATGTCTGTGTTATGTTGTTTTTATTTTCTTGCAAATTGGTCTCTTTTGCACAGGGGACCCAAGCAACTTTTAAATTCAAAATGCACGCACATGCACACCACCCCACTGCCAAAAAAGAAAAAAAAACCTAATAGAAATGTTTTGGTTTTAGCCATAACCAACCACCAGAGCTGGCTGGAAAATTTCAGAAGGAATGCTTTTCTGTTGAAAAATACAAATTCATCAAAATAAACATTTCTATTAGAAACCCGCCTGACTTCCTGCCAGTTTGCTTGCCTTGTTCCTTGGCAGACCAGTCTCCCAAGCTCTTTGGAGTACCAGGATCTCTAGCTCCCTGTCATCTCAGGAGGTGGACTGGTCCAGAGCAGGGGCTCTCAGGATTTCCAAGTTGCTTGGCTCCTAGGCTCCCCACCTCAGGGTCTGCTAGGACTGTATACAGCTCAGGGAGCCTCGGAAACTTTTAGAAAAAGTCAAAACTAAATGTCATTTTGACTGTTTTTAAAATGAAAATTTGAAATTCCCATTCTGCTGGAAATTTAGTTTTTTGTTCAATTTTGAAATAATTTTTTTTTAATTTCAGAATTTCCTGTGGAACAGGAATTTTTGTTTTCAACCAACTTTCCTAAGGATTTAAATGGCTGAATTTTATAGCAGACTTTCTAAAAGAAGCTCTTCTATTTCACAACAATGGCCATCTTTAGAGAAAATAAAATAAAAATAAATACTCTGAAATTTAATTTAATACAAGATAAAAGGATCCAAGAAGTGCGTCAGCAGTTTTAACAGTCAGTATTTTTACTGTTAGCTGATAAACTTTTCCAAATTTGGACACAGGGACACATTAAGCCATCTTGGAATGTTAAATCAATTGATTCCTCCAATTAGCTGTGCATAACTTAGGGCTTCAAAATTTACCAAAAGGGAATCAACATAGAACCTTAGATATGCATGTGCAACTTCATTTCTTACCTGAGGCATAGGGAGCTTTATGTTGCATATATAAGATCAGCATTTGAACCAAAGTGTTTTGTGCTTGGAAATGAACAATTTTTTTTGCATTTTAAACCAGCCCCAAGTCAAACACACACACCAACAAGACAAGACAACCTCCCTCTGCTTTAGGGGAAAAAAAAACACCATACTTAAAAAAAAAATTAAAAATCCACAGATGAAGCTGAATAAAAATGAAGATGTCGCTACACTGGACAGGCTGCGGGTCAAATTTCATCAATATCAACACAGAGCATTAGCTTTAAAATTTGTTTTTTATATGCATGTCTTTTTACCATGTTATGTGTTATAAATTCCATGGCCCAAGACTGAAGTCTTTGTTTACACCAATAAGTAGGGCCCTACCAAATTGATGATCTATTTCGGTCAATTTCAAGGTCACAGAACTTTAAAAATCGTTAAATTCATGATTTCAGCTATTTAAATCTGAAATTTCACAGCGTTGTAATTGCAGGGGTTCTGACCCAAAAAGGAGTTGTGGGGGGGGGGGGGGGGTGTCAGAAGATTGTGGGGTGAGGGGTTGCAGTACTGCAACCTGTCACTTCTGTGCTGCTGCCGGTGGTGGCTCTGCCTTCAGAGCTGGGCAGTTGTAGACCGGTGAATGGCAAAGGAAAAATAAGATGGGGTTTATTCCCCCACCTTTTTTTAAAAAAAAAAAAATGTAAAACTTCTGACAAAAATAGTTTTTTTTTGTTTCATTTTTACATTAGTAACTGAGGCCCTATCTACAAAGAAAGACTCTGGGCTTATCGACACTTAAAAGGCCAGAGCGGCGCAGCTGCACCGATGCACCACTATAGCGCTTCAGTGAAGATGCTACCTATGGCAACAGGAGGGCTTCTCCCATTAGCGTAGGTAATCCACCTCCCTGAGAATCAGTAGCTATGTCAACAAGAGTCTGCACCAGGAGTTAGGTTAGCATAACTGCACTGCTCAGCAACGCAGTTATAGCAAACACAAATTGCTAGTGTAGACCAAGCCTAAAATGACTGGAAAACTAAGGGAATTATGACATCACAAGAGACTGAAAACAGCCACTAAGAGGGTTAAAGGATTTTTAGACAGTGATAAAAACCTTGTTTTTACCAATACTTCTTCCTAATGAACACCTGGGACAAATGACATCTTCGTTAAATATTCCACATCCTTGTCCCTCCAATTAAGTAAGGTGTGACAGTTCACACCACACACCTCATATACACCTACTTCCCAAGCAGTTCTCCAGCAAAACCAGGGGAAGACAAAATTTGACTTAGAAATATCGGCTAAGGTAAAAAAAACAAACACACCACCTCTTGTAACTGTTGTTCTTCGAGATGTGTTGCTCAAGTCCATTCCATTCTAGGTGTGTGTGTGCCCACATGTGCGGTCATTGGAGATTTTTACCTGAGCGGTATCCATAGGGCCGCCCGTTGTGCTCCCCTGAGTGTCACACCCATGCGCTGGCATGTCAGGCGCCACAGGCCCTACGCCCTCTCAATTCCTTCTTGCCGACAACTCCAACAGAAAGTCAGGAGGGTGGGCAATGGAATGGACATGAGCAACACATCTCAAAGAACAACAGTTACAAAAGATAGGTAACCGTTTTTTCTTCTTCGAGTACTTGCTCATGTCAATTCCATTCTAGGTGACTCACAAGCAGTATCAATGGAGGTGGGCTCAGAGTTCAAAGCCTTGCATCTTTCAGCACAGCTCGGCCAAAGCCAGCATCATCTTGAGCTTGTTGGGTCAGTGTGTAATGTGATGCGAACATGTGGACGGACAACCAGAGAGCGGCTCTACAGATCTCTTGGATCGCCATCAGGGACACCTTTGCCAGCTCTTAGCAGTACCGGATGCGGACTGTAATCCAGGGTGAGATTCTCTGAGCAGACACCGGACGACCTTTCATCCTGTCTGTCACAGTAATGAACAACAACTGCGTTGACTTACGGAACTGCTTCATTCTATCTATGTAAAATGCCAACGCCCTCCTGACGTCCAGGGTGCGAAGCCTGCATTCCTCATCAGATGCATGGGGCTTCGGACAGAAGACCAGTAACTATATGTCCTGACCAGTATGAAACTGAGAAATGACCTTGGGCAGAAACACCGAACGCGGGCGCAGCTGGACCGTGTTCTTCTAGAAGATCATATAAGACAGCTCAGAGATGAGTGCCCTGATCTCAGACATCCATTATGGCAACCAGGAACAAAACCTTCAGGGAGAGAAGCAGCAGGAAGCAGGAAGCCACACGCTCAAAGGGAGGTCCGACAAGCCTTCACAGCACAAAATTCAGGTCCCGAGGCAGGGGGAGAGGGGAGGATCCCGGATGTGTGGATAGAGGCATTCCAGACCCTTCAAAAAACATGCTGTCATAGGCTGGGCGAAGAGAGACTTGCCCTGGAATGGAGGACACAATGCCAAAATGGTGGACAGGTGGACCTTGATCAAAGAGATGGACAACCCCTAGAGTTTGAGATGCAGCAGATAATCCAATATGTCCTGCAGCGAAGCCTACTCAGCCCTAAGATGCGTCGCTCCGAGGCCCAGCACTCGAACCTTTTCCATTTAGCCAGGTAGGCTGCCCTGGTGGAGGATTTCTGCTACCCAACAAGACCTGTTGGACACAGGTTGAGCATGCCCACTCGTCCGTGCTTAGCCATGCAGTAGCCAAGCTGTCAAGTGCAGCACTGCCAGGTTTGGATGAAGAGGAGTGCCATGGTTCTGAGACAGCAGATACAGCCAAAGAGACAGCGGAAGAGGCGTGGCTGCCAAAAGGCTCAGCAACGTGCCGAACCAGTGCTGACGGGCCATGCGGGAGCTACCAGGATAACCGTCACTCTGTCCTGCTTTACCTTCACAAGGACCCTGTGGCACTGGCGGGAAGGAATACATCAGTGCTCCCAACCATGGAATAAAAAAGGACGTCCAGAAGGGAACCTCTGTCCAGACCCCAAATCAAACTTAACACGTGACACTTTCTGTTCTGCCTGGATGCGAACAGGTCCTGGGGGAGTCCACGACCTCTAGAAGATTATGTTGACCATCTCTGGATGGAGTGACCATTTGTGGCAAGATGAGAAGGTCCTGCTGAGGTGATCCGCCAAGACGTTCCTGGTGCCTGGCAGGTGGCTGGCGACCAGATGAATGGCATGCTGCACACAAAAGTCCCAAAAGCTGAGCACCTCTTGACAAAGGGCTGAGGACCTGGCAACGCCCTGTCTGTTGATGTAATACATCGTGGCGCCATTGTCCGTCAGGACCTGTACCACCTTGCCTTTCAGGTGGGGCAAGAAAGCCTGGCAGGCGAGGTGAACCACCCTGAGCTCCCTGATGTTGATATGGAGGGTGAGACTGTCCCACAGCCAGTGGCTGTGGGTGCTTAACTCGTCCAGATGGGCCTCCCAGCCCAGATCCAAATCGTCGGGAGACCAGGTTCAAGCAACAGAGACAGAGCTGTGAAGGGAACTCCCTGCAGCACCGACTTGGGATCCAATCACCACTGCAAGGACAACAGGATATGGTTCGGCACCCTGACCTCCCAGTCCAACCTGGGTCTGCTGGGGATATAGACCGAGGCCAGCCATGCTTGCAGAGGTCATAAATGGAGCCAGCATGGGCGACCACTTGGCCCATCAGACATAGGCAGGTGTGGGCTGCAGAGAACAGGTGGTTCTTTAAATGGGAGATCAAGTACGACATGGCCTGAAAACACACTTCCAGAAGGAAGGCCCTGGCTCGCATGGAGTCGAGGACCTTCCTTATGAATTCTATGTGCTGGACTGGCATTAATGCGGACTTTTTAATGTTTATTAGCAAGCCCAAATCGTGACAAGTCGAACTCACCAGATTGAGGCTCCTCTGCACCTGCTCCTGAGACCTGCCCTTGATAAGCCAGTCATCAAGATACAGGAAAATCTGGACCCCTCAATGTCTCATTTAAGTCACCACTGGAGCCAGGCCTTTTGAGAACACCATTGGGGCCAAAGATAAGTCAAAGGGCAGCACCATGAACTGAAAATCGTGCCTGCTCACTATGAAGCCGAAAAAAACGTCTGTGACCCAGGAATATGGAAATAACCATCCGGTAAATTGAGAGCGGTGTACTAATCTCCTGGAGGAGATGATGGAACCCAGGGAAACGTCAAATTCTTGAGAGACTTGTGAGGCAACACAGGTCCAGGATGGGTCTGAGGACTCCTTTTGCTTTCAGGATTAAGTAGTACTAGGAGTAGAACACTTTCCCTTTCGTGTCCTCCTCTACTGCCCCCAGCCACATAAGGAGTTGCTCGTGAGAAGGATCCCTGAAGAGGGACAGGGAAAAGGGGCTGTGGGAGGGAGTGGTGGCCGAAAATTGCAGGGTTTAGCCCTGAGATACTATGTACAGTATCCAGAGGTCCGAGGTGACCCACGACCAGGCCGAACGGTAGGGGTGAAGGTGGTTGAGGAAAAGGAACGGTGGATCTGGGGAATTGGCTGGGTCGTCGCTCTTGAGCGCCATCAAAATGAGCACTTCTGCCCTCCGGACAATTCGCTAGGCCAGGCTGCGCAAGTGAGCGGGAGGCAGAATGGAGGCGATGACTAAACCCAGTGTCTCTGTCCCTTCTTCTAGCAGACCCTGGATGAGACTGCCACAGCCATGGCAGTGGAGGCGGCCAGAACCGTGCCGAATGGAGCTCGGTGCCGGGAGTGCACGTTGCACCAATGCCGAGACAGCTCAGAGGCCGGATGGAGGGCGGACTCCATCAGAAAAGCCTGAA
Source organism: Caretta caretta (assembly GCF_965140235.1). Lineage (NCBI taxonomy): Eukaryota > Metazoa > Chordata > Testudines > Cheloniidae > Caretta > Caretta caretta. Next base: position 318,550,639 of record NC_134206.1, on the reverse strand, counting down.
GTCGAATGTCCCGCTCTTGCTGCATGCTGGGCCGAAAGTTTCTGCAGATACGGCACTTCTCTTATGTGCGCCTCCCCCCCAAGCTGGGAGTCACTAATAGGCATAGGCCTGTTCAAGCTCTGTGTAGGGCTTGAACCCCAGAGACCGGAGCATGCCCACCAGGGGCAAAGTCCCCTCTGGGACTCTAACTACTAACAACTAGACACTTAACAGGTACTTAACACTAACTACTGAAGAATTAATTCTATACAAGGCCTTAAGGAATGAAGTCCAAAGGAGAAAAAAAACTGATAGCCCTTGCTAAGCAAGGAAAAGCGCACCAACTAACCACCATGGGCAGTAAGAAGGACCTGAGAGGGGATAGGGCCAATGGTGCCTGATATACCAGCGCCTGGGCGCAACACTCAAGGGGACGCCACAGCTGGCCCTATGGTTACTGCTAAGGCGAAAATCTCCGATGACCGCGCACGTGGGTGCGCACACACCTAGAATGGAAACGACATGAGCAAGCACTCCAAGAACAAGCAAGTGGGTTTTTATATACCTTTCAACTTCTCTCAATAGGTCACAATGCATCAAAAAGGGAACAAGCCAATTCCTGTACAAGTTAAAACTAACTTATGATTTTCTAGCTTTTTAAAAAGCTTTCCCTCTCACTCTCCTCCACAAAGGAGTCCTACACAATTCTTGTAATTTTTTTCTACCATCTTCTAATGTTCGTTTGATAATACCAGCCTTCTTGGCAAGGCTTCAACAACCAAGTCAATGCTATCTACTTTCAACCTTAACGCCAGCTTAGAAGTTTTATGTATGGAGAGTTAAGCTATTTTTTGAAGGACAGGAGGGATTAAGATCTCTCTGGGAGATAAGAGATCAGAAGCAGAAGTAAAGAATGGTATCACTAAAACTGACTGGTTTTAGACCTCTCAAAAGATAATATTTTGATGTTTCGTATATTACCACCGATTCCCCAAAACATTACTTATTTTACATTAATTTATTTCTGTTTTATTAGAAAATCATAAAACACAGAAACTGTCATACCAAACAGACCAGCAGTCCTGTCTCTTAACATTGACTAGTAAAGACAATGACCTTGCTTTAGAGAGCTTATTCTAATGACCATAAATACATGAATTAAAAATACAGGAAGAACTCATTATCTGGCAAGAGGAAAAGAGGAAGGGAAGAGTACCTAAATATGGCTATGATTTTTCTATTGCTCAAGAAACTACATGAAAAAATAAGATTTCAAGAAGGAGTCTGCACAGTGTAAGGGGCATAGGGCAAAATACAAGGCATAGTGGAATAGTGTGGGAAGAAGTGCCAACATCTTATGTGGACAGATAAGAAATGACTTTGAAGAACAAGAGCTGGCAGAGCACAGACTTCAGTAAGAGTAATGGGGGAGACGAGATGTTGATGGCAAAAAACCTGGGACCACCATTCGATTACTTCACTTTCCTTCCAGAGGCTACCGCAGCCTTGAACATTTGATATATAGTACAGAAAATATACAGCTTTTGTTAAATTGCTCATTATATTCCTATAATACAAAAAGATTTCATTTAATACTCATACTAATTAAACTGAAAAAATATTATACTGGTTTATCTTCCAATTACTACGAATGTTGATCTGTACTAGGAGAAACACGAGGAATGTAATCATAGAAGAACGCCTTTAAGCAGAACTTGTCTATAACTTCATGATTTTCAAAAGGTACATCTGAATAAAAAACCAAAGTCTTTTGAACATGAATATTTTGACTATCAACATGAAATAATAATTTAGTAAAATATCAATCTGAAAACAGAAATGTCATACTCCTGCATTTTCTGTATTTTTAATTTCATTTCATTTTGATTGAACACTAACATGCTACTCTGTAGTAGTTTAAGACACTGAACCTGCAAAGAAAATCAATTTCAACTAGATTTGGATTTCACAAAGATACAAGGAAGGGTCTGTGCACTGGACCTCTCTAAAGGATCACGGCCCACGGCAGCAGCCAATTGCAACAAACTGATCACTTATCCAAGTTAATGTGAAAGAGATAAACAGGTATGAAAACTTTAATGAAGAACTTTGTCAAAAAGATGGCAATTCAGGAAAGAAAAACTTTGTTTAGAGTACAGCAGTGGAGATTGTAAAATAGGTACAAAATGGCAAACAAGGAGCTATTTCAGTAGGAGTTCTGAATCAATAAGGGCTGCAGGATCAGGACTTTAGGAGAGAGCTAAATCCACAGCAGTTGTGTGTGTTTAACAGCTGCATGACTGAGCCCCTGAACAATGTTCAAGATTAAGTGAAAAACTTGCTAATTAACTCGTCTAGATTTGTATGGACCTAAACCTATATATTCATCTAAATGAACTAAATAAAAAATAAAAATGCATCTTAAATATTTGTACTTTGAGATTAAGCAACAAAAATATTTATAGATTTAAAATGCACAGTTCTATTAAATGGAATTTTATTTTAAAGAAGGCATTTCTCTTCATCTTCAGGGTTTTATTTTAACTACTCAATCAGTTGTTAATGTGGTTAGAGTAATATAGCTAATATTTCTGAACTGTGAGACTGATTGCAAGTAAAAGATGTTATCCCCAGTCAATTTACTTAATTCCATAAAGATACTCAAAATAAAGTGTGAGACTGTCTCACTCAAATAGAATTAAAAAAAAAAAAAACACCCTGTAAAACAGTTCTGAAACTCAAAATATCTGGGGTGAAATTCTGGCCTCACTGAAGTCACAAAGAGTTCTGCCATTGCCTCGAATGGAGCAAAGATGTTAATCCTTGCATCTAAGCAGAAAGTCACAACTGAATTTTACAATAATTAGGATTTCAGACAAACTTTGTTTTTCAACTGTTACATAAAATATAACTGGTAAAATTATCACGTAAATGTAAGAACTAAACACTGCAGTTTGTATTTCTTGATTTTTTAAATAATCTATACAATAAACTTTTGTAAATGTAATTTAAATGTTTGGATTAATTTTGTAAGTGGGTCTATAGATAATCTGTACATTCTGTATCTAGGATATAGAATATATAGCAATGCTATATTGTGTACATATTATACATTATGCACTTCTATTAACAATTGGTGAGAGTAAACATGTAGCGAAAGAAGCCCCATAGACTTTCAGTGCAGATTAATCCATTGTCCGAATTCAAAACATCAATCTAGTATCACAGTATTTATGTAAAATACATTAATCTTTCTTATTACAAAAGAACAAATCAGATGTCAGTGTTGTTTCCAAGTATGTCTGTAAAAGCATTTTTACAGGAAAAAAATCATTTAAAAATTGCACCAAGTGTTACTTGTAATTTCCTCCCCCTATATTTTCTGGCTACGGTGGTGTGACAGTTCCGTTTGTTTCTCCTTGATGAAAACCCGCCCCATTGGTTCACTCCACTTCCCTGCAAGCCAACCGCCCTCCCCCCTTCGACTCAACAGTAAATAGAAACTTTTTAAAATTATACTTTCACAGCATGAGTTTTTTATGCAGATCCAATTTTGTTTCAGTGGAGTCAGAACTAACATCATGCATACGTTTCAAACATAAAAATCTATATATCAACATGACAAATGGCAGAGGATATAAAAAAACCAAGAATTTTAAAGACTAACATAAGGAAAGTACATATTACTAGTTTCTTACATTATCCTTCCCCCACCTCCCCATACATTTGTTCTATTCAAAGTATCTACTACAAATATAACTGAGAAAAACACTATCAAGAAGAATAATTAACTTACACAACTTCATTTCACAGGACAGAAAGTTCCTCATAAAATTTCTGAAAAAACTAGTCCAGGTGACATCTAGCCATGGTAATCTTACAGTTGGATCCTTTAGCTCAAATATTTGACACCTACAATTTTCTTATGCATGGCTTTACTTTTTAAAAATCTTCACTTAAAAATAGGAATTTTCTAAAGAAAAGCCAACAATGCCTTATGATTTTAACACTCCAGATACAACATTCTGTATAGCTATCACTCACACATTCTAAACTTATAGTCATATCACTTTTGCTTCATAGAAAGGAAAGGCGTTAGATGGAAAATTAATACAAAGTAAAAAGGCATGGGATAAATATAAAATAAAAAGTCAGAGAGAGTATAATGATGGCTGCTGATGGGGCGGGATTCATGTTTATGTCCTATAAAGAAATGTAATGTAGATTCACCAGTGGTCTTTTCAGAGGAAGTGAGTTGTTTGTCTCCCCTAGTGGATGCAAGGGAAAGATAATAGGAAGCAAGCATAACAAAAAAAAAACATTTTTTTTTTTTGAGAGAAAGAGAGAGGTCTGTACTGCAGCAATAAAAATTTGAGAAGCAATCTCAATAATAAAGGACTGTCAGCAACAAACCAATAACTTTCCTAAATCATAACTGCACTTGGTTCAACTGTGAGGAAAAAATGCTGAAGTGTTGAAATAATTTAAATGATTAAAGAATTATTTAAAGTAAATGTATATTAAAATGTCTGTTGTATCATCTGTATTATCTTCCAATATTTCTGCCCACCAATATGTAAGTTTTGTAATATTTACCTGTATCCAAGCGCTTTACAGGGGACTCATCATCAACCTCAGAATCTCCACATGCACTTCTTGATCTTTTCCTTGGCTGCAGAAGAGTCTCCAACCTTGGAAGGACTACAGACAAAAAGGTTTTGGTCCCTAGCTGTGGAGAAGTTGGCTGGGTTTCAGTGTTCTTTGCAGACTTTGGGGGGCTTATACTTTTTGATTTGCAGAAGAGAATGGATGTACGTCTGTTTACATCAGTTGATGACTCAGCTACAGCAGAAACAGTCGACTCATTGAGATTACTGTCAAGTAAGTGTTCTGGAGTGTGTCCATTTATTTCTTTCTGAATGGAAGTGCTATATAATTCATTATCAAATTTTACTCTTTTGTAAAGCTTACTCTGCTCTGGATTGAGTTCTACTGGTTTGAGGGTTGGTGGTTCTGAATTAGTCTCCAAGTTTGAAGGAAGAGGTAATGCATCTGATGGTTCAAGTTTAGGGGGAGATTTATCTCCTGAAAAAATTATAAATAGAGTGTGATTTTTGAAAACTGGTAGTTATAAAATCTATTATAACACTCACTATAAATGTTCAGCTCATCAAATAATTGTTGTTTGGAAACAAACCATAACATTTTAAATACATAAACGTTTGGCTAGCAACAACCTATCCTAGTTAGTAGTGCCTAGTTTTATACTGGGATTCTAACAAAATAGGTGTTTACATTTAGTGTTAAAAATTTAAACCTGGGCAGGTATTTTTACCTTACATGCAATGGTATTTAAAAACTTAGGTACAAGAACTTTTTACAGAAAAGTAGAGTAGCAGATGATTTGTATCTGGTAATGCAAGTATTTCACCATTAACATTAAAGTCTGAATAAAATACATTTTCCTAATTTAAATATTCATCTTACCTGTTTACATTAATTTAAATAAGAAAAGCATTTTTAAAGCAGATAAAGCCATTTTTAAAAATTGAATTTATAGCTTAACCTATCAAAATTAACCGTAATAGCGGGCTATAAACTATTACCAAATTCACAAATTGGAAAGTTCTGCAAAGCTGCTTTACAGTTATGGGTACCAGTTTTAAATTTTAAAACGTATAGTTACTGACAAATGCTTGGCAAAGACATCTTTGCAGCCATTACAGGAGAAATCAGAAAAACCACCCCTCTACCAATTTTTCTTTCCCCCTATCCAACCCAAATGTCAATTCTGACTTCTGTTTTGTTTTTCTTTTCTTTCAATTTCATGGTGTAGAATGGCAAGACACACATTGTGGATGTTTAGATAAAACTAGCACTAGAAAATGCTCTTTAACACAAATGACAGAAGAAAAAATTCTGCTCTACAGAATTCAATAAAACAAGCAAAAATTACCCAACCCACAGTTTGCAACAGATAAGTGTACAAATTATTCATCTTTCCTCTATACTCCTTTAAAAAAAAAAAAGCCCATGTTGAGACGTCTACCTGCTTTCTCTACAGATATATTGCTACACTAACAAAATGAAAAGGCTATATCTTTACAAGTGAGCATTTATGCAATCAAATGTAACTTGTTGCACCACAAAAATAATCGTTGGTGTAGAACACAAAAAGGATCAAACATATTTAACTAATCTCATGCAGATTTAAGTTTACATACGTTTACTGCACATAAACCAGCCAGAAAGTCTGGAATTCTATTGACTTAAATGATAATTCATTAGTTTGTCATTGTTTATCTACAGCAGTATGGTAAGTGCTTTCTATACACTCAAAAAGGACCACCTTTCCTCTGACTAGTTCACAATCTATGCATTAGTAATGAAACACCTAAAATGTTAAAATCTCAGCCCTGGTCTACACTACGAGTTTAGGTCGAATTTAGCAGCATTAGATCAATTTAACCCTGCACCTGTCCACACAACGAAGCCATTTTTGTTGACTTAAAGAGCTCTTAAAATCAACTTCTGTACTCCCCAACGAGGGGATTAGCACTGAAATCGCCATTGCCGGGTCGAATCTGGGGTAGTGTGGACTCAATTCGACGGTATTGGCCTCCGGGAGCTATCCCAGAGTGCTCCATTGTGACCGCTCTGGACAGCACTCTCAACTCAGATGCACTAGCCGGGTACACAGGAAAAGCCCCAGGAACTTTTGAATTTCATTTCCTGTTTGGCCACCGTGGCGAGCTCATCAGCACAGGTGACCACGCAGTCCCAGAATCGCAAAAGAGCTCCAGCATGGACCAAACGGGAGGTACTGGATCTGATCGCTGTATGGGGAGACGAATCCGTGCTCTCAGAACTCCGTTCCAAAAGACAAAATGCCAAAATATTTGCAAAAATCTCCAAGGGCATGATCGACAGAGGCTACAACAGGGACCCGCAGCAGAAAATTAAGGAGCTCAGGCAAGCCTACCAAAAAAACAAAGAGGCAAATGGTCGCTCTGGGTCAGAGCCTCAGACATACCGCTTCTATGATGAGCTGCATGCAATTCGGGGGCGGCCTACCCCTACCACACCCCTGTCCGTGGACACCTGAAGGGGGGAGTCTCATGCAAAAGGGATGAGGATTTGGGGGACGAGGAAGATGAGGAGGAGGAGGATAGCGCACAGGAGGCAAGCAGAGAAACCGTTCTTCCCGACAGCCAGGAACTGTTTATCACCCTGGAACCAATACCCTCCCAACCCTCCCAAGGGGGGCTCCTGGACCATGAAGCTGGAGAAGGCGCCTCTGGTGAGTGTACCTTTGTAAATATAATACACGGTTTAAAAGCAAGCGTGTTTAATGATTAATTTGCCCTGAAGACTTGGGATGCACTCGCGGCCAGTACAGCTACTGGAAAAGTCTGTTAATGTGTCTGGGGATGGGGCGGAAATCCTCCGGGGACATCTCCATGAAGGTCTCCTTAAAGTACTCCCAAAGCCTTTGCAAAAGGTTTCTGGGGAGGGCAGCCTTATTCCATCCTCCATGGTAGGACACTTTACCATGGCAGGCCAGTAGCACGTAGTCTGGAATCATTGCATAAGAAAGCATGGCAGCGTATGTTCCCGGTGTTCGCTGGCATTCAAGCAACATCCGTTCTTTATATCTCTGTGTTATCCTCAGGAGAGTGATCATCCCACAGAATTGGGGGGGAGGAAGGGGGGTTAGTTGGATTTGTGCTGCACTTTAACCCAAAAACCACAGCCCCTCCTTTTAAATGGCCAACTCAACGGGTGCTTGGTATGGGAAAGGAGGGCACTGAGATTTGAAACCATTCCCAAGTTATGAAGGTTGAAGAAGCCGAAAGACTGTGGCTTACCATGGCTGCCTGCAAGCCGAATTCTGTTGCCTGGCCCTGCGTGTGTGATCTCTCACATCAAACCAGCAGGCCCTCAATATAAGAGGCAAAATGCGACCTTGCACATGTGCTATGTAATGTTAACAGCTTGCTTCATTGTGAAAGAGTCTACCCATTCTTCTCTAAAATGTGTCTTTTTAAATACTCCTCTCCCTTTTTTCCCTCCTGCATCTGCAAATGTTTCAACACGCCCCCCATCATCTCCGTCCCAGAGGCTAGTGCAGATAAGAAGGTGGAAAAAAAAGCACTCATGGTGAAATGTTCTCAGCTCATGCAATCCTCCCACACTGAAATAGCTCAGCAGAATGCGTGGAGGCAGACAATGTCAGAGTTCAGGAAAGCAGACAGAAAAGACGAGCGCGATGAGAGGTGGAGGCAGCGCGATGAGAGGAGGCAGGATGCAATGCTGAGGCTACTGGGGGATCAAACTGACATGCTCTGGTGTCTGGTGGAGCTGCAGGAAAAGTAGCAGGAGCACGGACCCCTGCTGCAGCCTGTGTAACCGCTCACCCTCCTCCTGAATTTCCATAGCCTCTTCACTCAGACCCCCCAAGAACACGGGGGGGGGGGTGGGGAAGGACTGTGCTCCAGGCACCCAACCACACCATCCCAGAGGACTGCCCAAGCAACAGAAGGCTGGCATTCAAGTTTTGAAGTGCAGTGTGGCCTTGTCCTTCCCTCCTCCCGTCATCCACCACCCCACCTGGTGCTTTCCTCTTCCCCCACCCCTCCCAGGATACCTTGGCAGTTATCCCCCTATGTGTGTGATGAATTAATAAATAATGCATGATTTTGAAACAACAATGACTTTATTGCCTCTGCAAGCAGTGATCGAAGGGGGGAGGGCGGTTGGCTTACAGGCAAGTAGAGTGAACCAAGGGGGCGGGTTTTCATCAAGGAGAACAAACAGAACTCTCCTACCATAGCCTGGCCAGTCATGAAACTGGTTTTCAAAGCTTCTCTGATGCGCACCGCGCCCTGCTGTACTATTCTAATCGCCCTGGTGTCTGGCTGCGCATAATCAGCAGCCAGACGATTTGCCTCAACCTTCCACCCCACCATAAATGTCTCCCCCTTACTCTCACAGAGATTGTGGAGCACACAGCAAGCAGCAATAACAATGAGAATATTGGTTTCACTGAAGTCTAACCGAGTCGGTAAACTGCACCAGCGTGCTTTTAATCGTCCAAATGCACATTCTACCACCATTCTGCACTTGCTCAGCCTATAGTTGAACAGCTACTGACTACTGTCCAGGGTGCCTGCGTATGGTTTCATGAGCCATGGCATTAAGGGGTAGGCTGGGTCCCCAAGGAGAACTGTAGGCATTTCAACATCCCCAACGGTTATTTTCTGGTCTGGAAAGTGAATCCCTTGCTGCAGCTGTTCATACATACCAGAGTTCCTGAAGATGCAAGTGTCATGTACCTTTCCCGGCCATCCCACGTTGATGTTGGTGAAACGTCCCTTGTGATCGACCAGTGCTTGCAGCACCATTGAAAAGTACCCCTTGTGGTTTATGTACTAGCTGCCAAGGTGGTCCGGTCCCAAGATAGGGATATGCGATCCGTCTATCGCCCCACCACAGTTAGGGAATCCCATTGTAGCAAAGCCATCCACTATGACCTGCACATTTCAGAGTCACTACCCTTGATAGCAGCAGCTCAGTGATTGCATTGGCTACTTGCATCACAGCAGCCCCCACAGTAGATTTGCCCACTCCAAACTGATTCCCAACTGACCAGTAGCTGTATGGCACTGCAAGCTTCCAGAGGGCTATCGCCACTCACTTGTGAACTGTGAGGGCTGTTCTCATCTTGGTATTCTTGTGCTTCACGACAGGGGAAAGCAAGTCACAAAGTTCCATGAAAGTGCCCTTACGCATGTGAAAGTTTTACAGCCACTGGGAATCACCCCAGACCTAAAACACTATGCGGTTCCACCAGTCTGTGCTTTTTTCCTGGGCCCAGAATCGGCGTTCCATGGCATGAGCCTGCCCCGTTGCCACCAGGATGTCCAAATTGCCGGGGCCTGTGCTTTGAGAGACGTCTGTGTCCATGTCCTCATCACTCTCATCACCACGCTGCCGTCGCCTCTTCACCTGCTTTTGCAAGTTCTGGTTCTGCACATACTGCAGGATAATGTGCGAGGTGTTTACAATGCTCATAATTGCTGCGGTGATCTGAGCGGGCTCCATGCTTGCCGTGGTATGGCGTCTGCAGGAGAGCAGAGTTGCAGCGGAAGCGGTGGCTGATGATGGATGCCACGAGAATAGATATTTATAGAGAACGACAAGAGGACCTGCAAGGTGGATTCATGGGAGCAGGAGAGTGGAGTTGCAGCAGAAGCAGTGGAGGATTACTGTTAGCACCACACACATTTCCCAAGGAAGAACATGTACCGGGGAGCCCACGACAGACAACATGGAGAAATTCGCTATTGAGACAATAGCAGCAGAGCAGAGTTGCAGCAGAAGCAGTGGAGGACGACAGTTAGCAGTCCTAGTGCACCGTCTGCTGCCAGCAGCATCCAGGACACAACAGCGGCGGAGTGAGTGAGTTGAGCTGAGCCGGCTGCACACTTGCTGTGGTATGGCGTCTGCGCAGAAAAACGGCGCAGAAAGATTGTCTGCCGTTGCTTTCATGGGGGGGGCGGGGGGGGGGGCGACTGACGACATGTACCCAAAACCACCCGTGACAATGTTTTTGCCCCTTCAGGAACTGGGAGCTTAACCCAGAATTCCAATGGGCAGAGGAGAATGCGGGAACTGTGGGATAGCTACCCACAGTGCATCGCTCCATAAGTCGATGCTAGCCATGGTAGTGAGGATGCACTCCGCTGACTTAATCCGCTTAGAGTGGACATGAGCAATCTACTGTATAAAATAGATTTCTAAAAATCGACTTCTTGAATAATCGATCTAATTTCGTAGTGTAGTCATACCCTCAGTTGCATTCAAATCATAACAAGGTGGAATCTGGTGCTTCTCTTGTGAACTTACTCAGGACAAAAAAGAAAGGAGTACTTGTGGCACCTTAGAGATCTGATGAAGTGAGCTGTAGCTCACGAAAGCTTATGCTCAAATAAATTGAGCAGTCTTTAAGGTGCCACAAGTACTCCTTTTCTTTTTGCGAATACAGACTAACACGGCTGTTACTCTGAAACCTGTCATTACTCAGGACAGGATCCCAAAATAAGAATTCTGTTCAAATGGTATCTTTAAAAATAAGATGTAAACTTTCTTATTAAACACCGATTTGATAAGAATGTTTTATATTGTTCCTCTTTATAAAATCCAAATTATTTGCAAGAAAAATGTGATATATGAGAGACAGACACAATATCTAACTACCAATGGAAGCAACTAGCAAAAGGGAAGATTTAACCACATATAACAAAGCTGTAATTTTACTGAGGTACTCTGCAAATATTATAACTCTCAAGAATAGAGATCTTTTTTGTGTGGTCAGAAATCCAAAATGGAATTATAAACATACCGGATAATCCATAGCACTTTGAGAGACTAACAATGTAAAAATTCCTCTTCCCTGGTCAATACCTGCTGTGTTTTTTACTTATTTATTTTTAAAAACAACTATCAGGATCTATTTGCCTGCATCTCTCATATCTGTTTTGCAATATGTTTCTAATTCTTTTCTAACTCATTTCTATTCCAGAGTTTAAATTTAAGCTATTTACAATCCATAAAGGTATATGAATTTTTAACTGTACTTTTGACCTACTACATCACTTCTGAATAGTTATGTTAACACGTTTTTTAAAAATACATTTATTTCAGGTATATGTAATAAGTATATGTCTAACCACTATGCACTTTATTTATAAACGCATCTTTTGACTATTTTAAGATTCAAATGTATCTAAATCAATCTGATTTTTTTTTTTTTTTACTGTTTTAATTATCTGTCAGTAAGAAAGTTCAGAAATAAATGTTTTCAGTTTTAACAAGATTAGGGAGATAATTTAAGGAATCAGATTTGCTTAAAATTATTAAAATAGCTATTCTAAGAGTACTCAGAAATCACAGAATTAGATGAGAAGGCCAACTGCAGTTGTAGTTACATTTTTCTAACACTGTGCCTCCATACTGCAACAGTTTATATCTTTTGAAAAACATTTTTATCAAGCTAAGAGACTCAAACATGCAATTCCAAAGATGGCTAAGTGATGGAACAGTTAAGGATATTTGATTTTTTTTTTTTTAAATACCAGCTTTCAAACGACTTGCAAGCCTCAAGTGTACAATAGCTAGTCTATGTAAACACATGATCTCTAAGGTGCCACAAGTACTCCTTTTCTTTTTGCGAATACAGACTAATATGGCTGCTACTCTGAAACATGATCTTATTCTGGCTACCATAATCTCCCCCGTCCCCTCCCCCACTTTCTAATCCCACAAAACCAAACACCCTTGCCCTGTCCCCTGCACCACCCCTTCCTCTGAGGACCCTCTCAGCTCACTCCATCCCCCCACCCTCACTCACTTTCACCGGGCTGCGGCAGGGGGTTGGGGTGCGGGAAGGGGTGAGGGCTTCAGCTTGGGGTGCAGGATGGGGTTTAAGGCTGTGGCAGGCTGTTCGGGTGCAGGACGGGGGTGAGGGCTTTGGGAGGAACTTAAGGTGTGGGAGAGGTTCCAACCTGGGGCAGGGGATTGGGGTGCGAGCTCTGGATGGGCAGCACTTACCTCAGGTGGCTCCCGGACGCGGCTGGCATGTCCAATTCCTAGGTGGAAAGACCAGTGGGTTCTGCGTGCTACCTGTGCCAATGGTAGCTGTGGAGGCGGTGCTCGGGGTGGGGGCAGCACGCAGAACCCCTGTAGCCACCCCTGCGCCTAGAAGCCAGACATGCCGGCAGCTTCCAGGAGCTGCGCAGAACTAGGGCAGGAAGCCTGCCTGAGCCCCGCTGACCAGACTTTCAGCGGCCCAGTCAACAATGCTGACCGGAACCACCAGGGTCCCTTTTCAACTGGGCGTTCCGGTCAACCCTACTCTACCCCCAACCCTTCTTTCCTATTGTTTATTATATTCATATTCTGCAACCTTCTACTTCATTTCTGGCAAATTCCATCATCAATAAATTAAACAAAACACAGCCTACAGTGCAGGGGTCAGAAGGAAGAACTACAAAAGGATGTGTTTAGTGGCCAAAAATTTCAGTATTGAGTGTCTGAAGTGGCTGCACATGGATTAAAGACCCTAAGTATGAATAACACAACTTTCAAAAATACGGAGCCCCATAACTTTATAAAGTAGTACTATAGAAGTATAAAAGTATTATAAGTACTATAGTAGTATAAAAGTAGTACTAAAGTAGTATATATAACTTTATAAAGTAGTACTTTTTAAAAAGTTTAATTTTGCTACCTCTTGTTGTATTTTCTTTAAAAAAAAAAATCTATTTCTCGCAGGAGCAAGGGGAAAGTAACCAGAGAATAGATTTTATGCATACTAAAGGTAACAGTATAGTTCATTTGCAGTGTATTAAACCTGTCCTGAAATCAGATCATAATAGAATATTACTTTCTACTGTGGTAATTTACATGACAAATGTAGGATATCTAATTGAAAGTGTTCAAAATAGTACTGATGTAAACACCAATTAAAATCTTACCTTCTTCTTCACCTTCTTGTTCTAATGCTGCACTTTCCTCTTCAAAACTTCCAATACCTGATTCTATCTGGGGAGGCTGGCTGTGTTGTTGACTTAGTTTGTTGCGAATAATGCTGATTTCTTTCTTTAACAGCTTTGCTCGTTTGCTCCTTGACCCACTGGATTTCATTGCACAGGTGAGATCAAGTTTTTCTAACAACTCTCTCAGCTGTTCTTCCAAGGACATATGCACTCTGTTAGCTGGATTCAGTAACCTATCCACTGAAGTCAAAACATGTGTAATTTAAGATATCTGTTAATAAGAATTTTTTTTACAAAAACTACTTGGAGAAAAAATATTTGCTAAGTTTCATGTTTTGGAATTAAAAATATAAAAATGGACTTTGGCCACAAGTTGAAACAAGTTTTATAGTCTCACTATCACTAGTGAAAAGGTGCCAGTGTAAATTCCTGCTATGCCATTTGCTACAACTCTTGTTAGTTAGCATTTTTTGCTTCAGACATCCAGAACTGGAATAGCAGGGACTCTATAGGTCAGGACTGAGGTATACTAATAGAAAGGATGTATAATGACGCCTGACCCATAGTTCTACCAAATACTATTAATTCCTCCCCACTATAGTTATTTCTTCTCTTTTCATAGACTTACGTTTACTATTTTCTCAGTGCACAAGTCAAAATAAGACTTTTTGGGATTGCTCGTATTACAAGTGCAACTGATTATTATAACTGATTATTGAGTTTGTTTGCATCCTGCTTCATGTAACACCACTAAACAAAAATACTTCTGATTCAGCAAGCTACTTAAGCGTTTACATACATTTAAGCATGTAAACAGTCCCACTGAACTACTCAAGTATGCCCATACATAAGTAACTTGTATATTTCAATGGGAGGACTCATGCACTGAAGTTAAGCACATGCTTAAGAACCTTGTTAAATCTGGGCCTAAATGTTCTGGAATCAGAATTCAATTGAAAAGTTTTTTCTTGATTATGGATGGGACAGAACTGAGAATACAGTTTAATCTTTCAAAGGTATGATGTATTCACAGTGCTACAAAATAGTAAAAAAAAATCTTTTTGTCAGTAAACTAAACAGGTATGACTTGAACATGTGTAAGAACTACATAGTCTGACTGCAGTAAAAAAGTGCCAGTTTTAAAAATTATTTTAAAAATTAAACTTTAAAAATGCAGCTAATGCTTTGATTATATTTCTTGAAAATTGATCGCTACAGTAATTTAGAAAGTTTCTTACCATCTTCCCAGGAGAAAGGCTGGGGTGATTCTAGTTTAGGCTGTTCAGGTAAATGCATTCCAGTTTCATTATTATAACCGATCCCCTCAGCATCTCGCCTAGCTTGTCTCAGAACAACACCTCCTTGATCTCTTAATCGCACTGCAGCTCTATAGAATATTGTATCCTTCGCATTGTATTTCATACAGTTATCTATAATAAGATTAAAATCTTCTTCAAACTCATTAAGGTTTCTATAGCCTTGGGAATCTAACCGTTTTCTCATAGTAGATAAATCCATGGGATGTTTTATATGATCCAAATAATCTGGAACCTACGAATAAATATTAAAACAGAAGATGTTTAAACTTGCAGCTGATATAACAATAAAATAATTGTACTGTGATGAACTAATCTAGATTTTTAAAATTTTAAGTATATTTTGTGAAATAAAGAAAGCAGAGAATCCAGTTTCTAATCTGAAGCCCTGACCCAGTAAAGTTTTATACACATGCTTAACTTTTCCCATTATGAGATTACACAAAGTAAAGATTAGCATGGGCATAAATCTCTGTAGGATCATGGCCTTAGTACTCTTACTGCCACATGTTTGTTTATATATTGGTAGCCTGTTCAGATCAGTTAGTGGACTTCTAAAAGTGGAGCATGAACCTTGTGACTGACAATGAAACTTAAGTAACGCTATTAATGTATATCAAACAGTGTATTTTTGTGATTGTGGAGGGATTAAATAGTAGTATTTTTTTGCATGCAAGTTTCGCATATGAACTTGGTTTTCCTTTGGGAAATTTTGACCTTCCATCTCCAGAATAATTTAAGATGTAGTTTCTAGGATTATTTGAAAAACAGAAATAAAAATGAAGACACCTTTCCAACGTCTTTCACCAAGTAACATGACCACGACATGTTTACATCTATGTTTAAACAAATTAAATTTTAGACTGCAAAATGAGTTTCAAATGTCTTCCTATAATATAGGTCTATGTCTAAATACTACAGAATTATTTAATATTTTAAAAACAGGAAAACCAAGTCATAAATTCTCACTGAACTATTTTCATGTTCCCAGTCTACTTCTACTGGGGTTTAATTTGAACTTATTTTCAAATCTGCATATTGTAAAATAAATTTACTTCAAATATTTCCAATCCTGCAGTATAACTGAATAAAAAAAAATTAAATTCAGCTATCATGCTATGAACTATGATGAAAAGATTAATTGGAAAGGCACCTCCTTAAGGTTTACTGGCTGAGTAAATATTCGAGCAGAATCCTTTTCCTGCAGCTGGTCCAGAACTGATCGCAACAGTACAGTGAATGGAGTCAACTGGAGCTCCATGGCGACCTGCTCAACCTTGATCTGAATAATGAAATATAAAAAACACCAAATAGTAAGTTATTTTCAACTAGAAGAAGTGACTACAAATTACTTTTCTTCTCTCTCTCTCTCTCTCTCAAAAGCGTCTAATTCAAGTGAATTTGCAGCTTCACTTCCAAGGAGGGATTTTATCCGTTATCTGAATGCGCTTTCAATCTGAGAATGATTATAATGCTAGTGCAGATTAAATTTCGTAATTTTTCAAAAATTATTTAACAGTTCTAAAGAAAACAGGCTACAAAAAAAGCGGCTTTATAGAACAAGACCAAATATACAAAAAAATAAGAAAAGGAGGACATCGTAGAGATTAACAAATTTATTTGAGCAAAAGCTTTCGTGAGCTACAGCTCACTTCATCGGAGCAACCAAGAAAAATACATTTTTTTAAAACAGTGCAAAACTCAAACATGGTGCCACATGCAAGCTATGCCAAATGAGTTTATAGCACTGATATCCAAAAGTAAAAATATTACAATTCTACACCTAAGGTCTGTTCTACTTAAACTTCCAGAAAAAATAAAAGCTGTTTATTAAGATCAAAATCACTAATTACTTCAAAGGTTTGATCCTCCTATAGGGATAATTATATATTGTTTTAATAACTGTAAAGAAAGTTTTAAATAATCCTCTATAAAAAGTGGTTTCAGAATATTTTAAGAACATACTTCTAGTATTTAACATTAAAAGCAACAATTTGCTGAATAATCTTGATTTCAATATCAGTGATACTTTCGATATGAAAGATATCCTTTTAGACATCAATTGACTGATAAGGGGATGTATAGGACTTTGTTATCTTTTAATATATTAAGGCATTAAACTTCAGTATGTAGTCAAGACTATTACCAATGGACTATATTAACTCATAATAAAAGTGCAATTACATTCTGAAAAGTAATTTTGGAAAAATGTCATCCTGGGGTTTCATATTTAATATGTGAGTGATTCCAGAGCTCATGTGCCCCATTTACAACTAAATTGTGGTTTTTGTAAGTGCCAGCACTGCAAACTCAATTTTGGCTCTGAGAGTCATGCTGTGTTCTTTCCTTCTCACCTACCACCACCAGTATGAAGATTCTGCAGGCCAAATTATGCATTCCTTTACACTAGGGCAAAGCCACTGACTTCATTATGTTTATACAAGTGTAAACGACTGGCCCTTACTCCCACTGTGCTTCTTTGCCCTCTGTGTTGTCTCTACAGGATTAATAGGAATTAAAAATACCAATTATTTTTCACACAAAAGTGAATAAATGCAACACACACACTCTACTTCAGATCTGATGCGTAGAAAGGTGCTATTTTAATTTACTTAATAATGGACTGCCCAACATAATGGCCTAAATTCAGTCTAAATTCTTTATACTATGCGTGATTTTGTTATTGTTTAACATCAATGAGACAGACAGTAGAGTCTTTTTCCTTTAAAAAAGAAATCCATCAGCAATCTTCCTTTTTCCTTCAACAAAGTTTCACCAAATTGAAGTTATCCATTTACCTGTTCTCTTTTTAATTTTTCACGTTTACGTATAAGTTCAATCAACAAACGTGCTCTCTCCAGATCATGGCGCAGCCTTTGCCAGTACTTTAACTTCTCCTTTAGGGCTTGCATTTCTTCATCATCTTCTCTCTGTAAGAAAATAACCATAGTTTCTAAAGTTGGAACATAATAGGAAATGCCAATTATTTTTTACTTATTTCTAAAAACAGCAAACCATTCTCTATTTTTGGCAATTCAAATATTGCATTCAAAACAATTATGGTACAAACCTCCCGCTCCCTTACAAGCCAGTGTATTTCCTTACTACTTCTAAATTCCTTACCTGGGAGTAAGGTTTGACTGCTTTCGGTTTCACACTATTTATTATTATTCTAAATAAATGTTTTTATGATAGTGCTCAAGGACCAACTAAATACAGGGCCACACTGTGCAAATGAAGAGTAGTAGACAGTCCCTGCCCTGAAGATATTATAATCTAAACAGAGAAGGTAGAAAGGAGGGCAAAGGAGGTAGAATACACAAGTAGAATGAACAATGTGCCAACAACAAACGTTTTAGTTCCATAATTGGGCGGGGTGGGGGCGGTTGTTGGTTAGGAGGGGATAAACTCAACAGAAAGAAAAGGGAAGGAAAGGAGGAGTGAGAAAGACTGGGCATAGGAGAAGAATGGGTTAGGTATAGTGTGAAGCTGAGCTGAAGAGATTGAGGGGGAGGGTTGAAGCAAAACAGCCAATCAGCATATGACAGAGAAAGTCCAGTCAAAACTGTAGAAAGTTATCCTAATGTCCAAAGGAACAAAGGTCCCTACTTCTGCTGCTTCTCCTCTACCAGCAGGAGTCTCTGGCTGGTTCCTCTCTGTAGTCCCCATCCCCCACCCCAAGGCCACATGGGAGGCAAAGGCGGCCCCACCTGAGTCCTAGTGTACTCAGTCTCCCCTGCATGTTTGTGGGTCCAAGGAAGTGCTGGAGGGGAGGATGGCCCCATCTGGTCCCATCTGGTTACTTTTAAGACAAAAATGAATTTACTTTAGAAAACAAATGGCGGCTGAGATACCAAAAAGTATATGAATCTGGGTCCAAAACTCCTGGACCAGCAGGATTTAGAAGCATTGCAAGAAGCAGTCCTGGTAAAAGAAGCAATTCTTGTCATCTCAACTGACCCCTTTTTGTAAGCTAAGGAGTAGTGGTGACTGGGCACCACGAATGCTGTGACTTTGAAGAATTGGAAACAAAAATCAACCCTCCCACACACTCTCCAGTAGTGGGTAGCAAGGGAGGGAAAACCTTAGACTTGGAAGAGGGATAAAGTTAGAAAGCTATTCTGACTATAGATTCAATGGATTAGAACCCTGAAAGTTTCAGCTGCAGGAGGCAAAAGAACAATTTCAACAGAAGATCAATTAACAAAATATATGATAAGGATATGTAGAAAATAATCAGTTCAAATAGATAATAAGATTAAACCAGATTAAAACAAATAGATAGGCTTTATGAACCCGTGAACATAGGTCTCCTAAGTATCTCTAGAAAGACTAATTGTGTAATATATGAAGTATTTAGCTATATTTGAACAAATATGAAGGAAAAATATTGATAACGCTGTATGGAAGAAACAAACAGTTACAAAAGAAGAGGAAGAGATTATTCAGGGTATTCAAAAGGAAAAGCAAGTCACCTGGAAAGTCCTGAAGTTAGACCTTAATCAGGAAACAGAATGATCTACTTACAGAATACAGAGTATCAGATTTTACAAAGATATTTTGGAGCTAATTGAAAATTTTGTCAACTTGCCTGGAACTGTCTTCTATTAGATGATTAGCAGTGCCTAACAAAATGGGCTACAAACACAGTTGGACACTTTAGGTGCTTCCAGAACAGAAATAATAAAAAACAATAAAATCAGGGATTCATTAAATTTGAAATATATATCTATAAAAACAAGGGAAATGCTTGGGAGAACCGTGAAAATACAACACAGCTCAACACAAAAGCTGTCAAATGCACAAACTGAAATAATCTCTCATCTTTCAATTTTAGTAATATTAATATAGGTTCTTTGTAGCAAGGGTAGATGATTTTTTTCAGACTGTAGTGTCATTTTTAAGTTATGTCACTTCAAGACAAAAAGGAGGTGGCAAGAGCCAATGGGTCTGCGATTTTGTGATTTTTTTTTAAAAAAAACAAACATCTCAGCACAATAATGTATTGTTTTACAGAAGTTATGGTAAAACAGGACAGCCATATAGTTTATTTATCAAAATGCTTACAATTACAATTTCAAGACATGTAAATCTCTCTGACTCTTCTGCTAAAGTTAAGAATTCTCATCTATCAGCTGTTTTTTCTCTCATCAGGCCAATCTGGAAACAATGGTTTGTTCCT
Source organism: Caretta caretta (assembly GCF_965140235.1). Classification (NCBI taxonomy): domain Eukaryota; kingdom Metazoa; phylum Chordata; order Testudines; family Cheloniidae; genus Caretta; species Caretta caretta. Next base: position 318,530,603 of record NC_134206.1, on the reverse strand, counting down.
CTTTCCAAATTGCAAAGAGGGACAGAACAGAATCAGACTCAAATATAAGCAGAAAGGAAAAATGGCACTAACTTCATAAAGTCTGAATGTGAGAATTTTGAGCCAACCTCTTTATTCCAATAGGAACTCTGATGGTCAGGTAGGAGACCCACTAACGAGAATTTTTATTTCTAAATTTTTAAAAAGAGCATTTCTCTACTAGCAGGGTCTGTACTAGCATTAGTTCTTAGTGTTCCCAAAAGGTCCATCATCTGAATCTCAAATAAATCTTGAGTGCTTGCAAAAGACTCAGAAATGGGTAACTGCCTTGTGTGTTGTAGAGGCTCCCTTCTCTTGATGAACAGAGAAACCTTATTTTTAATACAAAGTGGCCTCATGGCAGCTAGACAGGAAGACGCCTCAAAGATGCATAGGCTTCTTCGGGCTTGTCTACACGGGCACGCTAAACCCCTAAATCGGCGCTGAGATAGATGCAATGGCACTGATTTAGCGGGTCTGATGAAGACATGGTAAGTTGATGGCAGAGCACCCTCCCGTCGACTTTAGTAGTCCAGCTCTCCGAGAGGCGGAAGCTAAAGCAGCAGGAGATAGTGCAGTGTTGACACCGCGTTCAGTTGATGTAAGCTGTGTCGCTGAGGAGGGTGATTTTTTTACACCCCTGAGCGACGTAACTTACATCAACTTAATGTAATCAATGTAGACTAGGTCTTAGATATGTATTTACTTACACCCTCGGAGAAGAGTAAGGCGATTTGAGATACCTTTCAGGTCTCATTTTAGTGTCTAACAAAAAAATTTTCTGATATGCGTAATTTTTTTGTTCTGTCAACATCCTTAAATATGGATCTCCAGAGTTCCTTTTTTCCAAACATCTCTTTTCTGTGGCAAAAACAGAAAGATGTCCTGCCTGACATGAAAGGAAAGAGAAATTTAGGAAGAAAGGATGTGATTCTCCTTTGAATAATCTTATTCTGACTGAAAACCAATTATTCCATTCTCTGCAAAAATCTCTACTTCCCCAACCTGCTGGGTCAAAATAATTACCAATACTAAAAATCATTTTTAGAACAGGAAAAATTGATTAATATCCTCATGGTCTTGAAAAGTGTTAAAGGCCAAGGAGTATTTCTACTGTCCAGGAAGGGACAGTGGGCCTAACAGTAGATGACAGAGTTTGTTCTAAGGAAGTTCATCACTGGGATTTAAACCTTAATGAATCCCATGGACCTTTTACCTAGCTGTTTGGGATCATTATGAGCAATGTCACCATAACTGAAAGCCTCCTTCAGGGCTGAACTAACTGACAGCGGGGCCACACCAGCCCCCAATGCAGCCCAGGTTGTTGAAGAAACACAGGTAGCTTAAGGCAACATTTGCCCTCACGGAGTTAAACCTTCTCTATTGTGCTTCCTGTGACATCTAACAGAATATGACCCCTGAGTTCTACTCCCAGCTCAGTCAGGCATGACCTTGTGTAACTTCTTAGTTACACCCCACATCCGTAAAATGGAGGAAGTGATACTTGCTGGTGTTAAAACAAGGTTATAAGGTTAGGTTCTATAATAAAGTTTCATAGATTGCAAGGCCAGAAGTGACTACTGTGATCATCTAGTCTGACCTCCTGTATAACACAAGCCATAGAACTACCCCAAAATAATTACTAGAGCGTATCTTTTAGAAAAAGATCCAATCTGAATTAAATTTCCTGTGATGGAGAATCTACCACGACACATGGGAAATTGTTCCAATGGCTAATGTCACACACAGTTAAAAATCCATATCTTATTTCCAGTCTGAATTTGTCTAGCATCAACTTCTAGCCCTTAGATAATGTTATACCTTTCTCTGCTAGATTAAACGTGTATTCCTCACGTAGCTACTTTCACACTATAGTCAAGTCACACCTTAACCTTCTCTTTATCCAGCTAATCAGATTAAGGTCCTTTAGTCTATCACCATAAATCATGTTTTCTAATTCTTTAATCATTCTTGTGGCTCTTCTGTGTACACTCCACAATGTTTAAACATTGTGGAGTGTACACAGTTCACACCAGTCAGTAGAAGAGTTCAGGGTTTTCTCCTTGTATCCAGCACACCTTCTTCCAATGGTTAAAATAGATACATCTCCTTCAATCCAACAAGCTCTGATGAACACGTGCAAATGGTGATTTTCAGAGGCTTACAACATGGCCAAATGTGGTCAGATTTTTCACTGAGACAGCAAAAGAGAGAGCTCTCTCATGCTGGAACCATCCCTTTGTGAAGTTCCAACTGCAAACTTTGGAGGCACACAAATTCTTCAAAAAATAGTAGGAAAAAAATTTTTAAACTAGAAAAGCTACCCATTTTTTTCTTAACTTCATTCTCAGAAACAACCACCATTTTTTCTGAGTTCTGGTGCACACACAGAACTTAAATCAGCATAACTCTATTTCTCTGGGAGCCAGCATGTATTCACACACACATACACACTTATCTCCCATCAACAGATCATTGGACTTAAACAGATTTAATCAATCCAGTTCTAAAAAAAACTGGAAGGAAGCAGAGAATGTGCATGGAAGATTTAAGCTCTCACAACTGAAGTGTAGCAGGGCAAATACGAAACTGAAAACAGGAACTCATAATCAACGTCAGTGAAATACAAATGTAAGTGTCATTAACAGCACCGCCTATAATATAAACATTAAAATAAATTTACCAGTGCAATTACTGGTAAACAACTGCCAGACTGCACACTTGAATGTGCCTCAACTGAGCAACAGTCTTTGGCATCAGCAACCTCTCCTGTGCTTTTCTTTTCCAAACCGATGTAATTGCATTTGTTTCAACACCAAAAGAGTCTGCACAATCCAGTTCTCCTAGGAAGCAAAAATTTTAAATTTCTTAACTTTTCCAACTAAGTTCACAGCCATATCATGTTATGCATATTTTTTGCATTGAACTGAATTAAATTATATCACTACTTCTACTTTTGATTAGAAGTCTATAAATATTTTACATTTTTGCTGATTTCCTGCTATTAATCTGGACTTTATATACTGTGCGCCACACTGTATTAAATTCTTCAGCAGGGTCCCCTGATTTTTACAACATGTTGACGTTTCTGTGGTATCTTCTAGTGAATTCAAAAAATAGAGTTTAAATGTATGGAGTGTAAAACTTTAAATTTAAAAAAGTAATTTATCACTGTAATTAACTGCCTCAAAAAGTCACTGCCACATCAAAATGTGATGACGCTTCATGGATCACAAAAAAGACGTAAGGAATCATGAAATCTTCTGCTGATTGTTGGACATCGAATTGTTCAATTAAAAATAAATGACAGGAGGGAGAAAAGGGTGGGTAGTAGAGCACTTCAGGTGACTCCCAAGCAGTAACCGCATAAGGAGGTGGAAGGTTTGCACCAGAGTCCAATTCAGAAGAGAAAATTGCACCACCTACAGCAGCATCTGATTTTGCCACAGGTACCAAAACATAATGATTAAAATAAGTCTGAACAGACGACCACGTTGCCGCTCTACCGCTGTCTGCAACTGGTACATCCTTAAGTTAGGCCATAGATGTTGGTAGTGCTCTTCCAGAATGTGCTGTCACTCCTGAAGGGGGCTGAACATGAGTTCTGTCACAACAAATTTTAATATAATCAGAGATCCATTTTGATAACCTATGTTTTAAAATTACTGAATCTGTGTTTCTGTATAACAATGGACACAAATATTCTCAGAGATCTTTTTAATAGTTTGGTCGTATCTAGGTAGAAGGCTAATGCCCCTCCTGACATCTACTGGAATATGGTTTCTTGAACAGTCCTGGCAGTTTTGGAAAAAAAAAAACTGGGAGGTGAATGGTTTGATTAATATAAAATTCTGAGGACACCTTAGGTAAAAAACTTGGATATGCCTGTAGTGACACTTTCTCTCTGGTGAATACCCTAAATGAGGTCTGCCATTAAGATCCCCCAGTTCTCCCACCCTTGGGACAGAAGTGATTGCTACCAGGAAGACTGTCTTCATTGATAAATCTAATAAGGAACACATAGCTAGTGGCTTAAAAGGGTGTTTCATGATATAATTAAGAACTAGGTTCAAGTCCTTGCTTGGAATAGGATCTGTGATTTATGGGGAGATATTCAATAAATCTCTTAGGAATTTTGCAATAGTTAGGTGAGCTAAGAGTGAAAAAAAAAAAACCTATAGGTGTGTGAAAAGTTGTTACTGCTAAGTGAACCCTAATGGAATTCAAAGAAAGTCCTGATGCTTTCAGTTCCAGTAGGTAATCCAATACCCTGTGAAGAGGAGAGCAAGTCGGCTAACTGTGAATACTGTTACACCAAAGATAATATTTTCTTTCCTGGAGATAAGTATTTCTTATAGATTCTTTTCTACTATTTAATAAAACATGTTGTACCTCTGACAAACAGGATCTCTCTATTGCACAGAACCTTTGAGGACCCATGCTTGGAGCCTCAGAATCTGCAGGCTGGGGTGATATGCTCAGCCAGCATCCTGAGTCAGTAGGTGAGGACTGATCAGAAGCCTCTTTGAAGGGTGAGAGATTAGTCTGATCATATATAGATACCAGACCGGTCTTGGCCATACTGGTGCAATCAGTGTCACTCTGGATTGATCTTGGTTTCTTACTGAGAACCTTTAACAGTAACAGTGTAGGTAGATGCACACAGAAAAGTCCTTTCGTCCATGAGGTGAGGAACGAGTCCACTGTAAATTGGGGCCTCCTCCCTCCAGAGCAATACCTGATGCATTTTGTGCCAGCTGCCATGGCAAACAGATCAACCCCCAGGCTAAGAACGCCTTGTGGAAGAATCTGGAGTTCAGTTCCCATTCATAATTTAGAGGAAAATGTCTGCTGAAGTCATCTGCTATGGTGTTCTGAATATCTAAGAGGTAAGAAGCTGAGATGACTATGTGGCTGGCTATAGACCAATTTCAGGGTTTTATCACTTTGGCAAAGAGATGGTGATGGTTGATATGCATGCCACATTGTCGATCATTTATCTTTACTGACTTTGACTTGATTAGTGCTAAAGAAGTGTAGACAAGCATTTTTGAGGGCTCTCAATTCCAAAGACTGATGTGGAGAAACTGCTCTTGTAATGACCATTGTCCCTGTACATTGTGAGGTCTCAGATGTGCCCCCATCCCAAAAGTGAAGCATCTAATGTAGGGGGAATCCACAAGAATGGAACACCTGTGCAGTTCTGTTCCAGGCCTTCCACCAGTTGAGTGCTTGTAGAACCCATTGCGGAACAGAGAGTAATCTGCCAAGACTGTGTACTTGGTTTGCAAACCATTCAGTCATCCCTGTAGACCTTGGAGGTGTAATCTGGCATGATGCACTAAAAAGACGCAAATTGGACATGCCCTAGCAGTTGAAGACAATCTCTTAGTGTTGCTTGAGGACTTCCCTGAATCTTTCAGATGAAATTCGCTAAGGCAAGAAATGTGCTGGACAGTAGATATGCTTTGCCTGTCACTGCATCCAGGGATATGCCTATGAAATCTGGATGCTGTACTGGAGTCAAAATGGACTTTTCGAGGTTGATTTGAAGGCCCAGGCTGTGAAACGGGGAACACGTGATCTTTACTGATATCAACATTTCCTGATACAACCTGCCCCTGATGAACCAATCCTTTAGGGACACGAAAACCATTATACCCAAACGACGTAGGTTAGCAACTACAACTGCCAGACTCTTTGAAAATACACTCAGAGCTGAAGATAGATTAAAGGGGAACACCATGCACTGGTAATGTTCTCTGTTTATTAGAAAATGAAGAAGCTTCTTGTATGAAAGGTGAATAGCGACATGAAAATGCGTGTCTTGTAGGTCGAGAATCAAGAATCAGTCTCCTACTTCTAATAAATGAATCATTGCTGCAAGGATCACCACCCTGAATTTTTGTTGCTTTAAATATTTAAGATCTAATGTCTAAAATTGGCCTCCACCCTCCATTCTTTTTGGGAACCAGGAAGTACTTTGAATAGAATCCCCTTACCCTGCTCAGGAACTGGTTCCACTGTTCCCATATGTACAAGAGATGTCACTTCTTGTTCAAGTAAATGATCATGAGGGGGTCCCTGAAGAGGAACAGGGGGGGAGAATGGGTAGGAGATTTGAAATGGATAGTGTAACCAGATGTTATTTCCAAAACCCATTTGTACGATGATATATGCTCCCATGCGTCCTGAAAATGGGAGAGGCAACATTCAAAAGGAGGATAAGATGTTGCAGCTGTAAGACCTTATTGGTTGGATGGTTGAGATTCTCGACCAAGTCATCAAAACTGTCATGTGCAGGACACGGATGGCTGAGAAGATGTATCTGTAACTGAAGGAGGGTTTTTTTGTTTGTTTGTTTTTTTTGAGTATCTTTGTTTCTTCACCAGGGGATTCAGAAGGATATCTGGCACAAAGAGCATGTGCTGTATCGGAGACCTACCAAATCTCCTCTTATTGAGAAGAGTGTAAATCCCTAGGGATTGCAATATGGCTCTCAAGTCCTTTAAAGTGTGGAGAGATGTGTCTGTCAAGTTCACAAGGTTGTGACTGCCAAAGGGGATATCTTTGACAGTACTCTAAACCTATCTTGGAAAGCCCAACAGATGTAGCCAAGATGCTCTTCTCATGACTACTGCAGTGGAAATAGACCATGCTGCAGTATCTGCTGCATCCAAGGAGGCCTGGAGCGATCTCTTAGTCAGGAGCTGACCTTCCTGTAGAATGGACTTAAACTGGTCCTGATGTTCTTCCAGCAGCTGCTCAATAAAAGAACTGAATTTATCACCATTTAAATATAGTCATATTTGGCCACGAGTGCCTGATGTTTTGCTATCCTGCACTGAAGTGTGGCTGAAGCATATGATTTGACCAAAAAGATTGAGTCTCCTGTGGTCCTTTGAGTTATATTGTCTGCCTCATTCATTAATGGTGTGCATGACAATGGAATTTTGAGTTGGGCGAGAAAATGGAAACTCCAATTTCCTAGCTGGAACATAATACTTTGTAACTACTCTCTGGCAGGTAGGCAGTGCGATAGAGATTTACCGAACCATCTTAATGGGCTCCACAAGAGCTTCACTGACTGTAAAGGCAATCTTGAAAGACTTTCAAGTGTGTAAAATATCTAGAAGTTTATGGTGGGACTCCTAAACCTCCTCTAAGGGAATCTGCAGCATGTCAGCAATCTACTTCATCAGTTTAAGAAAATGCCTGAACTCATCTGTCAGAAGATGGTGGAGTTATAGAGTTTCATCAGGAGATGAGGAAGAAATATTAGTAAGAGGTGCAACCTCCTTATTGGCCCTTGCTTCTTGCTCCTCACAGGTCTGTTCCTCTGGGATAGGTGGTGCAAAGGGGCTCTTCTCTGTTCTCTCTGGTGTTGCGAGGACCTTGATGTAAACTGTTGGTGACACAATGCCCACGGACCCCAACAACAGCACTCCGGGGCCCAAAAGGTATAGGTGGAGGTAGCCATCTGTGTTCCTGCCATGTGGGTGTCATCTGAGGTCTGTCCTCGTACACTAGTATAGAAAGGAAAGTGATCTGTTCTAGAATAGGCAGGGGAACCTGTACCAAAATTTGAGAGTGTGATGAGTCCTTTCCCGCATATTCTAGGGGGGGGGCAGTTGTTTGGCTTGAAGAAGAGATGAGGGGGAAGGTGGTGCCCTAGGTCATAAAGGGGTCATTGACCAAGAGAGTCATGATATTGACAAACACCAAGCACTCGATAACAGAGGGGGGGACTGGCTCAGAAGACATTATTAGAACCTTAGGGTACCTAAATCTTTGCATTACTGATGGTATCAAAGACTGGACCAAGTGGGAACCTGTGGAGAACAGCTTCGATACTAATGCTGCTTGTATGGAACGCTTAGTACTACAGGTAGGTGAGCAGTCTTTGATACCACTGATTTTCTTGTTCTCAGTTCCACGTATTGTTCAGGGATGGGCTTGATCTTTTCAGTCTTGTCTTTGCCGCTCTGGGTACTGGTATCCAAACTCAGTACTGAGTCTGTCTTAGAGTACCGACTCCTCTATGCCTTTGCTGTGCTAGCCTCACGCGGAGCCTGCATGGAACTCCCCTTGGGACCTGAAGTTTCCGTGGCCTTCTTGGCCGTTTATCCTTACCTCTTTCGGCTTAGAGGCAGATGTAGATGAGGACTTTGGTCCTGTAGATGTACTCAGTGTTGCAGTACCACCTACGTCTCTACCAGCGTCCAGTGACCAAGATATCCATGTGGACACAGCACTAGCTGTACTGGGCAGTCTATGCACAGGGGGTCCCCCTGCTCCTGGATCCAAAGCTGGACATAAAGCTTGCTCCATGATTAGGAGTTTAAACTTTATTTCTCTATATTTTCGGGATCTACCCTTGATGGAAGTGCAGATCTTGCACTTCCTGAGGAAATGAATATTACCCAGACAGCGGAGGAACTGGGAGTGTCTGTTACTTACTGAAATAGCCTGACGACAGGAGAGACATCTCTTGAATCTCAGGGAGCTCAACATTCCAGAGCAAAACGAATGACAAGGTAACCCTTAGAAGGGGAAATCTATATAACTATCTCTATGAATATAAAGTTGTGTGTGGTGGGTTGCTGGTTTTTTTGGGAGGGGTTAGAAAAAACAAGGGTAACAATTGTTCCAACAACCATAACTCTAAGGTAAGTAACAATAAGAGATTGAGAAAAAGCTAAATATTAGCGAACAAGTCCATAGATTCTGTCTTGGGCCAAAGGTAGATGAGAAGGGACAGAGTGGTTTGCCTTCTGCAGACCCATATAGCCTCAGCACAGTGCCCAGAAAGGTGTGGGATATATGACTAGGCCATACAGGGACTGCTACCAAAAATCTCTGATCAAAGGCACAGGCACAGCTGAAGCTGAGCATCCACAGGGACACTATTTGAAAAAGAATATTATATTCAGGTTTCTATTATTAGTCCTCTTCTATACTAGGTACTTTCAATCTAGGAAAATCATTTTAAACAACTTTAAAATGTTTGTAATTTCTCCTCCAACCTTACAGGTGCATAAATAAAACTGACACTTGAAAATATTATAACCCTCTTTTGAAGGAGTTACTTTTGAGTCTGAAGAAATAAGGAACAAATAAAACTTCAATCTTTCTATTTCATTTCAAAACAATTGTAGGCTCATCATCTACCAAATATATTTCACAATCTGTTTGTATGAGGCAGCTACTCCCTAAGGCGAAATGAAAAGAAAGTGTAAAAAGTTTTCATTCTCATTTGTTGGGCATTAACTAAAATGGACCAATGGCCTCTTCAGTTGGAACAGCTTACGTACAACCAATCTCAGTTTCTAATTAGGGTTCTTGTTTGTGGAATTTATTTTCAGATTAAATCTTAAAAAATCCTATTATGAAATTTTATTACACTGAGATTTTATCTTTATTGGTTAATCCTAAACTATAGAAACAACTCACAACAATGCAGGAAACACCAAACCTATTTAAAATTTTTTTTATACCAAATTATTATAAAGAGCAGTATGTATTGACATTTAGGTGCTTAAAAGGATACATACATTGTGGTATCTGAAGTTGCTTGTTAAATACTTAAAGTACAACCTGCACAACTTAAAAGTAAAAAAGCAGCTGTAGCAAAAAGTGTTTAATACTGCCAGACAGGCAAGCTAAAGGGTCGCTGTTCAAGGGTTACAAATCAAGTTTTAAAAACGTATGTTTAGTATACATCTTTATTTCAGTTAAATCTCTTTAGGCTGTAGCAATCTGTTGATTGACCTAATATTTGAGCACATTTTAAAAGAGAAGTGACTCATTAAGATTAATCCATTATATTAAATCACGCCAATATTTTCTAATATTTGACTTTAAAATTTTGAACATAAGCATCCGGAGTTCACTGTTACATTTTCATCAAGCTGTTCCAATACACCCATTTTTTGTAAAGTGGATATGTTCTCCCCTCCCCCCCCCACAGAATTCTTAGTCAAGAATGGCTGAACCATGTTTTCATTAAGCTCAAAAAAAAACAAAAAACCATAAACCAACCAACTATACACTCACATTTGGAGAAAGGCACAGAATTTCTCAGTTCTGCAGAATTTCAGTTTAGCAAGCAAAAGTTTTTGAAAGTGAGTCAGAAGAGGGGTTTAAAATGAAAACACTTCAACAATCTAAACTATAGTTGTTGATACAATTGGAGTGCCAATATAGAGTGCTTTCATCCTGCCATTAAAATTCCATTATGTTACTCCTGGGGAAATTCTGTGACAAAAGATTAAAAAGTCTGCGCATAATATTTTAAAATTCTGCAAAGTTCTGCATATTTTATTTGTCAAAACAACACAATATAATCACACCAGTTACAATTATTTTGGTAAATTATTTCAAAATGCCTGTCAGTAAGTATGTCTGTAACTATACAGACAACAAAAAAGATTCCTCCAGGAGTAGAGTTAAAGAAACCCTTATGACAACTCAGTTCCTCTTTCTCTGTTATGTTTTCATTGGGTGTCTCAGAATGGGTGTGTCACACTTGCCTGCTGGGCACCATCTTGGGGCAAAACTCTGCCACTCCAGCCTCAGACACACACACACACACACACCCCCTCTCCCCCAGAGCAGAGCCTACTGCGGAGCACTCTGCAGCCCAGACACCCACATCCCTCCCTCCCCAGAACCCAGCTGTGGGGTGCCCCTCCCAGCCCAGACACCCTCTACCCCCAAAGCACAGCTACCCACAGCCCCTACTGCCCAGAGCCCAGGGATCCAGAGAGAGAAACAGCCTGATGCTGGGTGCCAGGGTTGTACAGAGTTTCCTGCACACCACATTCTTCCTTCAGGACATGCTGGGAACTGCAGCTGCCTGGAAACCTCCAGCTCCCCCTCTCCTTCTCCCCAGCAGTGTCCTGTATTTGCGAGCTGGAGAGTCAGACTCTGATGGGTCCAGTGGCCCCTAGCGATGACCAGCAGCTCTGCAGTACCAATTCTGCCAGGAAAAATGAAATTCTGTGCAGAACATTAATTCTACACAAATTCTGCATTGCTCAATGGTGCAGAATTCCCCCAGGAGTACTATGTAGTACTTGCCAATTAATTTAAATTATTCACTGTTAAATATTACGAAGTTTTAAAATGTATGATTCGAGACATCATCCCAAAAGCAGAATTATTTTGTGTTTTCTTTCCCATCCACCAATTAATGGGGCCAACTTTTTCAGAAACAGAAGCCTAAAAAGCCTTACGTCCATACTTAGGCAATTGTCCTGATTTTTAGACATGCTGGGCACACACATAGCTCCCACTGAAGTCATTTTAAAATGGGGGATTTTTTTAGTTGCAAATACTTCATTAATGTGTAACATTATGTCTTCTAAGCTGGAATTTCTAGTATTTAAAACTAGAAGATTACACAAGACTTTTATAGTTGTACAGTTTATCTGTTTTATAGTGCAATGAGCTATTAAATTTCTGACCCAATTTAGATTAGTGAGACATTATTCAAATAGTCTTCTATAGGAGCTTGATCCTTCACCCATTGACTTCAGTGGTGCAGGATCAGTACCTAGTTGTGTAGAACATCAAAAATTCAAAATCTAAGATATTTAAAAAATCAAAATTACACATTAAAAAAATTCTACATCACCAGAATGGGGAAATAAGAAGAGAGGAGAAAGATAAATGACTGGCTGATTTATATCCAATGTCAATTCTAGCAGAGAACTTGTCAGTCTTATCAATCAGCTATGTTACCTCTATAAATAACTACTTTGGATGTCACAATGGGGTTTTCATAAAAGAAAAAGAGAGAAGAAATGTGAGAAGGGGAGAAAGGGACAAAGAGAAGAACAAAGGAAGTGACAAAGCAACAATGATCATGATCCCCCCCAAGTCAGGCTACCAGCGAGTGATATATTAGCAAATAATAGTACAGTATAAACAGTGTTCTTGATGCATTGAGGGAAATTTTCACTTTAATAGTTTTTTTATATAATCATAATTTAAATGACAATATAAAATTACACAAAACTCTTCTGATAAAGAGTTCTTTATGAAAAGAGCACAGCTTTAAAAGTAAAGACTACTTTATAACTAATTATGGGGCTCACTTTTAAGTAAGAGCACAAACTGAAAGAAACAGTCACATATATTCTCAGCTCTTTTTAAAAAAGACCAAAAAACTCCTGCATTTTTATCCATGCAGGCTGAAATCTGCACTGCGTGAACCATCCTGAATCAGAGTGGGGGAAGGCTCTGCCCTCATGATTCAGATTGCAGGATTGGGGCGTTAACTCATTTATAGAATCTACTAAGGACTTAAAATTAGACATATTTTTAAGCACGTCAAGACCCAAGGTCAGGGTTATGTGTTATTTGCACAGGAGATGACGACCTCACAAACCCCTGAAACAAAGTACAAGTTGCTTCCTACTCCTGATTAAGACCCTGAAATTGGATGGCAAAGGATAATAATTTTTTCTTTTGTTTTTCATGTACTTCATTTTCTAAATATATTTATAATTTTAAGTCAACCTAAATGTGATTTTGCTAGGGTGCAACGTGCAAAAAGCCAGTACAAGGCCTTTGTATAATTTTAGTCCCACTTAAGGCATCATAAAATGGTTTTAGGAGTATTGAAATGGTACATAGATCTCTGCTGGGTTCTCTGCTTTGGGGGGAATTTCACCCTGGACTGTTTATGGCTTAATTCTGCTGCCACCAAACACCAGGAGCAGGAGAAAGCCTTTGGGATTTAAAAAAAGTTTCAGGTCATGTTTATATCATCTTGATTTTACATAGCATTTTTCATCCCCGTACATCTCAAATCACTTTACAGAGAACATCAGTATCATTATCCCCAATTACAAATCAGGAACTGAGGTACAATGAGGGGAAGTGACTTGGCCAAGGCCACCCAGCAGTGCAGTAGCAGAGCTGGAGAATGAATCTGAATTGTCTCCTGAATGCCAATCCACTGCTCTAATCACTAGATAACCCTGCCTTCCCCCATTTGTAAAATATACCTCCAAAAGCTTTCCTTATTTTCTTTTCCATTTGGCAACCACTGAATTTGCTTCATGTGTTTCCAATGGATCTTAAAATAAAAAATGCATTTTTGGGTCTTTATTAGCGTACCATAGGTGTAAAACACTCAGACCCTGATAATGAGTGGGATACAATAACCTGAATATTATTATAGATGATGTACGAAGAATTTGGCGAACAGTATTTCCCTGCTACAACATACCCAAGATAAATACAAAAAAATATTTTTGTAATCTAATGAGGCCTAAAAAATATTTGTCAAGACTAAATGATCTTAAATTAGAATTCAGAGGACATTATCCATCAGATGATAATTTAAAGGAAAATCAAATTTTATTCAAAGCTAGTTTCCTAGAAATTTTTCTTGTGTTTTCTTTACAAAATGAAATTAAATTAAAAGACTTGAAATCTGTGTTTTGAGTAAAAAGTGTGCTACGTACCTGTTGTATGTTTCTTTGTGACTGTAAACTGGACTGCAGCCTTCTCAACAGAGGAACACCATTCCTAGACAGTCTTTTAAGTAACCAGTAACTGTGTACTCTTTCAACAAACTGCTTCTTCCGTTGAATGGCCACCTGATTCATAATTTTATTTAATCTAAAAACGTGGAAAAACTGAAAGTTTAATTTTTGCAGCAAAGCATCAAACATGTTTTTGGTTATGGAAATTAAATATCAAAATTTTCATTTCTATCAAGATATTTTGTGTACTACAACAATATTGCACTAACATTTATTATAAAATCTCTTTGGACTATATTGCTCTTGGTGCAATTTTATCTGATTGCTAAAATAAATAAAACCTTTAACAGCAACTACTCAACATTTTAGTTTCTATCAAATTACAAATTATGATACTAATATATGAAGATGTGTAAATTTTCATGAGTTACTAACCCAGGCATAAAAAATGCTCTCAGATTAGATTTGACAGTAAAATCTCAGCAGTAGAATTTTTTTTTTTAAAATGTTGACACTTAATCCTAAACCCCTGTAATTAATTTTCAGGGCCATAAAGCCCTATACAAATTTTTGGATGAATGTTTTGTGCGTTCATTACTTACTATTTTATGTTTAGCTTATTTTTTTAAAAAGAAGATGTATTTTTAGCTTTTTCTAAACATTTAAAATGTACCTTAGATATTAAAATATGTCAAAAAAACCCTCCTCTAGATTTGTTTTTTCTTAAGTGCCTAGAAGAGAGACTTTTCCGAAGAAAAAAGCAATATGAAAATTAAAACATCAGAACACTGATGCCATAGTTGTGCACACACAGCCTCAATGGAACGTATGTAAACAGGAGCTGCAAGACCGGGTCATCAAATAGCAATTATGGGACACTTTCTAAAGGTAAAAAAAAAAATATTTTAAAAGATTCTTAAAAGAGAACATGATCTATTTCGTTCAGTTCAGTAGTCTTAAACTAAAAAAGTTATTCATTTCTTAGTGGATAATCCATGTCATGTATTTACAAAAAAGTTTATAAATGTAAAAACAGGTTACTCACCTTCTGCTCCACTTCAGGTACGCATGTGCCTCTCGAGCCCTTGATCAGAGATGTTCCATTAGCAGTGTCTGTTTGGCCTGCACATGCGCTCTAGACAACCCTGTGCCACAAGAGTATCTAGGGCTGTGTGGGCGAACCGCCCTCAGTTCCTTCTCTAGTCAAACATCCAGCAAGAACAGTCCAAAGCAGAGGGGAAGGAGGGTGAGTAGTGGAGCACTGACAGGGACACACACCTCAAAGAACCACAGTTACTGCACAAGGTGAGAAACCTTTTCTTCTTCTATGAGTAGCGTCCCTGTGGGTGCTCCACTTCAGGTGACTCCCCAACAGCATCCTCACATGGAATCAGAATCAAGACCAGGACTGAAGATCATACAACAGAACCAAGTTCCGCACCAGCTCTGATGGACCAACGCACAATTTAGAAAATGTATGTACTGAAGCCCATGTAGCAGCGCTGCATATCTCAGACACTGAAATGTTTCTGAGTAGCACCGTGAAAGTTGCTTGTGATCTGGTAGCGTCCTATAATCATTTGCAGAGGCAAAACACCAGCTGCATTGTAGAAAGCAGTAATACACCCACAGATCCATCTCAACAGTCCTCTGAAGAGATTGTGGACCTCTCTGAACTTTCTGCATTGGAGACAGAGTCTAGGTGATTTCCAAAATTGTTTGGTCCTATCCAGATAAAAGGCCGATGCCCATGGTACATCTAACATATGAAGAAAAGTCCCCTGCGAGATTTATGTGGTTTAGGGAAAAAATACAGGTAGATGAATCGAATAGAATGCTCCCAACCTAACAGTGATGTGTCCATTGTCACAATTATTGTTGGAACTGGGCAGATGAAAAAGACACCTGCACAGACTTTGTGCTGATCTTTCCACCAATCCAGGGAGTTCCCCACCTGGCAGGGAACTGTGACCTGTTTATCCAACTTAACTCTGGTTGAGGAATAGGACTTCATGAACCAGCCTTGAAAGTAGCCAAGGTGTAATCCTGCATGCTTGGTCATGAAGGTGCAAGCTGCCACATGACCCAGGAGCTGTAAGCCATTCCTTACTATAGTACTAGGGCTTCCCTGAATTGTCCAAACCAGATTCAAAGTTGTTAATCTGTCTGTGAGAAGGAAGTCCCTGGCTGCCAAAAAATCCAAATATGTCCCAAGGAATTGTATTCTCTGTACCGGGACTAACTTGGACTTCTTTACGTTTAGTTGGAGACCCAACTCCTGGAAGAGGGAGAGACCTGGGTGTAAGTTAGTATGGCTTCATAAAATTGGCCCTTATGTAACCAGTTGTCGAGATATGGGAAAACTAAAATTGCTTCTTACAAAGATAAGCAGCCAATCCTGCTAAACCCTTCGTGAACACCCTTGGGGCTGGAAAGAGATCTGGACAGGACCAAACAATTTTGAAACCACCTAGTCTCTTTGTCGCCAACTTAGGAAGATCAAAGGGGTCCACAATCTCTTCAAGGGACTGCTGAGATGGACCTCTGGTGTGTTACTGCTTGCTACAATGAAGCTCGTGTTTTGCCTCCCCAAAGGATAATAGCACACTATACCAGATCGTGAGTACTCAGTAATGAAAATGATCCCAGCCCATGGTGAAGCACAGGTATCTGATGTGTGCCAGAACCACCATCTGGAACTTTTCAGACTTTACAAATTTGTTCAGTCATCTTAGATCTAAGATAGGTCTCCACTCTCCAGCCTTCTTTGGCATGATAAAAGGGAGTAAAACCCTTTCCCCTGAGGGGATGGGACTGGTTCTATTGCTCCTAAACAAAGGAGGGAGTGTACCTCTTGACTTAATACAGTCTGGTGAGAAGGGTCCCTGAAGAAGGATGGAGAAGGGGGATGGATGTGGAGGGATGTGAAATGGATGGTGTAGCCCAATGTTATAACATCCATGACCTGTTGTATTATGCTGCCAGGCCTATTGGAAATGGGAAGGGTAGTCTCCTGAAGTGGTGAAGGAGACAAATGGTTGCAGCTTGCAAACTTGAGGTGAGGAAGAAGTCGAGCCCTCAACCAATCTGTCAAAATTATTGTTTTGATAATGACTGGGTACTAGTGAAGGAGGGTAGGAAGTTCTTTTTCTCTGGAATCTGTCTTTTTCTAGCAGGTTCAGTGGCTCTGTGAAAACAAAAGTACTGACTTGAGTGCAATCTCTGGGCAGTCTGAGACCTGCTAAATCTCCTCGTTTGTAGGGGTGTATATATCCAGAGACCTCAACGTAGCCCTGGAGTCCTTCAGTTTTTGCATGGACCCATCCATAGTTCCCAAGCAAAGCTTCTGATCATCAAATGAGAGATCCTCAATCACATTCTGAGACTCTCTCAGGAATCTCGACAACTGTAGCCACGACACCCTGCACATGAGTGCAAGACAAGTAGTAATTCTTCCACTCTACTCAGCACTGATAAGGCCTCAACTTGAGTACTGTGTCCAGTTCTGGATATCACACTTCTGGAAAGATATAGACAAACTGAAGAAAGTCCAAAGGAGAACAAAAATTATTGGAAAACATGACTTATGAGGAAAGATTCAAAAAAACTGGTTTGTTCAGTCTGGAGAAGACTGAGTGGGGACTTCAATATGTAAATGGTTGTTATAAAGATGAGGATGATAAATTGTTCTCCTTAACTACCAAGGACAAGAGAAGTAGTAAAGGCCTTACATTTCAGAAAGGGGGATTTAGGTTAGACATCAGGAAAGCTTCCTAACTGTAAGAGTAGCTAAGCATTGCAACAAATTATCTAGGGAGGTTGTGGCATCTCTGTCATTAGCGGTTTTTAAAAACAGGTTAGCCAAAAAACCTGTCAGGGACGGTCTAGAATAGATAATACTCAGTCCTACCTCAATGCAGGAGATGGGATTAGATGACCTATCAAGGCCCCCTCCAGTTCTACATTTCATTTCTTGGGGTCCATGGCACCCAAGGACACTTGGACAGAGATTTTGGCTAAAAATTCTACTTAATGAGGACCTGGAATTGTTTTCTATGCTCCTGTCGAAGATGTACAATAAAGGATACAAATTTGTTGTAATTCATGTAGTCATACTTGGCCATTGTTGCCTGATAGTTTGCGATCTGAAATCTGAAGGGCCTGGATGAGGAGGCCTCCCATCATGAAGGTTTTACCTTTTCTGGTCCTTGGCATAAGGAGCAGACCTAGAGTAATAATGTCTACCGTGCCTGTCTGCAGCATCCACCACCAGGGAATTAGTTTGGGTGTGGGAAAACAAAAATTCGGAGTCCCCATGGGACGACATAATATTTCTTATATGCCAGTTTACAAGTTGGTGGCAGGAGTTTGCCAAACAGTCTTTGCTGGATCCAGGAGCACTTCATTAATAAGCAACACAATCTGGGTAGGTGTCACTGACTGCAAAATGTCCAGGAGCTTGTGATGTGAGTCTTTAACCTCCTCCAGTGGTATCTGAATGGTGTCTGTAACCCTCTTTGCAAGGTCCTGTAACTGACGGAAATCATCGGCCATCAAAGGTGGCAGAAGTGTGACTGTCTCGTCCGGCAATGAAGACAAAATCGGAAGGAGTAGACTCTTTTCCGCCCTAGCTTCCTGTTCCTCAAAGGTCTCCTTGTGTTGGGGGTTTGCTGGAGAAGACTGTGTGACCCCTAGTTTCCTGGTGTAGTGAAGCCGGAGGTCTTGGACTGCAGCAGAAGGTTGGGTAGAGCACATGTGTGGGTCAAACAGACACTGCTAATAGAAAAATCTCCAATCAAGGGCTTGAGAGGGTCATATGTACCCAAAGTGGAGCGCACATAGTGACCCTACTAAAAGAAGAAGTAGTTTCACCCACTGCCAGTGGTAACCAGTTTAGCAAGTGATTTAATTTCTCAGTGTCAGACCTCTATCCAAGTCTAGACCACTTTTGACGTGCTGAAGATTATTAATTTATCTGTAACCACTGTTTTCTGAAGATAATCAAAATAGATCCCCAACTTTTTAGGCCTACTATTACATGCAAATGAGATGGGAACGCACAAAATTCTAAAGCTATTCATGCAAACAAGTGCTGTTTTATTTCAGTCCCTGCAACGGAACGCAAAAGCTTTACAAGGCTCTAACCACAGTTCCCTTCTGAGTGGGAGGTAAAATAATAAAGGGTTACAGAAACCTCATCTCTGGGGGAAGGAGTGTAAGAGTGAATGGAAACATTTTAACTTTCTCTTTGGTAAGATATTATAACAAACGTACATCCATCTAGAGTAAAACACTCTAAGGATGTTTGAATAAAACACAATATTGCAACAAGCAGTAGCAACTGCAGAAAAGGTGTTTGTTTGATTTTGTACATGACTATCAAAAATTACTTTTTTTAGTAGAGGTATAAGATACCGGCATATATTTTGTTTTTTTGTTAATATAAAGAATGAGACAGTTCTTAAAAAGAAAAAAAAGAAAAAAGGGAAATTCCAAAACTAAAAGCTAAAGTTACAAAAGCTTGGGCCTAAAAAGAGGTCCTGTATCTCCGACAGACAAGCCAGATTATCTGGAAGCTAAGGGTAAAATTTTCAAAAGTGCTAAAGCAATTTAGGGTCCTAAGTCCCAGTGACATTTAATGACTAATTATACGTAACTTAGATGCACTTGAAACTGTTACTTTAAATAAAAGCAATACTGCTAAGCAAGCATGTAGAAATCCGGCTGCTTTGCAAATCTCCTGGATAGAGGGGGAAGTGTGGCCCATGGGGAAGGAAAAGGACTGACTACCCTGAGGGAAAATCAGAGGCTGGCTGCCACAACAGACTTTTCTGATATGGGATAGGCTTTAAGACCATACTAAGCTGATAAGCAACACAGTAAAAGATACAGTCAAATAACTGCTTTGACATGGTTCTCATGGAGACAGAAAAACCTATTCAACTGAGTCAAAAATCTGGGTCAAAACTACACCAACTTGAAGATACCCAAGTAACCACAGCTTGAGATTCTTGTGTGATCAGATGTGGTGAGACTAAACCACAAAATCCTTATCAGGTTTAAGAATTGTATTTGTTAATCCAACGGGGGACTACTGGATTCTTGGAGCATTTGTGTCCCCCAATCTTAGCCAGGACATTTGCTATCAAAGGTAACAGAAAGCAGTGTACACTAGCTTCCCTTCACAGTGAATAAAAAGGAGTAATTTGCCAGCGCAGGATATTCTCAATGGCTTATGCAAACAAATCATAGACCATTCAGATGTTTCAATCATTTATTTCCAACATGTTCCTGCTCAGAACAGATATGGACCATGAACCCTCAGTTCTTGTTTCCACTACCAGCAAAGCATAGCCTGTCTCTGACAGGAAGGAGAGGAAAGAAAAAAAAAAGAGAGAGAGAGGGAGAACCTGATTAGCTATGTGGCCATTTGGAATGCCTTGTGGAACTCTTCTCAATCCGGAACTCTCAGGACTTCCACCATGGGAATTGTGATCCAAATCTTCTCTACTTGTTCACAGAAAACATAGTGGACCAACTGTCCATTTGAATCAGGCCCTCCTTTTAGGATAGCAGGTTTATGAAAGTCTTTTGTACATTCAGGAATAGCTGCATCCACAAAATATTGATGTACAACACTTCGTGAAGAGACTAAGGCCCAAATTTCCAGAAGTGCCGGATACTTGGAACAGTTATAATACACCTCTACCCCGATATAATGTGGTCCTCGGGAGCCAAAAGATTTTACCGCGTTATAGGTGAAACAGCATTATATCGAACTTGCTTTGGCCTCGAGCATTTCCGTTATTAATAGCCACTTCCTGCCGCCTGACTGACCCCTCAGAACCCCGACCCATCCAACCCCACCTGCTCTTTGTCCCCTGACTATCCCCTCCAGACACCCCCCCACCCCTCACAACCCCTCCCAAGACCCCACCCCCTATCTAAGCCTCCCTGTTCCTTGTCCCCTGACCGCCCCCTCCAGAGACCCCCTGCATCCCTAATCACCCCCAGGACCCCACCCTACCCCATTCCCCCTGTCCCGACTGCCCTGCCCCCCATCCACTCCCCCGACCTGTGACAGGCCCCCCAGGACTCCCACGCCCTATCCAATGCCCCCTGCTCCCTGTCCCCTGACCACCTCGCCCCCAGAACCTCTGAACCATTCAACCCCCCCAGCTCCCTGTCCCCGGACTGTCCCCCGAGACCCTCTACCCCTTATCCAACCCCTCGGCCCCAGCCCGGCACCCTTAACACGCTGCTCAGAGCAGCGTGTCAGAGCCAGACACGCTGATCTGCGAGAACGCGTCGCCCCACCCTCCAGAGCGCTACTTTACCACGTTATATCCGAATTCGTGTTCTAGCAGGTTGTGTTATATCGGTGTAGAGGTGTAGCTAGTGGGAGCTGCAGATACACATTATCCTAGGCAGAATAATCTTGATCATGTTCAAGGTAATAAGTTGAGATGTGTGTGTACTACAGTTGTCTTTGTGGGAACAAACCAAGACTTATCTTCAACTCTAGTGGCTCCAAAACCCCAATGGTAGTATAGAATAATGGCTAGAACCCTTCCAAGATATTGTCCTTGACCTGCATATCAGAATATAGTTGCCAGACAAATTTAGTTTTATCCTGTGGATGCCACTAGTGCATAAGTGTGACAAATTACAGCCACATGATAAACTGCATACAGACCATGATTCAAGAAGCACTTGAAATTAGGGCTGTCAAGTGATTAAAAAAATTAATCACACTGTTAAACATCCAAAAATATTTCTATTCTATTGTTTAACAGTGTGATTAACCATGATTAATTTTTTTAATCACAGTTACTTTTTTTTGAGTTAATCGCGAGTTAACTACAATTAATCGACAATCCTAATAAAAATGTTGTTTGG
Source organism: Caretta caretta (assembly GCF_965140235.1). Classification (NCBI taxonomy): domain Eukaryota; kingdom Metazoa; phylum Chordata; order Testudines; family Cheloniidae; genus Caretta; species Caretta caretta. Next base: position 318,509,187 of record NC_134206.1, on the reverse strand, counting down.
GGAGGAGGGGGAAGAGAAGAGACATCATAGCTGTAACCAACATTACTATACTAAGACAGTTTCAAGTGTAGACCAGGATTCACAGAAATGTTGGGGTAGGAGATTAATGGGAAGAGTACTCATGCAGGCATTAAAAGTGCAGGATAAATGTAAATTTTTGCTCTGATCTGGAAGAATCGCTGCAGGAAAGGCAGGTCAGTCTCCACGTTTGTGCAATTGCTGACCTCTCTTCTGAGACTGCTGACAAGGGTGCCAAATTTGTTAACGTTACTATGGGGCATCCCATCCCTGAGAAACTGAATGTGTATATTATAGATTAAAAACAAACTTCAAAATTCAGTATTCCTAAAGCCTTTCTGTATTGTTTACTTCTTAGAGAGTTGTAAAAGGAAAGTAGCTCTGTTCCATTGGCCCTCCATGTATAATTGGTCCTGTCTAATAGGACCAGACTTTGAGCTTCCAAGTTGTTGTTCTAGATAGAAACCAAAAGCACAAATGCACGTGCTACCATCCTCACACTGGCTATTTTCTAAAGCTATTTTGTCTGACTGCTACCTTTTAATTTCTTGAGTTTCCCCTGGCAGGCCCCCTGCTGATTTCCCCTTTCCTGGGCTCCACTCCAAAACCACAAAGATGTTTAAACACTTTCACAACTGTTATACTTGTTTCACAGCCTTACAGTTCTGCTTGCAGCCCAAGTATTACTATAACTGTGGAACTGGGATATACTGAAGTCCTTACTCATAATTTTTCAGTTGGGGATTTACCTAACGGTTGTCAAATGGGAGCTGCATATATATTGCATCTGCATGACAGAGCCCAAACTGGGAAGTTAAGCTATAAGTGAATTTTGGCTTGAAAACAATTGCATCCAGAAAAGGATTTTGATTGATTGTTTTAAAGTCTTTGAAAGACTGTGGCTTAGGTAGATGTAGCAAAAGGCCAGGTTTTTTTCTAATGTGGATAATTTCTTTATTCAAATATGTTTTCATGGACTGCTTGGCCTCCCAACAGCAATCTCACAGAACATCTCCCCCATTATTATGTCGGCCAGTTCCTCTCTCAGTTTCAATTATATACCACCACTATGGCAGCTACAGTAATTAGTTACATGAAAACATAACATGTTTTTAGTTGCCCTTTAGATGTGATGTAGCAGCTTGAAATAAGGAAAGCCAGTACTATAAGACCAGCCAGTTCTCTTCTACTGCAGCAACTGCTCCACAGTTTGAGAACCACTAACCTAAAAGAACCAGATAAATATTAAAATATGTAGGGCCCAAACCTGTGACATACTGTGCACCCAAAACTTCTATTTGGCTTCAATGGCACTTGCCCATTTTGGCAATTTGCATAATTAAATCCACAGTGAATAAACACTAGCTTATGAAGTTCTCAAGCAGAAACAAAACAAACAGAAAATATTTGCATAACAGTGCATATGACACAAATAAGCAAGAAAGAGAAAGATCTATTACAGCCTCCACTTCCTCAGAAAGACTGGTCCATCTTTATAACTTTTTATACGCCAAAAGAAAAAAAAAATCCACACACGCATTTTATAAAAGGAGGCTAATGCATCGGATCTATTATTCAAGCAATTACAGTAGTTTCTTTGTTGCTCAGCAGAATTGTTTTATTTAACAGAATCAAATATAACCTGTTAAGAGTCTTCTGCAGTCTCCCGGGGTGGGAGGGAAATATTTAAAACTTCTGATAAATGTTAACGAATATAACCAGAGACTGTTTCTTGTAGGGACACCAGAAGTAAAGAGGGTGTCTAAATAATGGGAGTTTCGGGTATAAAAACAAACTTTCTCTCTTAAGTGATGACTGGAAGAAATATATGGAAATCAAAATTCACATTAGGCAGTGGTAAAGGAAATATGCTACCTGTGCAAATTAATGTGGATCTTTTTAACATAATGCCACACAATTCACTTTAATTGGTAGCTTACTGACGGTATCTAATTAAGAGACTAATACCAAATAGCAAGAGTATGGCAGTTCAGGATTAAGGACTCAGTTATTACAACTATGCAAGAAAGTTTCTGTCGTACTTGCCTACATTACACATTTACTAGGCTTTCAAAATGCAGACCACCTAAAATGAGAGTCTTCCCACAAAAATGCAAATGTGTATTTTTCCAGTATAATTATATTAACTGAACTTATGTGGTAGTCACTTCCTATTCTTGTATATAGATATCATAAAGGATCAAATGCCCAGACAACCAGTTATATGAATGAAAAGGACACTTAACAACCGGAAATCTAATCAGTTTTGAAATATGAACTATAACTAAAATTTCAGGTACTATTCCTATCCCTGAGTTTCCTTCATTCCTGCCAATTTTTATGACTTTACAGTCTTGTTTGTTATTCCCTCCCTTGCTGTTATGTTAAGAGATCCACAAAAAACAAGCAAAACTAAATGCCTAAATGAAATATAGTCACTAACTAAAACAATACATTGCTGACTTTCTACTGACTCATCACTGATGCTAGTGTACACACACACAAAAGGAGTCAAATTTGCGTCCATTCTAGTCCAACTTCCTTATTTTCCAAACAATAAAAATTTCTAGAGAGAGAGGAAGAAATTTTATTTTAATATGCTTCTTACATAATGGAAACAAAGGATATGAAAGTATGACATTTTCAATAATTTTCACTATTAAAGGTTAAGAATATAACTATAGGAAGTTAAATTAAATCACGGGGACGTTTAATTACATTTGAATTTCTGATTATCTAGTGTTTGAGATCAATTACTTTAGTATTTTAAAAGGAAACAAGGTGATCTTCAAAAAGAATCCCAGGAGATTCTTGGTGCTTTTAAAACTACACTTAACAATACACAGCAACTCACAGAAAGAAATACGGCTCTGATCCGACAACGAAACATGCACATAACTTTATACACTTCCAGTAGCCCCAATGAAGTTAATTGAAGTAGAGCTTGCTGGAAAATGGAATTTCTGCCCCACAGAAAATTGTGTCCCAATTCAAGATGAATAGTAAGCACCTCAACAGTTTTTTTGTAGGACAAATTCTGAAAAATTCTGTTTTGTGAGAACCAAAACAATTTTTATGGTGGCCAGCTACTCACCTGGAAGGCTCTGGTCAATTTCACTGTCTCCTTATAGGTAGAAAGTTAAATTGACAAGAACCCTCAAAGTAGACTCAGCTGGACGCTGAGTTCTTCCCACTCCCCAGCTGCCTAAGATTTGGGAAGCACAGCCTCCCCATCTCCCCTCAGCCTAGCTGAAGCTGCTCCTCAGCTGCCTGCCTGGATGGCTCTTGTCAATTTCACGTTTGCTCTGACTACAGCCTTCTAATCAGGCAAGGGTGCCATCATTTATATTTTCCAGCAAAAGTGAAATTTTCCCACAGATTTCCCACAGATTGTTTTTAAGAAAAGGACATTGAAGAAAATTTCTGACCAGGAAATATTCAAAATATAAAAAGAAAAGGAGTACTTGTGGCACCTTAGAAACTAACAAATTTATTAGAGCATAAGCTTTCATGAGCTACAGCTCACTTCATCGAATACAGACTAACATGGCTGCTACTCTGAAACCAGTCAAAATATAAAGTTAAATATATGTATCACTTTTTGCAGGATTTGGGTCTAAAGATCCACAGTTTTCCTTGAAAAAAAATGGGGGCCTCATCCAGCACCAACTGAAGTCCCATTGACTTCAATGGGAATTGGTTCAGGCCCTAGAGGATTCATAGTTTTTTTTAAGGCCAGAAGGGATTATTAGATAATCCTATTGGATCTCATATATAACAAGCCATAACATATCATGATTAAATCATATTTTACAGAAAGGCACCAGTCTTCATATGAAGACTTTATGAGATGGAGAATCCACCCATTCTGATGGTAGTTTGTTCCAATGGTTAATCATCCTCATTGTTAAAAATTATGCTCTATTTCTACTTTGAGTTTGTCTTGCTTTAATTTGTAGCCATTGGTTCTTGTTACAACTTTCTCCACAAGATTAGAGAGCCCTTTAGTACCTGTTTTTTTCTTCCCATTAAGGTTCTTCATGAAGCTCACACATCCTTCCCTATGCTCTCATTATGATAAAAAGCAATAAAACAAAGTTTTTATTTTACATTTTATATTAGTACTTAAATGACAATTACCTCACTTTGCTTTTAGTAAAGTCAATGTAAGCCCTTTACCTTCACTTCTCACTCACACTATGGAATGTAAAACCAGGTCTCCATTTTCTAGAGTTCTCACAAAATCTCTACCTGTCCAGTCACCCATTTGAGTAATTTTTTTTTTTTTTGGATGGGGCAAGTAAAATATAAACATTTATTAATGTAACAGGTGAGCAGGGGGTTTTGTTTTTGTTTTGGGGGGGGGGGGGTTCGGTGTCTTGGCTGGTTAGTTTCATGAGTTTTACAAGATTAATATAACTACTCCTGTATAGTGATATAGGATGTGACCTTCAAAGGAGTCAGGCATACAAATCCTTTTGAAATCCAATGGTTTTTGGGAACCAAATTCCTTTAGGTTCCTTTGACAATCCCAAGCAGGAATTGCTTTGTTTCTAGTATCTTTAAATACTATCTTGTAGGGTAGCTGTTTAAAAAAATCGCACTGAAAATATTTTTAAGAGGCATTTACCCTTTAAATATCTAATAAATTTTAAGAGTTTTTCTTCCGTGTCCATCACCACAGCACTTACCTCAAAGGACTACACATAGCAATGAGGAATGAAATACTGATCAAAAATTATACGCTTAAAAATAAAAAGCAGAAATATAACATCATATATGTTAATTCTTCCTACCTTCCCATTTTCTATTGTCTAAGCCTTCATGTGGCTTATCTTAATTATAATTCATGGAGTCATACAATATTTAGAACTTTGCAAACTTAGTGTATGAATTTATTTCCTACTGATTTAGATTATGCAACTTTCCCTTTAACCGATTCTATAGAAAATTTGAAGTCTTACTTCTATACCTCAAGGGTATTTTTGTTTGTTTGTTTTCCCTTGAAGAATTGCGTGCCTCTTTTCTCTCTAGAAGAGTACTGAACCGTGGTCTTTCCCTCCTTTTTGCAGTTCTGTAACCTTCTTGTGAAATAAATAAAATGACCAGTAAACAGTATTTTTGGCAATGTATGTTGAAATCAAATTTCTTCTATAATTGAAGAGGAAGAACCAACCACTTCTCATTGCCTTTTTATCTGTCAGCACGAAAAATTTTAGTTAATATATGCAATTGGTAGATAAGTGAATCTCAAAATATTTCAGATTTTTTGCCTTTAAAAAACTGAAGTTCTGTTTTAGTTACCCTGTTGGTTCAGGGCAAGAACTTTGGACTTATCTATGTTAACTGAAAACAAAGAACATCAGTTATACCCATGTATGCAATTATCAGGGACTGAATCTCTTTGGAAGATGCACTAGAGATTGCCTGCAAAAATACTAACATTTGTCTCCACTTAGGTTATAGAAATACCATCTATTCTCCAGTTGGCCTCCATTTCAAGTTGGCTTGCACTGTACATATGAAACAAACAGAAAGTAACTCAGGAAAAGAAAAAGGAAGGACATACCTATGGCATGTCTCTATGCACAATTTATAATTAACTGATGAAGTCAGACTTTCTTCCCAATTGATTAGATTTTTATACAGAAGGTTAAGATGTCCCAAATTATTAATTGGTTTATGTGAGTTATGTGTAAGGAGGTTTTCAGTAACAACACAGCACGTTAAGTACCCCCCAACAACTTTATCAGAAACCTTTTTTACAAATAGCAGAAAAGCTGTTATGGGAAAAACAGGGAGCGGGAGGGTTGCTTGTTAAAATACAATAGTGTTTATTAAACTTAATTTAAAATCCATCTACACACCCAGGTTGGCCAGCTTGGAAAGAGAGGTTTGAAGCTTCTTTGCCAAAGTTTGTCCAAACTATCAATGAGAAGTGTGACTGTCACAATTCAGTAGCTCTTTTCCTGGTTCAAGTAAAAGAATTTCTTCAATTTTTATTCAGTGAAGGGGACAGTGACTTCAACAAATAGTCTTACATATCTACCAGAGAGGTTATCAACTTAATGAAACTTATAGGACAATCAGTCTTCCTTAGTGACCAATTTCCTACTTCCTTCGGAGCCTCTAAATTTCTTTCAGTAATTTGATCATCCAATTAATTATTTTTCATCCAGACATGACAAGTGTTCTACAGCTATTTGGTAGTTATGGCATTTTGTGAGGCTGCTGTTTTTTCCTCCCCATGTTAATTATGTGGATGTATTTTGTCATTGTCAGGAGGTGCAGACAGTGTGAAATACACACCTCTTACTCTTTTATAAATTCAAACAAAACAATATTGTACATTAGCCACTTATCCTCCGATTCAAATTTATACAGTTATCAACTAAAACACTCAAATATTTATCTTCAGATTTTTTGTGGTACCATCACCAGGAGTGATAATAAAAATAAAAATAAACATTTTGATGTTGCCACTTCCCTGATATCGCCACTGCATAATATTATCACTATTATGCCAAAAGAAAACCTCAAGGTTTGAATAAACTATTCTACGTGTTGAGTATGCCTGTAAGAGACATTACTTTGAGGGGACCCTTTTAAAATGTAGCCTCTTTAACCAACTATATACTTCAGCAAGTTCATATTCCAAGCATCTTTTGTTAAAATATTTTCTAATCCATGCTCTATGACATCCCAAGTCACAACTGTGGTCAAAGCTTTTTTTTTAACCACATCAATATACTCAGTCAAGCATTTCATTATTTGGATATAAATACTTGTTCAGGAATGGTGGCCCCCATTATTTATTCAAGTGAAATGGAGTGACAGGCATATTGTGCACTGAAGCATATGGTGGCAAAATTTGAATTTCTACTTTGTGTTGAAATAAGCCATCATCATCAAAACAAAGATAAATGTGGAAGAAAAAAAAATCTATGTAATATAGAGAAAGTTTATCCTCCAAGATATCAGATATAATTATTTAAGAGTCTTAGGAGCTTTACTGTTCCTTCTCCATTGGTTACATCCTGCAGACCAATTTTTCATAAAAATAATTACATTAAATATCTTTTAAAGGTAATAGCATAAGATAGAAGTGGGCTACCTCCTGAACACAATTTGACACACACAAAAAGCTAGATCATTCCTGTCCATTACGTTGTTATTTGAAAGTATTGTTCGTATTCTCTTCAGCTTCCAGGCACCAAAACAACCTTACATTTCAGATGTTATTTTCTCAGCTTCCAAGACTACATACGTACTCTCCAGTATCTGGAGTGGAGCTGGACAATATGGATTTATTTTTTTGTTCATGAGCAATTAAAAAAAAAATGTTTTGGGTCAAACAAAATGTTTCATTTCACCAACATCAAAGATTATGTTTAGACTGACCATTTTTAAACATTTGTGGGTTTATAATAAAATTAAAGAATTTTCAAACAAAAAGTCTTTTCGAACCAAAAAAAAAAAAAGTTTTCTTTCAAAAATGTCTAAATGAAAAATTTGATTTTGTTTGGTTTTTTTATTTTTTATTTCTTTAACTGAAACAATCATGTCTGGTGAAACTGACAAAAACTTTTACCCAGTTCTAATCTGGAATTGAAGATGCCAGAAAAAGTTAAGTCTTTTAATTTATCTGCCTCACTCAAGGGTGAAGGACAATTCTTGAATGAACGTTATGGTAACCTAGTGGGTTACATGTCACAGTGCATCTCCAAAGTACTGAAGAATTTTAAATCTTTCTACAGTATTTTTGATCTCCTTAACATTACGTAAAAATATTCCTGAGCCATACTCCTTACAGTTGGTATCAAACTTCAGTTAGTTCTCACATAAGATTTTCCCTCCCCCAAACAATATAAATTGTGCAATCTGCCTCATTTTACATAGTGATCAAACTTGACATGCTTCTTTTGGCTCAAACATACAAATCAAGTCTGTATCATGTCTATATGTATAAAAACAAAAAAACAACACTAAACGAATGTTATTTAGGTTGCAAAGTCAAGAACTAGAAAATTAGGAAATGCTAAATTTAGTTTGCACAGGCAGCCATAATTCAGCCCCTTGCCCATCTATCATGTGCGCTGAATGAGGCAGGGATCATGCCGGGAAAATAAAAGGATGAGAAAATGAAATTAAACACTGTATTAATGCATACACGAGGGGAAGAATGAAGGCTGCACCAACAACTGTAAATCTGCCATTTCCTAACTTTTGAGTGCTTTACATTGCAGTCTTTGTGTGTAATTTCCTAGAATTATTGTTTTAAAGGAAAAGGGTAAAAACAAATTCCATTATGTACAACTGTAACAGCTTAGATATCACGTAGAGTTTGAACCATGAACCTTGACACAACAACACAGACTGCTACCACGTGAGCTACAGAGCCAACATTAGCTGCCAGCGGAAGGCTGTTATTCCATAGGGAGGATGGACCACTCCGGCAATGTGCTATATCTGCGGGGTTGATGAGAGGAGCCCAGCCTCCCACCCCTCCTTCCCCGCCACAACACCCTCTTGTCCCAGATGGTGTCAACTGGGGCCACATGCTGAGTCCTAGTGGGGCAACATCCCCATTACAGTTGCTCTAGCATCTTTTAAGTGTTCCCACTATAGCATGTGCAGCAACATTGTCAGCACTGCCTCAGATCATATTTAGTTATTTTAGTATACTGCCAAAGTTTTGCTGAGGAACGCAAGCAACAGAAGGTAAGTGATAACTTTCAGTTTCTATCTCAGCCAAAGCTTTCATGGAAGAAAGACAAGGCACTTCTGTAGCCTAAGGGATATCCCCCTGTTCAATGTCAAAAGCAACAATGCAGTTGTGAGAACTTCTCAAAGAAGATATCAATCTTTTATAATCAAAAGTTTTACGTAATCTAGATCTAGAGGATGCTCCCTTATAATAAACAGAGGCAAAACTTAATGCAACATTAAAGTTACAACATTTAAAAAAAACAAAACAAAAGGAAATAACAGAGTCCTGTTGTAAGTAATTAACTAATATATATTTTCAGTGTGACTTAATGAATAATTGAACACATACAGCCTGAGCAGTCTGGGTGACAATGTTAGAGAAGACTGAAGGGGGGAGAGTCCCTACCCATTACCACTTACATCAACAGGAGTAGAAGTGGGCTCATTTTGCCGGAGAGTTTTCTCAAAGAGTAGTTTAATAGGGCAGTAATGTTAATTTGCACTGGGCGAGATGTATTTTTCCTGAGCAGGAAAGAGAACGGGTAACATTTTTGAAAAATGCCAAAAGGACATAGGAGCCTATGGGCTTATCTACATGGAACAGCTGCACTGGTATAACTTGAATCTGCTTTTAAACCAACCTAGTTAAACTGCTGCAAAAACCTGTATGAAAATCTGACCTTAACTCCCTTAAACGATTCTGAAAGCTTTACCTAGGATTTTTTTTCTTAGACAAGCTTAATGTACAGAAAACTGGAATACAAAATAATTGCACAGATATCCTGAAATCACAGGGACTGCAAATTTCACACCTACCGTTTTCATTAGTGTTATGGCAGGGGCTTTCGGGGATAATTTTACTGTGGGTGTATGTCAATATCACACATACATATTGTTTAGGTATAGCTTCTCTCACTGAGGCACTCCAGATTAAGGAGACTGTGCAGTTCTCATTCATACCTAAATGAATGTCATATGGAAGCAGGGGCTCATTAAGTTTTGCTAAAGTTTCAGAGATGCTCGCTGAACATGTTCAGAAGACCTTTTTCCACTCACTTTACTTTTAATGTTTTTTTCATCTAAGGTTGATTAAGAAACACTCAAATGAAGGTCTAGCTACATGTCAAATAGACAGTTTCTTTATTCAGCCAATTCTGAGGTATTACTCAGCAGGAGATTTAATAAATATATACATTAAATGGCCTGATTTTCAGAGGTGCTGAGCACATGTAGCTCCCCCATCAACTTTTACGTCACTGTTCAACAGCTCTAAATATCAAGCCAATTAATTATTTTTAAAATTTGAGTTTATGCTTTCCTTCTTTTATAACTTAAATGGCTTAAATTTTCCTCACTCTGTAGAAAGGGCATGGCAAGTTTCATCCCCAAGAGAGATACAGCTTAAAAATAGTATTAGAAAAGGGGTTAGTTTCCATGAATACTGCAAGTAGCATTAACCATAGCATTTACTATCATTTTGTGGAATTGTACTTAAAAACTGCCCACATATTAATTCTCATAGTATTTATCCTTCAGAAAAAGGAGATTAGATCACAAAGTTTTTGGGCTACAGTAAAATCAATTTTCTCTTCAGTAAAGGCAAAATCAAACAAATCAAAAACAAACTTTTTTGTTTGATTCACAGATTAGTTTAGGAAAATATACACCTTTCAACTTTGGACTCTGAGGCAATTTCCAAAGCCAAACAATTTATTTTAAAGAACTTGCCTTTAAACCATTTTTTTAAACTGTTATTTTTTAACTACACTTTTAAACCCTGGCCCACTGCCAAAAATATAATTTCTGGTCTGAGAAATCAGTGAACATTACATGTCCAACTGCTTCAGAGCAAGGCTGGAAACAAATGCTGGAATATCTGTGGAATCTGGGAATGGAAGCAGTTTTCCCAACAATGTAGAGAACTTATTTCTATCCCTGATTTTTCATAAGATATCAAATATTAAAATTGGGTCATTCTGACCATAATGCCCCCCCCGCTCCTTACCCTCCCCCTCCTCGACACATATGTGATGGCCTCATTTTAGTGAGAATTAATTAAAAAAAAAAAAAAGAGGAAGAACTGAAAAAAAGGTAGAACTGGTTCAACACTGTTTGAACATTTAAATTCTAACTTGCTATTTAATTCAACCTGTTTAATTCCTGTTCCCCTTGTTATCTGTGAACATTCAAGCAAACAGAATTGCTTGCAAACATTTTTGGAGCTAGACTTAATGTATGAATACCTATTTTTCATGTGAACAAGAGTATTTGTTACTTGCTATTACCCTGTTTTAAAATATTAATTATCTCATCAAGAAGCAGAAATAATTTCATTTAATCAATCACAAACCATGAATAATGAACGGAGTACAATCTAACTGAAGTCTGCTACCAACCCAGAGAGACTGAAAGCTGTTCGTCCAAGCTATTCAGCGTACATATTAACAGAAATCGGAACAGAAGGGGGCTACATTCTCAACAACCATTATTTGTAAAGAATAATTTGACCAGCTCTAACCATACATTATACGTACATTATACATCAAATGGTATAATTTATTTGTAGTATTAGGTAGAGCTCAAAGGCCCAATCAGGATCAGGGCCCTGTTGTAGTAAACATTATGAACACAAACATTGTCCCTGCCACAAAGTATCTTACAAAGCATTCGTCTCGCTTAATCCTAAAAAGAGAATACTGGTGCTATAACAATGCTGGAAATGAAATCAGTATGAAGAGAGAGGCACATCAGAAAAAAATCTCTTTCCCTAAATTATGTGTCATATTTATTTCCTGACCCCTACTATATGTTGTGTTTTTGAGTATCAACTAGGTAAAGTCCCAATTGTTCAGCAAAACCGAAGTCAGTATGCCTCTCTGACAAACCTTCTGTCCCAAGTCTCTGACATCATAATCAGTATGTCTCCACATTCAAGAGGTATTAAAACTCAATTAACGTAAGTGAATGGAATCCGACAAAAATAAGTTTCAGTGCTCTCTTCATTTAATTAAGCTGTTCTAAGTCCTCCTAAATTTGAAAATAGATAAATGAAGCCAAGTTACAGTCTTGCAACTTTGCTCTCCTCCCCCCACGCAAAGGAAATCTCTCACAGTGTTAGCTTTTATGAAATTATCAGTCTCTCATTAACTCACACAAGTTCTAAATTAGACTGCCAGTACACCAGCAGTCCTTGTTTAAAGTATTGGTAACACACACACACACAATTTTAACAGGTGAAAATAGCTTTGATACTAGTTTTGGTCCATTTTAGTTTGTATTTACACTTCTGCATATAACAAACTCCTGCAGGCACTAAAACCAGTACACTATATAATTTTCAGTGTGTTTACATATATTTTATACATATATACAAAAAACTGTACAAGAAACAGGTTTAAGTTCCTGCAGGAACTTACAATATAACAAAGTTTAAAATGAAAAAGAGCAAGATTAGGATCACAGAAATTTTATCCCACCCATGTTTTTGTTTTTTTTTTTTTAAATAATGGAAACATTTTTAAAAGAACTATTCAGTTTTAGTTTTAACTATACAATTGTACTTCAAGACACAGCAAAAAATGTAAAGTACATCAAAAGAAGGAAGCCTGCCAAATAATCAGTGGGGCCTTGGGAAGATTCAGATGTTAAAGGAGCACTCCAGGAAGACAAGGCTACTGCAGAAAAGCTAAATGAATTCTTTGCATCTATCTTCCCTGTAAAGAACGCGAGGTAGATACCTTAGCCATTATTTTTAGGTGACAAATCTGAGAAACTGTCCCAGATTGAGATGTCAATAGAGGAAAAATTCATAAATTAAATAATAAGTTGTGACCAGAACCAGAGGATATTCACCCAAGAGTTCTGAAGGAACTCGAATATGAAATTGCAGAACTGCTTCCTGTGGTATGTAACACAGCACTTAAATCAACATTGGTACTAGATAACTGGTAGATAACTAATGTGACACCGATTTTTAAAACAGGCTCCAGAGACACTTCTGGCAATTACAGGCCCGTAGGCCTAACTTCAATACCAGGCAACTGACTGAAATTGTAACAAAGAACAGAATTGTCAGACACACAGATGAACACAATACATTGTGGAGAATCAACAGATTTCGTAAAGGGAAATCATGCTTCACTAATCTATTATAATTCTTTCAGGGTGTCAACAAACTTGGATAAGGATTATCCAGTGGATATAGTGTACTTGGACTTTCAGAAAGCTTTTGACTAGGTCCCTCCCCAAAGGCACTTAAGAAAACTAAGCAGGCATGGTATAAGACGGAAGGGCCTCTCATGGATCAGAACTGGTTTCAAGATAGAAAACAAAGGGTAGGAATAAATGGCCAGCTTTCAGACTGGCGAGAGGAAAAGAGTGGAGTTACCCCAAGAATCTGTACTGGGACCAGTGCCATTCAACATATTCATAAATGATTTGGAAAGCAGACTGTGAAGAGATACAAAGGAATCTCACAAAACTGAGTGACTGGGAAAGAAAGTTGAAGGTGAAGATAAATGTAGATAAATGCAAAGTACTGCACGTTGGAAAACATAATCCCAACTATACATACAAAATGATGGGGTCTACATTAGCTGTTGCCACTCAAAAGAGAGATCTTGGGAGTCACTCTGTAAAGTTCTCTGAAAACATTCCCGCAATGTGCAGTGGCAGTCAAAAAAGCTAACTATGTTAGGAACCATTTGGAAAAGGATAGATAGTAAACCAGAAAACATAATGCCACTATATAAATCCATGGTACACCCATACCAGGAATATTGTATACAGTTCTGGTCACCCTAACTCAAAAAAAAAAAAAAAAATTAGAATGGAAAAAAATACAGAGAAGGGCAACAAAGACTGTTAGGGGTATGGAACAGCTTCCATACGAGGAGAGATTAAAAAGACTGGGACGGTTCAGTTTAGAAAAAGAGAAGACTGAGGAGACGTAATGATAGAGGTCTATAAAATCATGAATGGTGTTGAAAAAGTGAGTAAGGCAGTGTTATTTATTCCTTCACATAACACAACAATCAGGGGTCACCCAATGAAAGTTAACTGAAGGCAAAAAACTATTATTGGGTTCAAAAAATAATTCAATAAATTCATGGAGGATAGGTCCATCCGTGCTCTGGGTGTCCTAAAATCTCACTGTTAGAAGCCAGATCACTTGATAAATTTCCCTGTTCTGTTCCCTCCCTCTGAAGCATTTGGCACCAGCCACTGTTGAAAGACTGGTTACTGAGCTAGATGGACCAATGGTTTGACCCAGGATGGCTATTTTTATGTTCTCATGTACATGTATTAGTGTCAATGTATTGATGGCACAGAGCTTTTGGTCCCATGCCTAATAATTCATTTCAGATGCATTATTAAACTGTAGCATAGTGCTTTAATGACTTCCTGGTTAATTTCAAGAAGAAATCTGCACAGCATCAAACTGTAATTCTTGCCAGCCTTGAAGAATATAGCTGCACTGCAATACCAAACAGAAGGTGTGGGAACAGCCACGCGAGAATCTAACCCAGTGGTGGGCAACCTGCGGGCCGCATCAGGGTAATCTGATTGCAGGCCGTGAGACATTTTGCTGACGTTGACAGTCTGCAGGCATGGCCCCCCACAGATCAGTGGCCGCAGTTCGCCGTTCCTGGCCAATGGGAGCTGTGGGAAGCAGCAGGCCTGCAGACAGTCAATGTCAGCAAAATGTCATGCCACCCGCAGTCAGGTTACCCTTGCAAGCCGCAGGCTGCCCGCCACTGATCTAACCCGTTAGCCAAAGAACTGCCTCAGAGTGCTTCTTATACTACTTGGAAAACATTCTACAGTAGACTAAAATTGAATGAGCACAGGATGTCCAATTCAACCGAAGCCACTAGTATTGGTGGTCTAAGATGAAATTTTGAGGGAAACTCTCAACTTGAATGTTTATTCAATTTACTAATTTCAAAAAATTCCAATTTCTGATAAAGTATTCTTTAATCAGCATGTAGAGAGTATTTTGATTAATTCCTGTATTAAAATGTTTTATGTTGCTTTTTTTCCCCCCGTTCCCTGCTGATATTAAGGGTCTTTCCAGCATGGAACAGCAGTTGGACCACAAAACATGCTTATATTCACCCTCCTCCTCCACATTGTCCTCTTTTCACTGCGGGCTCAGGGAAGAACATAACTGCAAGCTCTGTTCAAAGTACAGAGAATGATATGGTGCTAAATGCACAGGACACTAAGAACAACTGACTATCAAAAAACCAATGAAGTTGACTGGATACAAATGCTGTCATATGCAAAAGTGATTTTCATGTTGATGTCCCTTTAAAAAGCCCCGCTGAGAATGGAAAGTCAGGTACATTTCGGAAAGCAAGTAAATCTCAGCTTAACCTTAAAGATGTGTTTAAGAGCTTTCCTGAAATGAGGTGCAGTTAAGCATGTGATATTTTTACTATTCTGAATTGGGGCCTAAGTGAGTAAACTATAAGGACATACACAGAATTTACAGAGTGGAAGAAAAATGATTGCTGGCTCTAACAATGAAAGTAGGATGGGGGGAGGACTATCCTCCAATTTCTATGTGAAAATATTTGTGTGCGCTTTTTAACTACAAGTGGCAAAAGTAATACAACATGCACAATTTACATGTTAGGGACACCTATTTATTTTCCTTTTTTTCCTTTGTTGTATAAGCACCTTATGCAGTTTTTCAAACTTTCATTAATTCTTTATCTATAGAACCTATGACAAATGTATATTCAAAAGTACATACAGAAATTTGTGTCTACATTTTGCTGTATGATTGTTTGCTTACCTCTGAGGGGGAATATAAGGAGCAGATACTGTTGGCATAGCTGTACAGTGTTCAACCACTGATTTCTTGGCCTTTTTTGCCTTTTTTCTGACTTTTGATGTAGACCTTGCAGTTCTGACTGATCCCTCTTTTCTACACACACCATTTTTCATATCAGCTTCTCCATAAATATTTAGAGGTCGCCGTATACAACCTGGTGGAGTATGTACATCACAGTAGGCAGTCTTTTTTACAGAGAATGTTGTTCCACTGCCAGTTAATTCTTTCACAGGTTCCATTTTCATATACAAACCAGCCTTTTGAGCACATGTCACATGGAATGCTGTGTAACAGTTTGCTTTGTGGCACTGGATGCAGGCACCAACGCCTTTCTGTTTACAGAGGTAGCATGTTAACTTCCATCTGGCTGGGGGAATGTTTCTGACACCATCAATGGGCTCAATAAAAACCGTATTGGCAAATCCAACTTCTGGAATCCACAAAGCACACACAACATGTCCCCAGCGGTCATCATCAGTCTTTTTAAAGGCACCTCCCTTATTTGGGCACAGCACACAGTCTACAGGCCGGGAATGGGACTGCAGACAGCGTCTGCAGAGCCACTGACCCTCAGGTATATATGGCACCCCATAGCACTCCTGATGCACTGCTAAATTACACATATCACAAAATAGGATTACATTGCTGTTCTGACATTCACCATCCATGCATATACAACATACTGCATCTTCGTCAATTAAAGACTGATGGTCACCCTGTTTTTGGTTCTCACAATAAGACTCTTTTTCAAACCTGTCCATAAGGAATTCAAACATATTCTGTGACACAACTGATACTCCATCACTTTTTCGCTTTTCATTTATTATTTCTAACCATGCATAATCTTCTTCATCCATGTCATACTCTACTTCGTTGTCAAGTTCTTCTGCTGACTTTTCAATGAATTTATAATAAATTGGAGGTCTCCGAGGGGCAGAAGGTGGACTGTACTCAACAACACGTACTTTTGGTTCTGGAAGAGGACTTGTTGTAGCAGGTGTACCATGTGCACTTGGAAGAGCTTCATTTTTCTTTTTCACTTTGTTATTTTTATGCCGCTTAGCTCTCAGACAAACTGGTGGTCTCTCACTATTTTCTTTATTGCTGTTGCATTCACTCATTTCTTGTGCTGTGAGATCATCTTCTAATATAATCTCTAATGGATCAAAAATACTAATCCTGTGCAGGCGACCTTCAATTTCTATTTCAACCATCCTTTGAGCTTGAGCATATGTCAAAGTTTCTCGTGTAGGTGAGTGTTTAATACTGCACGGGGAAGAAGAATGCCTTGCTGCAGATACTCGATGGCATCTTCCTTTTCTCCTCATTTGGTAATGTTTACCTAAAATTATAATCAGAGTTATTATGTTGCATTTTAAATATTTATCTCTCTTGCTAAAGTATAAAAATTAATACAGTAAAAAAAAACAAAAAACCAGAAGCTAGTTTAAGCTTTGTACTACCCAGGGACATGCAAGTCTTAAATTTATGCAATGTTTGTACTTGAAACAAACTTAAATCTGGCTACCCCTAACTTCCAAAGACACACCAGTGAGTAGCACATTTAGCATTACTCCAAATCCAAATGTGTTGATAGATTACTGGAATTAATTACACTCATTTCCTACATTAAAAAAGTCCCATAGAGACAAATTAATAAGAGTATAATGAATTTAGAGAACTATAGGTTCTGTAAAGCGACAGGAAGCCAATCCAACTGTAGCAATTTAACATTGGCACAGAGAAATTGTTGCCAAGGCCCACCCACCAAAGGATTAAACTTGTGCCATAAGGTAACAGAAGTACAGCGGACCCTCACTAGAGCATGGATTCGCATATAGCGCAGTCGCAGTAATGGATCCCAAATTTAAATATTTAAATTGGGATCCATGATAACGCGACCCCCGCATTAACACGGTACCGTGCATGGATCCTGCATTCTAGAGAGGGTCCGTTGTAGTCATTGTAATGGAAAATTACCATTGTTTTCCAGAAATAAAGGCCTGTATGCAAAGTCCTGGTTTCACTGTTGAAAGCTTATTCAGCAGCAGCCTGAAGAAGAAATATTCCAGATATAGTTTTGCACAAAAGGCAGTTATGATCTGAAAAATAACTATGTAAAAATTGCACTTGCTTTAACAAATCTGACCTCTTTATGTATTCAGAATTATATCTGCTTAGTCAGTATGTTTACACTTACCTAAAGTAAACCTCAAAGATGTATGGTTTATGTTATTTCCTCATGTGTCTCACTATTTACATTGTAAACTTTTAGAGATAGGGAATGGTCTTATACATATTTTCACAGGTGTGCTATCAGACAATCAACATAATCTTTGTCACTAAAATTATTACCACCATCATACATTTTATTCAGTTCTGTATAGCCCATATTGCTGTGGAAGAGCATATTCCGTTACGGCCCACGTATCACCGAGACAACTATGAATTAAGGTTTAATACCAATACTTTTACCACTAGGGGAGACGCAAACTGAGAACTACTTTAATTTTAGCTCCCAGACTGGGTTTTTGGGGCTGCCAATTAGAGAAGAAAACAAAATCACTTTTAAAATGAACATTTGATCTAAAAGAAACCTCCAATGCTATTTTCAGCAATTGATTATCAAGAGTAAATCAGCATTTTCTGACTTGTAGTAGGGTTCCTAAAATTCCATTAACTTCAAAATTATACCCAGCTAGCTTGGGCTGGATTTGAACCAGTGACCTAGGAAAAGAAACATTCATCTTTAGCTTCAAGTTCTACTGGAATAAAGTATTGCATCTGTATCATAAAGGAAACTGTGATAATAAGATTGTAAAAATGGAAAACTAAGCATCCTGACCAGACTGGTCCATACACGGTTAGTAATCTGAAAGATTACTAAAAATAAAACTGTTGGCTTCCATGTTTGTATTTTTTTCAGCACAGGTCTGATCAGCTGACCAAATGAAAGATAATTTTCTCCATCAGCCCTGCAAACTCAACCTGGCATCTGAAAGTTATGGTAATTACTTTATATTAATTTATCTTTAGAGCACTCTGAAAACCAGCTGTTAGACAGTAAGCAAGTCTCAATCTTACCAACAGCGAACTCTTGCTCCCCCTAGAATTGATTTCTTAAGATCCCACGGCCATGTATCTGACCTGCTAGCTAGACCATACAAGCCCCATCAAGTCAGGAATTACACACGATGGCGTGAGTAAAGTTTGCAGAATAAATATTTCAGTCAGTGATAGTATGCCTAACAAAACATTGGGGCAAATATACATCGATTCTCTGCCCACCAGCTCCATGATACTTCTATTTTCTTCATAAAAAGTTGAAACAAAATTTACTACAACCAATAAATTCAAAGGCAAACCTAAAATGCACTGCTTTCCTCACCTTCAGAAGTTATATGCACAACAATCACATACCTCATGACTTGCAGTACAAAGGCAAGATGGAATGTATCAAGCAGGCAATATCAGATCACATCCATTGCAATATCTTCACCCTCCCCCCCACAAAAGGCCTCATTTAACAAACAACAACAACAAAAGGATCAGCCTGAACTTGTTTTCGTGGTTTTGTAGATGTAATAGTGTGTTATTTAACAAATTTTGTGTTAAAGTCAAACACAATTGTATTAAAAATATGATTCTAACACAAATCCAAAAAAGCAACATCCAGTGCACAGTCATTACAGGGCAACATCTGGATTTCCACTGTTCTTGGTAATGATCAAAAAAAAAATCTACATAGATTTTTCTCCTTTTGTGAATTTCCATGAAACTTTTAATAGAGGTGCTTGTGAGGATAAATATATTAAAAGATTGTGAAGTGCTCTGATACATACTGATGAAAAGCACTATATTAAAGTTAGGTACTGTTATTATTAGTTTGTAAAGCAACATTTCATTGAACATGTCAGTTTCCAACCACAGAACAGATGAATCCATTAATATTCGCTATAGTAGGCCTAATAACTAGATATAAAGAGTGAAAATTTAATTTAACTCTAAATTTAGTTCCCATAATCTCACAAATTCTGGGGCAGGGAATATAAAATGGCCCCTCTAAATTTCAATAAAAATGTAGATTTCTTTGTACCCTTATAATGTTGTAAAGTCATTTATCAGTTTGTTAGTGCAAGAGAACCTGACATTGAAATTGACCAATTTAGTTTCATTTTCTAAGATATGCTATTTATCATTAATAGGTAAAGAGTAAATAGATTTTTTTAATTCAATTTTAATAATCCAACATATGAATATTTGGAGTATTTTTATATAAACCCACCTATTTTTATATACACCATAATCAGAGCTACAAACACCAATGACATTGATCATGGAGGTAACTGCCTATTACCTCAAACTGGAAAAGAGGGACCGACAGTGGCTATTATGACTGACTGTACAACATGGGTTCTCAAACTTTTTCTTTCTGAGCCCTCCCTCTTCCCCCCCCCCAACGTGCTATAAAAATTCCCCAGCCCACCTGTGCCACAACTACTGTTTTTCTCCATATTCAGTAGGTTAAAAGCCAGAGCTGGCATTAGGGGGTAGGAAAGCAGGGCAATGGCTCAGGGCCCAACTCCACAGGCAGCTCTGTGAAGCTAAGTTGCTCAGGCTTTAGCTTCAACCCTGGGCGGCGGGGCTTGGACTTCAGCTTTCTTCCCTGGTCCCCAGTGAGTCAGACTTGCTCTCTGGTTTATTCTGGCAGACCCCCTAAAACCTGCTTATGGCTCCCTAGGGGGCCCCGGATCCTTGGTTGAGAACCATGGCAATAGAAGACACTGCCATTTGTTCATATCCTAGTCATTGTTCTTTCATATATTCTAATATTGGAAAAAACACAATAATGTGTATTAGTTTCCAGGCCAAAAAGCAATTTCTCAAACACAGTGGCAACCAGTTGATGAACAAGAGTATCTCAGAATGCAAGCAGCTTGCCTCCCAGGTGTACCGCAAATGTCATAAATCCTAAATAAGGGAAGATGTCTACCACAAAGTGATGAAAAAAGGCATCTTCCAATAATGAGATTAGGACAATTATCATTTACATACTTAAGCACTTTCTCTTACATTTAGATTAGTTTCCAGTCTGGAAATGGATGGTAATTTAACATTTTACACTTAAAGGGAAAACAGTAAAAATTTGTGGGAGGGAGCACACTCCATGGGGAAGTAGTACTGAAATTATCTGTCCTCATTTTGCAGATACCTAGTTTGGGTGAGTAAAAAATAACCTGGACCCTAAAGCATAATAATAAGGGTTGCTAACCTTACCATAAAACAGGAAGAATTCCTAATGCATTACACAACTCAGTTTGGGTCACTTCTTTCCTCCTTTTAAAGGATGACAAAGCCTGCAGAAGATGGAAGAAATGCTCTCCACAGAGCTATTGTTTTTCTTAGAATGACCATTTGCTGAGACAGTTTCCACTATCATGACCAAAAAAAAAAAAAATGCAGCTGTTTTTGTGCAATGAAAGTTATGGGGCTGAAGCACTCCTTGCTAAGGGGACAGGTGAGGGGAGAGCAGATTAAACCTATGGTGCAGCACTTGTACGGACCTTTGTAAAGGCTACCAATTCGTTTTGCAAGCCTGCAGTGAACCCTGCACTCACTACTCTCCTTCTCCCTCATTTCTTTGTGTTTGGTCCTTGACTCCTTTATGGAAGAGAAATCCCCCATTCCATTCATGGTTCTCAACAAGCATCCTTCTGTGGAGCACCGCAAAGAGATGGACACAATGAAACTACCAAGGATGTTACAAACAGTACATTAGTACCAGACCATAAGGGAGAGCAAGCAGAAACATTTCCAGCATACACGTGGAGATAGGATACCAGCAGCCTCAGCCTTCAGAGTATGATCACCCTCTCAAGTCTAGCCATATTGATACACAGAAAAAACAGTGGCTGAACCCTGAAGAATTCATTTGATCCCTTCAATGAAAATACCCATTTTAGGCCTAGGCTCTAGCCCACCTGATATTACCAAGCCTAACATTTCCTGGGTCTCCCGGAACCCAGCAAGGAGGTAACCGGCATCATTCACCCCACTAGCCCCTTCTCTACCCTGCCGCCCTCCCAAAGGGCACTCTCACTTAGTCTCTTCCAGAAGGGGTTCCTCCCCAAGCTCCCTCTGCCTTCTCTCCCCACCCCCCCGCCGCAATGGATGGTTCCTGCCCACGCCCCTTATCCCTCCCACACCCTGTTCCAGCAACGAACACTTCCTACCCACGCCCTTCACCGCTCTAGCCACACACCCCCCCACGCGCGCGAATGGTTCCTACCCGCGCCCGTCACCCCCGCGCGAATAGTTCCTGCCCAGGCCCGTCAGCTCCAGCCCTTCCCGAGCCTCGCCCCACCCCCCACCCTGACAATACTCGGCCCACAAACATGGCGTCCAACAAAACAGCTTGCGCTGCGCCCTCCCCCGCCCGCTGTGCCGGGCAGCCTCCGCCCGCTCCCGCCGCCAAGCCCCTCTCGCTGGGCCCGGCTCCGGCCGCAAGCCGCCGGCCCCGCTCTCCCGCCCGGCCGCACTCACGCTGTGGGAGCCGCCGGAGCGCGGCTGACAGACCCTCCTGCTCCTCGTCTCCGGGTCGACGCTGCGGCCGGTCTAATGGCGGGGGCGGCCCCACCGATGCCGCTCCCAGCAGCCCCGAGCGGCCAAGCGGGCGCTGGCGGTGCCGGGCTGCCTTCGGGCTGCCGGCGGCGGGTGCGGGGCTCCTGCTCGGGCCTCGCGCGGCGCATTCGGCAGGCGCGGCGCTGGTCGCAGTCCGGCTGCGGGCTCGGCGCTCCGTCCTCGGGCTGAGAACCTCCCCTCCCCCCTCAGCACAAACAATGCGGCTTCACCACAGCGCTGCGCCGGCGGGGGGAGCGGGGCACGGGACGTGAGAGCGCCAGTCCCAGGCACCGCCCCGCCGCCGTGGGGGAGGGGCCCTCCCAGCCCTGTGTTGCAAGGGGGAGGGGGCCTGCCCCATGGTGCAGAGCCGCGGCGCGCCGCCGGGGAGGCGGCTCTCGCTGACACGGACAGGCACGCGGCGCTGCCAACCCCGGAGCCAAAGTCATGCGTCGGCGCCCCAAAAGCACGATTGGCCTAAAATAGAATTGGGGGGGGTCACCCTTTTCCACTCCCTTCTGTCCCTGCAGGTGTGAGAAAATTTCAGATACAAAAGCCAACCTTTAATCCACACAAAATGCACACCTCTTCCTGGCTGCTCAGGGGGAGCCTCAACTTCCCCTCTGTTCCTCTAGATATAGGGCCTTACTATCCATTTCCTATTACTGCTTTGACCTCGCAGCTATGCTTCTCTGCCCCCCGCTGGGCTGGACTCCTGTACCTGGGTTCCAGCAGCAGCAGTTTGTGACTCTCCCCTGCACTGCTGCCTCCTATCCCAGTATCCTCTCTGGGCTCCAGGGCTATACACATGTTAAGGCAGGTCTGTGGCTGTGGTCCCAAGGCTTTCGCACATAGCTCTGCCCACATGTCCAGCCCTGAAAGTTGTGGGATGGAAGATTTACTGAGAAGCGTCATCAGAACAGCTCCTCGTGCCGGTACCAAAATCCTGTGACTCATGGATCAGAATCAGTTCATGGGAGTTGGCAACACTTCTTCCCCTGGCTGCTTGGAGGTAACTCCCCCACCACTGACCCCCAGGCTGGGGAACCTGCTATTCTATCCCCTCCATATCCCACCCCCATCACTGTCTTCTGCCCCCCCCCCCTTAGCCTCCCACAACATCCTGCAGCCCTGAAAATCCTAAATGTGCCTCCTGCTCCCCCTTATTCTCCCCATCTACTTTTCAGTGTCTCTGCTGCTCCTCAGAGTCCCCGTGTCCTGTCTAGCCATTGGGACCATAGAGTGGCAGCTTTTTTCCCTGTGGGCCTGGCTTCAGTCTTATTGAAAACAGTGTGAGTTTATTAAGGGCGGCCTCACTTCCACATGCAGATGGCCTGGAGGGAAATTGCATTGACAGTAATAGGGGATGGTGGCAATTCTGAATAAGGGAAAAATTGTGAGTTGGCACCTTTCATCATGTTTTCATGAGACAGATAAAATAACATCCCAGAATTACTAAAGTTGTGATTAAAAATCTCAAAAGTTGGCAACAATGGCACAGCCACCATGCAAGAGAGACACACAGCTTTGCCTGAGTGAGGTCTGACTGCAGAGAACTATGGCCCTGGCCCTCTTTAGCTCCAGGGCGAGAAGGAGGCCCACAGGCTTTTCTCAACCACAAAGTTATTCCTTGGGAAACAGGCATTAAGTACCTGAGTATCACATTAAAAAGTATGTGTGTAGAAAAGAGAAATCATACAGAAGAGCTGGTAAAATATACACTTAGGCCTTGTCTACATGAGAGCAATGAGGCATGTTAACTGCTGGTTGGTCTCATAGCACCACTGCAACACACCTCACATCCACACATAAAAGTGCTTCAGTGGTTCACAAATGTTACAACAAATGTTAGGTTATCTTTGTTCGAAGAAAGTCTGTTTAGGTAGATGGCACCTATCACCATAATATCTGAATGCCTCACAAACAATGGATTTGTCCAAACATAAGAATGGCCCTAATGGGTCAGACCAAAGGTCCATCTAGCCCAGTATCTGTCTTCTGACAGTGGCCAGTGCCAGGTGCCCCAGAGGAAATGAACAGAGCAGGTAATCATCAAGTGATCCACCCTGTTGCTCATTCCCAGCTTCTGGCAAACAGAGGCCAGGGACACCATTCCTACCCATGCTGGCTAATAGCCATTGATGGACCTATCCTCCATGAATTTATCCAGTTCTTTTTTGAACCTGTTATGGTCTTGGCCTTCACAACATCCTCTGGCAAGGAGTTCCACAAGTTGACTGTGCATTGTGTGAAGAAATACTTTCTTTTATTTGTTTTAAACCTGCTGCCTATTAATTTCATTTGGTGGCCCCTAGTTCTTGTGTTATGAGAAGTAGTAAACAACACTTCCTTATCTACTTCTCTACATCAGTCATGATTTTATAGACCTCAATCATATCTCCCCTTAGCTGTCTCTTTTCCAAGCTGAAAAGTCCCTATCTTATTAATCTCTCCTCATACGGAAGCCGTTCCACAGTAAATCTATCCCTGTGAAGTAGGGAAGTATGTGTTACCATACTTAATTTACAGACAGGGAACTGAGGCACAGACAGTTTGTAACTTGGAAATCTGTGGCAGTGCAAGAAACTGAATCCGGATCCCAAGTCCTAGGCAGGTGCTTTAGCCACAAGACCATCTGCCATGTTGTCTTCTACCATGCCAGTATCCGCTGGTAATTTGTCAGAATGGACAGATACCACTGGTGTAATAATTCCAACATTATAAACTTCCATTACTGTCCCACAGTGCACCAATCACTGCTGAGGTGGCCTTTCAGTTCTGATTTCTGCACTCCATTCTGTCAAGGTCAAGTTGCCTCGAAGCCCTTTACTTCCATAAAAACTACTGCATGTGCTGTAGAGTTCTTGTATGCAGTATTTTCACAAAGAAAATCCATTTCCCATTTCTGTTACCCAAATGTGATCATATTGTCAACTAGTCCCAGAGGAATCCTCTTACAAGCCTGCTGCCACCTGGTTTGAGGTTGCCGTGGAGATGCTGGTAACCATCTGGAGAGAAGAGATCCAGGGACAGCTGAACTCAAATCATACACATTACCTGACTAGGTATCCAAAAAACTGGCTGAAATGGGCATTGTTAGAAGTGCCAAGTAGTGTCAAGAGACAGTAAAGGAACTGAAGTTCCTATATCATGAGGCCTGGCATAATAAAAGCCCAATTTGGGGCAGACAACAAGCCATTTTACAAAATGCTAGGGTACACGCTGGATGGGTTAAAACTGGCTCAATGGCAAATCTCAAAATGTAGTTGTTAATGGGGAAATACCAACAAGCAGCTCTTGGTCCAACACTGTTTGATGTTTTTTCAACAACCTATATGATAATATAAAATTTTTGCTGATAAAGTTTGCAGATGACACAAAGATTGGTGGAGTAGTAAATAATGAGAACAGATTACTGTTACAGAGTGATCTGAATCTCCTGATTAAATGGTCACAATCCAACAAAATACATTTTAAAGTACATTTTATAGTGCAAGATAATACATCCGGGAACTAAGAATGAATGTTATACTTACAGGATGGGAGATTCTGTCTTGCAAAGCAGTGACCTAGAGAAGGATTTAGGAGTCATCATAAATAATCACTTCCACATGAACTCTCAGTGCAACGTTGTGACAAAAAAGGACTAATGCAATCCTTCGATGTATAAAAAGGGGGATATCAAGTAGAAGTAGGGAAGCAATCTCACCTCTGTACTAACACTAGTAAGACTGTGATTACTGTGTCCAGTTCTGGTGTCCACACTTCAAGAAGAATGTGGAAATACTGAAGAGATTTCAAAGGGAAAAATCACAAAAATGATCCAGGGCCAGGAAAACAAGTCTTACAAGGTGAGGCTTAAGGAGCTCAATTTATTCAGTTTATCAAAGAGAAGGTTGAAAGGTGATTTTATCACTGTGTGTAGGTACTTACACATAGAAAAGAGATCTGATAGTGGGGGACTTCTCAAGCTTGCTGGCAAAGGCATAACAAGATCCAACAGCTGGAAGTTAAAGTCAGCCACATTCAACCTTGAGATAGGACACAATTTCCTAACTGTGAGAGTAATTAAACATTGCAACAGTTTACAAGGAGAGGTGACAGATTCACAATTCTTTGGAGTCTTTGAAATGAGATTAGATTTTTATTTTTTAAAGATATGCTTTAATCCAGCTTCTGGGAGAAATTCTACAGCCTGTATATGCAGAGGGTCGGGCTTTGTAGTGGTTGTGTTCCTTTCTGCCCTTGGACTCTGTGCCTGAGTATCCCTGTTCATCCCTTTCCTTCATGGGTCATGAAGAAACAGGATTGCTGCATTGCCCTTAACATACTCATAACACTTGCAACTCTGCACTAGGTTAATGACTATAATCACATGCAATGCTTCAAACCTTCAGTTGGTCATCACATGCAGGAATCAGGAATAAATGTTTTCCCCAATGCACAATTGCCTAGATGTATTCTATTTTCTTTACCTTTCTCTGAAGCATCAGAATTAGGCCACAAATGAAGAAAAGACACCAGACAGGGTGGGCCAGTGTCCTGTAGTGGTGTGTCTGTGGCTGATGTGTCTTGCTCATATGCTCAGAGTCAAAATGACTGCCAGATTTGGGGTCAAGAAGGAATATTCCCCCATGTCAGATTAGAAGTAGTGTGACCATATGTCTCATTTTAGCTGGGACAGCCCCTTTTTTAAGATCTGTCCCGGCCATCACAACTTTTTTGGAAAAAGTGGGCATTTGTCCTGTTTGCTCTTGCTTTGCTCTTGCAACTTTATCAGTTGGCAAGAGCAAACAGGACAAATGCCCACTTTTGTAAAAAAAAAGTGGGGTGTGGTGTGGAGAAACATGTTGGGGATCAGTGGAGATGCCAGCCCCACATAGAGGAGGAGACAGGGCTGGGGAGGGGAAGGCAGTGTTCCAGCATGTGGAGGCCAGCAGGGTCCCAGCAACTGGGCAACAGCCTCATGCCGGGGGGAGAGGAGGAGGCTTGGGTGAGTGGCTGGGGGTGTCCCATTTTTCCTTTGGGAAATATGGTCACACTAATTAGACGGGACCTAGTTTTTTTGTTTGTTTATCTTTCTCAGCAGCATTGGATGTGGTTGGCCTGCTGGGCATATCTCACCTAATCAGTTCCCTGCCCTTGCAGAGGCCCCAGGCATTGGTGGCACTGCGATCTGTCCAGTTATCTGCCTATGGCACACAGTTTAGTCTTATGAGGACTGAAATGCATTGGTGTCAGGGTTTCCTCCCAACTCTGCACTCTAGGTTACAGATGTAGGGACCCTCATGAAAGACCCCCTAAGCTTATTTCTACCAGCTTCGTTTAAAACTTCCCCAAGGCAGAAATTCTTTGCCCTTGGATGGTATGCTGCCACCACCAAGTGATTTAACAAAGAATCAGGGAAAGGACCACTTGGAGTTCCTATTCCCCCAAAATATCCCCCCAAGCCCTTATACCCCCTTTCCTGGGGACGCTTGAGAATAATACCCTAACCAATTGGTATAAGTGAACACAGACCCACCCTTGGATCTTAAGAACAATGAAAAATCAATCAGGTTCTTAAAAGAAGAATTTGTTTTAAAAAAAAGATAAAAGAATCACCTCTGTAAAATCAGGATGGAAGATAACTTTACAGGGTAACAAAAAGATTCAAAACACAGAGGATTTCCCCTCCAGACAAAACTTTAAAGTTACAAAAACAGGGATAAACCTCCCTCTTAGCACAGGGACAATTCACAAGTTAAAACACAAAGATACTCTAACACATTTCCTTGCTATTACTTACTATTTCTGTAATATTAGATGTATCATTTCAGTGGGAGCTGGATTACATGCTTGGCCTCTCCCTTTGTCTCCAGGGAGAACACACAGAGAGAGCCCCAAACAAAGCCTTCCCCCACCCCAAGATTTGAAAGTTATCTTCTTTCCCCATTGGTCCTTCTGGTCAGGTGCCAACCAGGTTATCTGAGCTTCTTAACGCTTTACAGGTAAGGAGGAATTTTAGGCTACCCTTATGATTATGACAATTGGTCTATCAAACGTCTTTAGACTCAGTATAGGGGTGTCTGGGTGAAATTCAATGGCCTGTAATACATACATCAGACTAGATGATCTAATGGTCCCTTCTAGCCTTAAATTCTATGAAACTATGTAATCCTTAGAGCTTGCCTCTCTACCCAACTCAAGGTCCTTCTGGAAAGTAAAAAGGAACCATACTTAGTGAGGAGTGTATGTAGGAGAATGCTGGCTTTGTGAAACTTGACCAGCTGGATAAGGATCCAGGTCAGGAGATGGCAAATGCATTTCTGGAATCCCAGCATCTATTACGAGGCAAGAAGCCATAGGATCTGGAGACGGTAGCTAAGCAGTTCAGGAAAAAAAAATATGTGACGCAAGGGACCCCTTACAGCAGATATGCATTTTTATTGTTGTAAAATATACCAGTGTGGGATAATTTAGCAGGCTTTGTCACAGAATTGGAATTTAGGGCCAGAAGGAATCACCACAATTAGTCTGACCTTGAGTATATCACAGATTACTGCCCCCACACAGACCCCAACAACCAAAATTAGACCAGAACACTACAGCTCTCATGAGATTGAACAATTGTGTGCCACAGGCAGAGACTAGAAGGAACTGAGGTGCACTGATTCCTGAGGCCTATGCAATAACAGGGACTTGATTAAATATACCTAGATGATCCTGGCAAGTGACCACTTCCCCATGCGCAGAGGAAACCCTGCAGGTCACTGCCACTCTGACCTGAGGAAAAATTCTTTCCCAGCCCCAAATATCACAATTAGTTAGCCCCTGAACATGAAAGCAAAAACCAGCCAGACAAGCACCTGAGAATTCTCACAGCACAGATACAGAGGACTAGCCCAGCCCATCCATCAGCCCATCTCCTACTGTGCCATCCCTGATGTTTCAGAGGAAGTAGACAAAAATCAAAGAAACCACCCAGAATATCGGGGTGGGGGGAAGATTCCCTTCCTGGCCCCTATAGATGACAGGCTAAGGCCCTGAAGCATGATATTTTAGGAATATAAGACTTAATAAATCAGAAGGGACGCCCAAGATGGCCATGCCCTGCTCCATACCTTTACAACTCCATTATACAATCCAACTCATAAATTTGTCAAGCTTTCTCTTAAAACTAATTAAGGTGTCAGTCTCCCAACAGGAGTTGCAGGAGTAGTTCCAGAACCTCACTCCTCTTCTGGTTAGATACCTTCTAATTTCCAGCCTAAATTTGTTCATGGCCAGTTTATACTTATTTGTTCTTGTCCCAACATTGTCCTTAGCTTAAATAGCTCTTCACCCTCCCTGGTGCTTACCTTCCAGATGTATTTATATCCTCTCTCTTACAAGGCACACTCTCTATTCCTTTGATCAGTCTCATAGACTTTCTCTGTGCTGTTCTAGTTTGAATTAAACATTCTTGAATATGAGTCAAAAAATTCCCAACTAGCACAACACACCGCTTGTCCCTGTCCACCTTGGCTCCTATTTCTCCAGTTTGTCATTGTCCTGTCCCTGTTACCCTATGCTTCTCTCTCCCACAGCCTATCTGTCTTCCTCCCTGACTGCTCTTCACCTCCATGTACTCAATTGAACATGCTTCCTTCTCCTCTAGGATGCCTGTGTACCACAAGGGGCAGCACTGACAGCAGAAGAGTCTCCGAGTCAGGAACTGGCACTCAGAACAACACAGCAGGCTCAGCACTCAGGGGGAGCAATTGCAGGAACAGTCCTACCAGCCGTTGCACACTGGGAGCATGCTCAGTGGAGATGGACTATTTGGAGAATGTACATGCCCAGACTCTAACAAACCTCCACAAAGCATGTTCAAATGTCAATTTTCGGAGGCTTAAATTCTGTCACATTTGGGTTGAGTTTCACAGGGACAGCAAAAGGTGCCTATGATGACACCCCTCTGTGACGGGTTGGACCCCCCTTTCTGGGGTGCCACCTGATGTACTGGGATTTCACTGAGCGCCTCTCGCTCAACCAGCCTGGGTTCCCTCTCCACGCTTTGCTGAAGTAGGCTCTCCGGCCTCTTGTAGCACATACACAGGTACGGCCACACCCTGCTGAGACACAGACTGAAGTCAGCTCTCTGTGAGAGGACTCCCCCAACACTCATGTGCACACTCCTTTTGGGAGATAAACCCAAAATAATACTGTCTTGCACTGTATAGCAAAAGCTGCACAGTGCAAGCTCATAAAAATCCACCCTCTTCCTCAATATGAAGAGAGATGTGCTCAACTTTTCCCCACGCCGCCCAGTTAGAAATTACATAAACTGGGTTTAATGATAAACAAAATAAGTTTAACTACAAAAGGTAGATTTTAAGTTGTTAAAGGGATAGCAAACTGAACAAAGCAGATTACCTTAGTATATAAACAAAACCCACAAACTGAGCTTAGGTAGGATACAAATGAGCAAATTCTCACCCTGAGTGATAAACTGGCTGGCAGATTCTTAAGGCACAAGTTGCCTTGGCTTTCCCAGGCTAAAAATCCTTCCAGCCTGGGACCATCACTTCCCATAGTTCAGTCTTTGTTCCTCAGGTGATTTCAGGTATGTTGTTGTAGGGAGAGTGAGGTCCCCTCATGTTGTCATTGTCACTCTTTTATATCTTCTCCCCACTTGCTGGAGAAAGCTTTTTTGCTGTGACCTGAGTCAAACAGTTCCCATTGTGTAGAGCTATCTGACCTGGGTCAAACAATTCCCGTTGTGTAGAGCTATCTCTGAGAGGTTTCTATTGCACACAGTTTCTGGGGTAATCCTTATGTTTGTGTGCATTTCCTCAATAAGTCACTAACATTATTTGGCCTCATCCAACATGACACATCTGAAATACAGAGAGATGGTCAATATTCCCAGCTTCAGTTTCAAAAATATCATACAAATTGGATAAACACATTCAGTAAATCATAATCTTTCCAGTGATACCTTACATGAGCCATCTTGCATAAAATACATCCTAGTTATACCGTATTAATATCAGAACCATATTTCCATGAAGAATATGGGGTATAACATCACACCCTTCACCCACCAAATTTCAGATGCATGCCCCAAAACATGGGGGTAAAGATAGGAACCATTTTAAAGATAGGAACCATTTATACTTAATATCCAGAAAATTAAGCCTAAAGCAGACAAACAGCATGAAAAATTTCAGTTGACGCAGGTAAATTCTGACAAAGATGTAAGCAACTGAAAGTAGAGTCTTACAATAAAAAGTGTTAGGCAATCTTAACTCTAGGCATTGGTGCAAGCTCTGCCTGCATTAAACATTGGGTGTATGAATTCTAATAATATGTCATTACCATCTCTGGTCTAATAAGAAAGTGACCTGCAAGAAGGTGACAAAATAAAAAACAGAACAAAAGTTAAGTTCATTATTGCATTCCCTAGCATTTCAAGAGAATGGTGGACGACTGATAGGGTTATTCACTCTTTTTTTCTTTCAGGGGCCATAATTGTGCCACAGATGTCCTACAGTAGGGCTGTTTCACAGACTGGGTTGGCAGCAGTGGAAAGGCTCATAAGCCGCTGGTCCAAGAAAAGAAACAATATGGAAGATCTATTCCTGGTCATGCCAAATGACATGAGGTGTATATACCCCATGTTGGCCCAGAAACCAAGGGCTTTATGAACATACTGCTAGCCAATGCTGATTGGCAGCCTCACAGTGGCTGTAAAGATAAAAGGACTGGGAAGAAAAGGAATGGAATGGCTCCCAGAGGAGCAAGCAGGCTGGAGAAGAGAACTCCTGCTGGCAAGCTGCTGAGAAGCTGTTCAGAGATAGAACCCTGACAAGGGAGGACTAGCCCAAAAGGCTGAAAAGCCTACAGAAACCGGAGAAAGTAGGAAGGAGCTCAGGACACAGCTGGAGTCATTGAGTCCTGATTCTGCCTGTCTAGTTTAAGGACCCTGAACTGGAACCCAATGGAGTGGGTGGGCCTGGGTTCCCTAAGAAGCCCCTGAGAAACGTAAGAACTGAGGAGATTCATGGTTTTAAGGATTGATAGGAGAGAGAACAGCAAAATAAAGATAATGAATTTCAAGAAGGCAGACTTTAGCAACTCAGGAAGTTGGTAGGTAGGATCCCATGGGAAGCAAGTCTAAGGGGGGGAAACAATTGAAGACAGTTGGTAGGTTTTCAAAGAAACATTATTAAGGACAAAAGAGCAAATTATCCCACTGCAGGATAGGAAAGATAGGAGGTAGGGCAAGAGACCACCCTGGCTTAATCAGGAGATCTTCAATATCTGAAACTCAAAAAAGTCCTACAAAGAGTGGAAACTAGATCAAATTACAAAGGATGAATATGAACAAATAACACACGTAGGTAGGAACAAAATTTAAAAGGCCCAGGCACAAAACAAGATAAAATTAGCTAGAGACATAAAGGGTAACAAGAAAACATTCTACAAATACATTAATTACTTCTTTGTTTCTGTTTTCCCCAAGAAGGTTGGTGGTGATTGGACATCTAACATAGTGAATGCCAGTGAAAATGAGGTAGGATCAGAAGAGGCTAAAATAGGGAAAGAACAAGTTAAAATTACTTAGACAAGTTAGTTGTCTTCAAGTCACTAGGGCCTGATGAAATGCATCCTAGAATACTCAAGGAGTTGACTGAGGAGATATCTGAGCCATTAGCGATTATCTTTAAAAAGTCACAGAAGACGGGAGAGATTCCAGAAGACTGGCACTATATTTGCCCTTTTCCAATCTATAAAAAGGGAAATAAGAACAACCCGGGGAATTACAGATCAGTCAGCTTAACTTCTGTACCCAGCAAGATAATGGAGAAAATAATAAAGGAATCAATTTGCAAACATCTAGAAGATAATAAGGTGATCAGTAACAGTCAGCATGGATTTGTCAAGAACAAATCGTGTCAGAACAACCTGATAGCTTTCATTGACAGGCTAACAAGCCTTGTGGATGGGGGAAGCAGTAGACGTATATTTTGACTGTAGTAAAGCTTTTGATATTGTCTCACGTGACCTTCTCATAAACAAACTAGGGAAATACAACCTGGATGGAGCTACTATAAGGTGCATAACTGGTTGGAAAACCATTCCCAGAGAGCAGTTATCAATGGTTCACAGTCATGCTGGAAGGACAAAATGCGTGGGGTCCCGCAGGGATCAGTTCTGGGCCAGTTCTGTTCAGTATCTTCATCAATGATTTAGATAATGGCATAGAGAGTACACTTATAAAGTTTGTGGATGATACTAAGCTGGGAAGGGTTGCAAGTGCTTCGGAGGATAGGATTATAATTCAAAATGATCTGGACAAACTGGAAAAATGGTCTGAAGTAAATAGGACGAAATTCAATAAGTACTCCACTTACGAAGGAACAATCAGTTGCACACATAGAAAATAGGAAATGACTGCCTAGGAAGGAGTACTGCGGAAAGGGATCTGTGGGTCATAGTGGACCACAAGCTAAATATGAGTCAACAGTGTAACACTTTTGCAAAAAAAGCAAACATCATTCTGGGATGTATTAGCAGGAGTGTTGTAAGCAAGACATGAAAAGTAATCCTTCTGCTCTACTCCACACTGATTAGGCCTCAGCTGGAGTATTGTGTCCAGTTCTGGACACCACATTTCAGGAAAGATGTGGACAAATTGGAGAAAGTCCAGAGAAGAGCAATACAAATGATTAAAGGTCTACAAAACATGACCTATGAGGGAAGATTGAAAAAAATTGGTTTGTTTAGCCTGGAAAAGAGAACACTCAGGGGGGACATAACAGTTTTCAAGTACATAAAAGGTTGTTACAAGGAGGAGGGAGAAAAATTGTTCTTCTGAACCTCTGAGAATAGGACAAGAAGCAATGGGCTTAAATTGCAACAAGGGAGGTTTAGGTTGGACATTAGGAAAAACTTCCTAACTGTCAGGGTTCTTAAGCACTGGAATAAATTGCCTAGGGAGGCTGTGGAATCTCCACCACTGGAGATTTTTAAGAGCCGGTTAGACAAACACCTGTCAGGGATGGTCTAGATAGTACTTAGGCCTTGTCTACACTGGCAAGTTTCTGCGCAATAAAGCAGCTTTCTGCATTGTAACTCCTGAGGTGTACACACTGCCAAGCCATATAGTGCACAGAAACTGTGCAGTTGCAGAGCTGTAAAAAAAGCCACCCAAATGCTCAAAAAAGCATTGAGCTTTCTGCGCGGGGGCCACAGCACCACAGTGCCAGTGTAGACACCCTGGTGGATTTCAGTGTTGCAACTGACCTCCAGGAGGTGTCCCACAATGCCTGTTCTCGCCTCTCTGGTCATACTCGGTAGTGACCCCACCTCCACTGTGAAGGTCACTGTGGATACTTTGGTGGCTCGCATGCCAGTCGAGAGTGGACCAAGCTAGGAGTAGGAAATCTTGGACGAGGATGTGGAGGTGGAGGGCGACCCAGAAGACGACTTGGAAGTCAGAGATGCATGCAGCCAGGAGCTCTTCTCTACCCCTGAGGAGGCTAGCCAGTCACAGCTGTCAGAGCTTGGCAAAGCGCAAACAGGAGATGAGGTCCCTGGTAAGTGGCTTTGATTTTGGGAATTGCTGAAGCGAGTTATTGGGCGCAGGAGGATTGCAGAAAGCAGGTTTGTGTCTGTATGATGTGCATACCACCACATGCCTAGTCCGAGCGGCGGAACAGGGTGTTGATTGACTCCCTCGCTTCACGGCAATCTACCTCAGAGATCTCCACGAAACTCTCATGAAGATACTGGGCTATCCGCTGCCGTGGGTTCTTTGGCAGAGCTGCTTTGTTCCCTGCCCCTCTAAGGGTAACTTACGGCACACAGGCGAGCCACATAAGGGTCAGGGCAGAAGCCACAGTCTTGGAGAAGACCCTCCCTTGATTCCCTGCTCACCCTCAGCAGCAAGATATCTTTCATATGAACACAGCCTGTGGAAAATGTGAGGACAGTAATGATCAGAAGGCCACCACAAAAGCCATGTGCCCAGTGTACAGTACAGTCCTGGAACATTGATTTCCCCTGTCCCTGTGGTTACTCAGCATTTTAAGGGTCTTGTGGCTCATGTGTGCTTGCCTGCAGTCAGTCAGTTAGTGACAGGTATGTGAATAGTGGCTGTGTTTTAAATCACTGAATCAGTGGTCTCTGTTTTGCAAATAATACTGCTTCTGTAAAATGTTGCAGTTTGGTTTCACAGATATGACTTAGGGAGCCCAGCCTCTCTCTTTGTTTTGGCCGGCTGAATGGCTGTGCAGAATTAGAAGGTGGCCACGAAGAACTAAGGAGGACTTTCTGTGTGATGTCATGATGCACTCCCTGGCCAAAAAACAAGAACTGAAGGAGTGGCGGGACAGCGAGAGGAGGGACCGAAAGGAGAACATGGCGCGCCAGAATGAAGCCATGGAGCGGCTTTTAAATGTTATGGAGCGCCAAGCGGACACGCTCCAGGCACCCCTAGCACTGCAAGCCGAGTAGCTCTGCGCCCGCCCTCCCCTGCAGCCGCTGTGACAAAACTCTTTCCCATGAGTCCCCCACACACTGCCAACACACTCTTATCAGCCTCTTGGCTCCACTCCTCCCCCACCACAGTCCAGCCCTGCGGACTCCCACTACCCATTGCACTCAAGACCCGTCCCTCTGCAGTTTAGCCCTGCTGAAGTACGGTACCCGCTGTACTGTACTCCAGAGGAGAAGGTTGGATATGAAACCTGGACATACACAAATTTTTATCTGTCTCAACCCCCACCTCCTCTTGGGACCTTCCCTTGGTCCCTTGGGATCTTCCTCAGTGCTGATGTGTTCGGTTTTTTTTTGGTCTCTCTCCTCTGGTTGTTGTTTTTTAATAAAAGAATTGTGTTGGTTTGAAAGCAATCTTCATTCCATTAATTGAAAGTGTAAGCAGAGTCAGGATGAGCTCCACCCTGACATCTGGTGGTGAGGTGTGGCACGTTGTGGAAAAGAACTTCAGGGGCCGATCTCATTTGCATAGGCACACCCACCCCGCCTAGAATGAGGCCATAGCTGCCCAAATGGTCACTTTGGCTGCTGTGGGATCCCCAGTGACTCTGTTATTGGGGCAGGAAGAATAAATTGTTATTACCCTGATTATGGGAATCAAGGACAGTGGAACTGTACTTGGCCTTTTGTTATGATGGAGGGACTCGCCATCAACTAAGTAGCACTCGCTAGGCAAGGGACATGGGTTCCAAAACTCTGTGAATTGAGAGAGGCTGGGGGGCAGGTATTAATACTTGGTGGCATGGGCCCCCTGATGAGGGTCTTACATGCTAATTGTACTTCCTCCTCTCTCCACTGTGGAATATCAGAGCTATTTCAATTAATGGAATATTTGATTCCATTAGGAATCTAGTTACAGGCTGCTGAGCTGAATTCACTTTGGGCTAATGGTGCACCAGCACTGAGGCTCCCCTACTACAAGCTGAAATCACAAAAGAGTTAAACTTACTAAGAGCTGAAATCACTGAGTGTTGTGTCAAGTAGTGGGGGAGCCTGAAGCTATATGGTGGAGCAGTTTGCGGGACGGCGAGCGGAGCGGCTGGCAGAGCAGAGCAGTTTGCGGGACGGCGAGCGGGATGGCTGCAGAACATTGCAGTTTGTGGGACGGCGAGCAGAGAGGAGCAGCTGGTGGAGCAGAGCAGTTTGTGGGACAGCGAGCAGAGCAGAGCGGAGCGGCTGGTGGAGCAGAGCAGTTTGCGGGACGGTGAGCAGAGCAGAGCGGATGGTGGAGCAGAGCAGTTTGTTGGATGCCTAGAGCAGCTCATGGGGCAGCTGGCAGAGCGGAACCCCATGGAGAGGTGGGGCCATCAGCTTTGGACCACGTAAGGTGCCCCTTAACCCCCCCTCCTCCCCAATCTCCACCAGTTTGGGAGGTAAAACTCTGCAGATAAAATTTTGAACTCTGGGGCTGCCCTGACCAAGGACAGAGACTTTTGGGTCGTTGGACTTTTGGGACTTTGGGTGATTTTGGGTTGCTGGACTCAAGAACCAAAGGGAAAGGACATGCCCCAATTTGCTTGGGGTGGGTTTTTTGCTCATGGGTTTTGTTATGAATCCTGTTGGTGGTGTTTCCCCAATATAATGCCACATTGTTTCTCTCTGTTATTAAAAGGCTTTTTGCTACACTCAGACTATGTGCTTGCGAGAGGGGAAGTATTGCCTCTTGGAGGCGCCCAGCGGGGGTGGTATATATTTGTCCCAGGTCACTGGGTGGGAGCTCGAGCCGGTTTTCCATTGTGTTATTGGAATGGATCCCCTAGATATTGAACCCGGCCCTTGTTGCTGCCAACTCTGACAGGCAGAAGGGTTAGAAAAGCAAACCAAGCACTGTAAAGCAACAGGCAATTTTATTAAACCTTCATAGTGCATCATTTGCACCAATCACAATCACCTCCTAGCATTACAAACACTGCACTCCTGAGCATAGCAACAAATATCAGAGGCTTTCAGCTTCAAATTGCTACCTCAAGGCATCCCTGATCCTTATGACCCCACGCTGCACACCTCTTATAGCCCTGGTCTCTGGCTGTTCAAATTCAGCCTCCAGGCGCTGAGCCTCAGCAGTGCAGCCCTTTCACCCTTCCCTTCACAAATATTATAGAGCATACAGCATGCAGCTATAAGCATAGGAATATTGTCATCGGCCAGGTCCAGTCTCCCATAGAGGCAGCGCCAGCGGGCCTTTGAACAGCCATAAGCCCACTCAATAGTCATTCTGCACTTGCTCAGCCTGTTGTTGAACAGCTCCTTGCTGTTGTCAAGGTGCCCCGTGTATGGCTTCATAAGCCACGGCATTAAAGGGTAAGCAGGGTCTCCCAGAATCACAATGGGCATTTCGACTTTCCCTGCGGTGATCTTCTGGTCCAGGAGAAAAGGAGTACTTGTGGCACCTTAGAGACTAACCAATTTATTTGAGCATAAGCTTTTGTGAGCTACAGCTCACTTCATCGGATGCATACTGTGGAAAGTATAGAAGATCTTTTGATACACACAAAGCATGAAAAAATGGGTGTTTACCACTACAAAAGGTTTTCTCTTCCCCCACCCCACTCTCCTGCTGGTAATAGCTTATCTAAAGAGATCACTCTCCTTACAATGTGTATGATAATCAAGGTGGGCCATTTCCAGCACAAATCCAGGGTTTAACAAGAACGTCTGAGGAGGGGGGGGAAGGGGTAGGAAAAAACAAGGGGAAATAGGTTACCTTGCATAATGACTTAGCCACTCCCAGTCTCTATTCAAGCCTAAGTTAATTGTATCCAATTTGCAAATAAATTCCAATTCAACAGTCTCTCACTGGAGTCTGGTTTTGAAGTTTTTTTGTTGTACTATTGCAACTTTCATGTCTGTAATCGCGTGACCAGAGAGATTGAAGTGTTCTCCGACTGGTTTATGAATGTTATAATTCTTGACATCTGATTTGTGTCCATTTATTCTTTTACGTAGAGACTGTCCAGTTTGACCAATGTACATGGCAGAGGGGCATTGCTGGCACATGATGGCATATATCACATTGGTGGATGTGCAGGTGAACGAGCCTCTGATAGTGTGGCTGATGTTATTAGGCCCTGTGATGGTGTCCCCTGAATAGATATGTGGGCACAGTTGGCAACGGGCTTTGTTGCAAGGATAGGTTCCTGGGTTAGTGGTTCTGTTGTGTGGTATGTTGTTGCTGGTGAGTATTTGCTTCAGGTTGGGGGGCTGTCTGTAGGCAAGGACTGGCCTGTCTCCCAAGATTTGTGAGAGTGTTGGGTCATCCTTCAGGATAGGTTGTAGATCCTTAATAATGCGTTGGAGGGGTTTTAGTTGGGGGCTGAAGGTGGCGGCTAGTGGCGTTCTGTTATTTTCTTTGTTAGGCCTGTCCTGTAGTAGGTGACTTCTGGGGAACTCTTCTGGCTCTATCAATCTGTTTCTTCACTTCCGCAGGTGGGTAGTGTAGTTGTAAGAATGCTTGATAGAGATCTTGTAGGTGTTTGTCTCTGTCTGAGGGGTTGGAGCAAATGCGGTTGTATCGCAGAGCTTAGCTGTAGACAATGGATCGTGTGGTGTGGTCAGGGTGAAAGCTGAAGGCATGTAGGTAGGAATAGCGGTCAGTAGGTTTCCAGTATAGGGTGGTGTTTATGTGACCATCGTTTATTAGCACTGTAGTGTCCAGGAAGTGGATCTCTTGTGTGGACTGGACCAGGCTGAGGTTGATGGTGGGATGGAAATTGTTGAAATCATGGTGGAATTCCTCAAGGGCTTCTTTTCCATAGGTCCAGATGATGAAGATGTCATCAATATAGCGCAAGTAGAGTAGGGGCGTTAGGGGACGAGAGCTGAGTAAGCGTTGTTCTAAGTCAGCCATAAAAATGTTGGCATACTGTGGGGCCATGCGGGTACCCATAGCAGTGCCGCTGATCTGAAGGTATACATTGTCCCCAAATGTAAAATAGTTATGGGTAAGGACAAAGTCACAAAGTTCAGCCACCAGGTTAGCCGTGACATTATCGGGGATAGTATTCTTGACGGCTTGTAGTCCATCTTTGTGTGGAATGTTGGTGTAGAGGGCTTCTACATCCATAGTGGCCAGGATGGTGTTATCAGGAAGATCACCGATGGATTGTAGTTTCCTCAGGAAGTCAGTGGTGTCTCGAAGGTAGCTGGGAGTGCTGGTAGCATAGAGCCTGAGGAGGGAGTCTACATAGCCAGACAATCCTGCTGTCAGGGTGCCAATGCCTGAGATGATGGGGCGCCCAGGATTTCCAGGTTTATGGATCTTGGGTAGTAGATAGAATATCCCAGGTCGGGGTTCCAGGGGTGTATCTGTGCGGATTTGATCTTGTGCTTTTTCAGGGAGTTTCTTGAGCAAATGCTGTAGTTTCTTTTGGTAACTCTCAGTGGGATCAGAGGGTAATGGCTTGTAGAAAGTGGTGTTGGAGAGCTGCCAAGCAGCCTCTTGTTCATATTCCGACCTATTTCATGCTTTGTTTGTATAAAAAGATCTTCTATACTTTCCACAGTATGCATCCGATGAAGTGAGCTGTAGCTCAGGAAAGCTTATGTTCAAATAAATTGGTTAGTCTCTAAGGTGCCACAAGTACTCCTTTTCTTTTTGCGAATACAGACTAACATGGCTGTTACTCTGAAAACTGGTCTAGGAGAAAGTCCCTGCTTGCAGCTTCCTGAACAGGCCAGTTTTCTGAAATATGTGCGGGTCATGCACCTTTCCGGACCAGCCTGAGTTAATGTCCGTGAAATGCCCACGGTGATTCACAAGCACCTGGAGAACCATTGAGATATACCCCTTCTGATTAATGTACTCAGTGGCTAGGTGGTCTGGTGCCAGAATTGGAATATGCATACCATCTATCGTCCCTCTGAAGTTGGGAAGCCCATTTGTGCAAAGCTATCCACAATGTCACACACGTTGCCCAGAGTCACAGTCTTTCGGAGCAGGATGTGATTAATGGCCTTGCACGCTTCCATCAACATGAGTCCAACGGTTGACTTTCCCACTCTGAACTTGTTAGCGACCAATTGGTAGCAGTATGGAGTAGCTAGTTTCCACAGTGCAATCGCCACGTGCTTCTCCAACGGCAGGGCAGCTCCTATTTTCATGTCCCTGTGCCACAGAGCTGTGGCGAGTTCATCACACACGCCCATGAATGTGGCTTTCCTCATCTGAAAGTTCTGCAGCCACTGCTCGTCATCCCAGACGTGCATCATGATGTGATCCCACCACTCAGTGCTTGTTTCCTGAGCCCAGAAGCAGCGTTCCACTGTCGTCAGCACCTCCGTGAATGCCACAAGCAATCTTGTATTGTAGCTACTACGCGTGGCGAGATCAATGTCAAACTGCTCTTGCCTTTGCAGTTTAAGGAATAACTCCACTGCCACTCATGACGTGTTAGTGAGAGCGAGCAGCATATTGGTCAACAGTGCGGGATCCATTCTGCAGACCAAAGAGGCAGAGCAGAGTACGCACAGTATACAAACCACTGAAAGATGGTACCAAATGTGAATGGAAGCACAGGGATTGCTGGGATCCCTCCGCCTTCCCACAACTCTTAGCAGCGGAAGAGGAAGAGATGCTCTGTGAGATAGCTTCCCAGAGTGCAGCACTTCAACTACCGCTGCAAGTGCTGCAAGTGTGAACTTGCTATTGCGCAGGCAGCTGACAGTGTGAACGCACAACAGCAGTTTCCTTTCAGCACTCTCTGAGCGGTGCTGTACCTGCCGGTGCTGTAACTGTGCCAGTGTAGACATATCCCTAGTTCTGCCATGAGTGCAGGGGACTGGACTAGATGACCTGTCGCGGTCCCTTCCAGTCCTCTAATTCTCTGATTCCAGACCCCTTGGGCACCAGGACCAGCTGACCCCACCGGGAATAAGGTGGGCAGACAATTTCAAATGGAAATAAGTAGTGAATACCTAAGGACAAAATGACTGCTGTATTAAAACAACAGGCCTCTGTACCTATAACTGTCCCTCCTACCGAATAACACAAATTAAATGTGGACAGTACTATCTATTGGACTGTCCTTGCACACCAGTTGCCTCATAGCCGTTCCTAAGGTATTCCACTGCTTTTCATGATTATGATAAAGAGATTTGGCATCCAAATCACAGCTTTATTATGAACCCTTAAGATCATGGCCATATTGTGAAAAATATATTTTTTCTGATTTTCAGAAGTGCTTAGCACCTAGCAGCTCATGATTTTGCTAGACACTCAGAATCATGGATTCATAGCTTATTACAATGATCTGTAACCCACCAACCCTCCTCCTGGTCCTATGACAACAGGGGTGTTAACAGGCCACTTCTCCTTGAATCAGAGTAACAGCCGTGTTAGTCTGTATTCGCAAAAAGAAAAGGAGTACTTGTGGCACCTTAGAGACTAACCAATTTATTTGAGCATGAGCTTTCGTGAGCTACAGCTCACTTCATCGGATGCATACCATGGAAACTGCAGCAGACTTTATATACAGGTATTGTTTCATATTCTCTGTGTGTATATAAAGTCTGCTGCAGTTTCCACGGTATGCATCCGATGAAGTGAGCTGTAGCTCACGAAAGCTCATGCTCAAATAAATTGGTTAGTCTCTAAGGTGCCACAAGTACTCCTTTTCTTCTTTCTCCTTGAATGGTCCCTTAGATTATGAGCTAACTAGTTATGCTAAACCAGTGGTTCTTAACCTTTACTGCAGCCTGCACCCCTTTGGTTCTCAAAATACGTTCTTGCACCCCTTATCAAAAATCGTTGAAGTAGGTCAGTTCTTTAAACCTAGATATATTTTTTTGTTTGTATATTACAGTAATCGTTAAAAAATGTATAATGTTAATAAACACATAGGTTTCATGAAGTAGTTGTACTTACGTGCCTGTGCTTAATTTGTGTTTTCAATGATTTACCTTCTTAAAAAATTTGGCATGTCTCGCACCCCTAAGGGGTGCGTGCACCCCAGGTTAAGAACCACTGTGCTAAACTATCTATTTAGCTGTGAAACTCTGGCCAAGTCTAAAATTTTATTTAAGATGATGTTTAAAAAAAAGTGAATGGTACAGAGTTTAAGCATAGAAGTTTCTGGTTATCAGGGAATCATATACAGATTATCAAGGGGTGCAAAGTTCAGTTTAAGATTGGATGGCGGAAGGAATACATAATCTGCAATATCTCCAATTGGGGGTAAAAGGTTAAAAGCTCAAAGTACAGACATTGAGATATGAGGGTATGTTGTTCATATAATGGCTATGTTCACGTGTGGAGTATAATGAGTGGATATGATGATGAGGATGGATTGACCCTCATTTGGTGAGATTTAACGTTCAA
Organism: Caretta caretta; assembly: GCF_965140235.1. Lineage (NCBI taxonomy): Eukaryota > Metazoa > Chordata > Testudines > Cheloniidae > Caretta > Caretta caretta. Next base: position 318,466,159 of record NC_134206.1, on the reverse strand, counting down.
TGAGTTTATGGTTCTAGTTCATATGGTCCAACAGACAAAGTCTCTCGGTCCCTTTCTTGTTGTCGATGCACGATGTCGCTCTGGCTCACACCTCCTGGTACTGTTGGTGGCCTGTGATGTGTTCGGTGTATATGTCCCTGGACCATTGGATGGTGTCTGAGACCATGAGGCACCGCATGAGCCGTGCATAGCGTCGACCGATCCCGCAGGTCCGCAGCACACGCTCGTTGCAGGGGTCCCAGGCGCCCAGGGCTCCAATGATCAGGGCGTCCATCTGCACCTCGTAGCCCTTCGCTCTCAGAGTGTCAGCAAGGAGAGTATACTTTTCCATCTTACGAGCTTGGGCTTTGCGAAAGGCCTGGGTCCTGTTCTCAAAGAAGACTGTGACGTTGACGAGGATAATCTTTTTCTGGGCCTCATCAGTGATGACGACGTCAGGTCACAGCTGGCTTTCGGAACCGGGGATGGCGCAGTTCACAGCGACCTCCCCCAGGAGCAGTGCGATGGTTTTCACCAGGCGGTTCTGGATGGCGTTGTGGCTCAGCTGCCAGGCTCTGGAGTGGGGCTTGCAGCTTCGCAGGATGTGGGGCAGGGTCCCGTTGGAGTAGCCACACTTCCTGCAACGCTTGTCTCAGTTTCTGTGGCTGACAGCTCCATTGAGCGGGATGCTGTTGAGCTGGGCAGTCGGTGAAACAGGTGAGGAAGTGGTTGCTGGCATCCCACTTGCTGGTTAACTCAAAGGCTTTACCCTGGTCCGGTTTACCCTTCAGGGTTTCCATGTACAGCGAGTGGACGGTGGCCTTCAGGGTCCTCTCCAGCATGCCCCGGCGCTTGCAGTGACGATGGTGTTGTCGTTGGACCTGATCTGCAGCACCAGGACTCCCAGCTCCTGGCGCTCCTTGCACCACTCCCAGCGGCAGCTGACATCAGGTGATGTGTGGCATTGCGAGCACAGGAACACAGTGAAGCAATGTCGCCCCTGTCCCGTCCGAATTCGCCATCCAGGGAGCCACTCAGGAAGGTGGCGATGTCTTGGTTGGAGGGGGCTCTGCTTCTTTATCACGCCATGCAGGGCATTTGCCTCGATGTTCCTTACCATGGCATTGGGACACGTCAGCAGGCGGAAGGCGTGGGTGATCACTGCAATGTCGCACAGGTCACCGATGCGAGGGATGTTGGCGCTGCCGTGCCTGTGGGTGATGTAGACCAGCTCATTGCTGGATCTCTGGGGAAGGAACAGCTGCTTCTTCACTAGCTGAAGGACAGTCTTGTCTGCCTTGTTGAGGGGCACCTTCGCAACAGCGGATCCCCTTAGGACAAACGAGATGTGGGGGATCAGAAAGGTGTTCAGGGCATTTATCTTCTGCCACGGTGCCAGCAGGGAGGTGACAATCTTGGCGGCATCCTGTAAGATCTCCTGGATGGTGTCCTTGGTGTCTGCCAGACATGGAAACCCGTTGGCGTGCCAAAGTGCTAATACACCTGCCCCTCTGCCGGGGGATGATGGGCTTGCCTGGATCTGGAACCCCATCACCTTCACCAAGTCCCTTTTGCTGCCGTCAATGTGGAGAGCTGCGCACTTCTTCGCATTAAAGCTGAGCCCCATCCAGTCGGCAGCTTGACTTATGGTGTCTAGCGTACCTTGAAGGCTCTCTGGGTCGTCCGCGGTCAGGACCAGGTTGTCTGCGTAAGCCAGGACGCTCACCCTCTCACCGTGGAGGTTGAAGCCATCTGTGCCATTGGAGAGCGCTTGCAGCAATGGCTCCATGGCGAGGTTAAAGATGATGGGGCTGAGGGGACAGCCCTGCTTTACTCCGCTCCGGATCGGGATCTCAGCGGTCTCCCCTTCAGCCAAGCAGATGGTGGTGCTGCCTCCCTCGTAGAGCTCTCGGATCACACGAAGGAAGTTCTCTGGCATCCCGAACTCCTGAAGTGTGGCAAAGATGTGGTGGTAGGGTCGTCTCGCTCGCCCTTCTTGTACACCGGCACCATCACAGCCTTCTTCCAGGAGCTGGGAGTCTGGCAGAACTGCTTGCACTGGTTGAAGAGCATGGCGAGGACCAGGCAGCCGGGGTCTCGCTTTTTCAGGAGGCTGTGGGGGATGCCATCTTTCCCAGGAGCTGTGTTTTTTGTTTTCGAGAGTCTGGCCATCACTTCCTTGGGCATAAAGTCAGTCTCCAGGACACCTACGTCGATGACATGGGGCAGGGGGCGGAGGCACTCTGGGCGCTATGTGGTTGAATACATCATTGATGTAGCTGTAGAGACACTCAGACAGGATCGTGCAGTAGGACGAGGACCCATCTAGGATTCTCCTCATGGCCTTGGAGTGGTTTGCCCGGTACAGCTTTTGGATCCTGGAAGCCGCTACTGGATCGTAGCGGCGACTGGCGTTTCTGCTTCTGGCTCCCCTGGTGGCAATGTTGTGGTTCGGAGCAGGCGTTCTGTGCGCAGGTGAAGCGTTCTCCTGGTTCGAACTCCTCCTGGAAGCAATTTCCGCAGACAGCACTCAAGTGACCCTGTCTATGAGGAGGTCGAAGTCGTCAAAGGAAGCTGTCGCTTGTAGCTCCTCGGTCCAGGCCGTCTGCCACAGTGTGGCAGCCCTCACCATCGGCCGCTGGTCCTCAAGGTACTCGACCTCGTCTGGTGCAGGCTTTAAGCCTGCTGCGTGGCCGGCCTGCCGTCTCTCTCATGGGTCAGGATTCCCTTTGGTTGGGTGCTGGGGTAGAATCTCTGGCGGGATGGTGGCGTTGCTGGTGGTCAGAGAGATGCGGTCTGGCTCGGGGGTTTCTGGGACACTGCTGGTCCTTCTATGAGTGGCTGCTGCGTGGGCGGTTGCTGCTGGAGAGTGAGATCTCCCGTAGGCAGTGTCCCACAGGATGGACTTGGGGGCCGTGCTAGTCCATCTGGCGATGAAGGCCTCGTGCTTTGGTGTGACAGTGGGGCTGGTTCCTCCAGTGATGGCGGGAGTTTGTAGGTCTGAGGTGTGGTTCTGGCTCCTCTGGCAGTTGGAGTTCACAGGGCAGTCCGAGGGGCGGTGTGGACCTTCCAGTGGCAGGATCTCGAGCAGCTATGCACGGTGGGACGCTGATCCTTCTGGAGACGGGGACATGCTGGACAGGTCGTGAGGCAGCACTGAGTCGTCTCAGCATGGAGATCTTCTTGGCGATATGCGAGGGTGAGATGGGCCTCTTGCTGGTGAGGACTTGGGTGATGTTCCCCAATGCAGCAGGTACCTTCCCAATCGCATCACCCGGTTCCGCTGGCCTGGTGACGGAGGCAGGTTTCTTGACGGCAGCTTGCGAGGTCAGCTTTCTTTGTTGAGGCTCAGGAGCAGCGGGCCAGCGTGCAGCAGGAGGGCTGGGAGCCGGGGCAGGAGACTGTATTGTTCCCTTGAGGCATTTCTTGCAGGCAACTTGGTGTGTCTTGCATTGCTTCTGCGTCTCGAAGGGCAGCCTGCAGAGGGCACCTGCTTGCTGTGACATCTCTTCAGGTTCCTGGTGATGCCACCGAGGAGATGGAAGCTTCGGGGCGGGGAGCAGATGGGGCAGATGAGAACATCTGCAGCGAGAAGATACTGCAGGTAGATGGTGTTCTCATTATCTTACAGCAGGGGGTTTCCAGCATCATCAGTGGTACTGTTGGCTGGTTCTCCCTGGTGTGGGTGGGTGGGGTCGAAAGGTCCAGCTGGGCAGGTGTCTGGCAAGGTCCTGGGGTCCCTCTGGGTGATTTCTGAGGCTGGGCAGGCATCTTGCAAGCTGCTGATAACCCTCTGGGTGGTCTCTGGAGAGATGCTGGTCCTGTCTGTGAAGATTCCTACCCGGATGGTGTGAAGAGCAGCGAGAGCACCACCAGTGTCAGGGTCCTGGGCAGCTGCAGGGGTAGAAGGTGGTCGCCTCGGAGCATCTTGCAGCTGGAGAGCAGGGGGTTCTGTCAGTCAGTGGCTGCTGGAGCACGGTGGGGCTGTCTGTCGGCGGCTGGTGCTGCTGGAGAGCGGGGGGGTGTCCCTCGACAGTTGCAGGTTGGGGGGCTGTCCTTTGGCGGTAGCTGGAGAGTGGAGGGGCTGTCCCATGGCAGCTGGTGCTGCTGGAAAGCGGGGGGCAGGTTGTTCCTTCTGGTTGTAATGTCCCGACAGGCCAGTCTCAGTATGCAGGATCTTTCTGAAGCAGCATCTGTGGGGGAGTGGGGGGAATCCTTCGAGGAGGCACCATTCTTCCCCTTCGCGCTGCTGGTCTGCGAGGATCTTCTTCATAATCATTTTCCAAGAGATCTTCCGTGGAGCAGCAGCGGTAGCAGACTTGGACTCTTTCAAGGAGCACTAGGTTCTCGGCTCAGTGTCCCCTTCTGGAACCCTGATTGTAAACCTATGACTCTCACTCCCATTCTTGTTTTTTCATTTGTTGTCCCCTGGAATTTGTTTATCCCTCTCCTTTTTCTGGTCTTTCCCCTCTGAAGAAGGAGAACCCCTTTTGAGCCAGTTAGTTGAGGGGCAATACTGAGATCGGACAAGGATCTGTGGGAGAGGGGAAGTCTGGGACAGTCTGGACAAGGAGACTGAGATTAGGAACAGGGGAGAACTGAGACTGATTGGGCAAAGAAACTGGGAATAGATCAGGAAGTAAGGAGACTGGGTTAAGGAGCTGGGGGAAAGATTGAGATTGGATGAGGAGCCCAGGGAGGGAATCTTCAACAGGAAGCTAATTTGGGGTGGGGTGGGATGAGGGAAGACAACGCAAATGAGGAACTGGGAGCAAGAGAACTGGGGCTGGTTGGGCAAGGGGACTGGCTCCCTCCGTGAAAGCAACAGAGTCACTCAGAAGAGATCTATGTGGTTCAAAAGCTTGTCTCTCTCACCAACAGAAGTTGGTCCAATAAAAGATGTCTCACATACCTTGTCTCCCGAGGAGAAACAGGACAGTTCTGCAACATATAAGTGTTCTGCAGAAGCTGTCTCAGGTGAAGAATCACTTTTAAGAAATTTGGTCCACGGGAAACTAATAGGCCCATTTAAAGTTCATGAAATCATCTAACCTCCAGCACAGCTTACTTCAGTAGGGTCATTCTGATCATCCTAAATTCACCACTGAATGGCTTCTCAGATATGATTGTAAGATGGTGGGCCTGCCCCTTTGAGAGCCTGGGGCTGGCCAATCCTGTTCAATCAGCCCACCTGTGCCATAATGAACTGTATCTAAGGCAGAGGAGGCAGGACTAACTGGCATCAGGTGGGCCTCATACAAGGACTGAGAAGATTAAGTTTACTGGAGGGAGGTAGTGGGTAATGAGCTGGTAGATAAAGTGGCAAAAAGTTCTGTCAAACACAAGCAAGCTGATTCAGAGAACCCTTTAAGTAAACTGGTGTTTAGAAATCTAATTAAAAATGAGTTCAGAGAGGAATGGCAGGAAATATGGGCAAAGGAAAAGGAAAAAAATCCATGATATAAGACCAAGAATTGAAAATGCTGATACACTCCAAGGCCCTGAGACAATGAAGTGGCTATTTAGAATTTTAACTGTACGTTGTGACTTAAATAGTAATTTGTTACTAATAAACAAACAAAGTTGGATTATATGGGATGTGTGTGGTGCAGGAAACAGTTGAGCATCTGCTGTGGGAGTGCAAAGAGTATACCATTGAAAGGAGGAATTTATATGAAAAACGTAGAGGTTTTAAAGTATCAAAATTTTCACTGCAACACCGAGTTAGAGCTCCAGGAAAATGGGCCCCTACCAAAAAGCAGTAGAGTGCTTCTTTAGGAACACTGGGAAAGATGAAAGACTTTAATTCTTGAATTATCTATGTGGTGTCCAATGTTTGGCAGCCATAGACTTGGCAAATGAGTTTGCTTCACCATAAAACACATGAAGAAGAAGTTTACAGGAGGAACTAAAAGATGCAATTTGGGCTCCTGTGGAAAGTCCTCAAGTATCCACTGGAAGAGGGGCTGAGATGGTGATGGGATTCCAGAGCAGAAGCCTGCGAGTCGGGGTTCTATCTAAGAGCCAGAGAAAGATTTAAACATAGCTCAGAAGGAACAAGGTTATAGAAGAGGAGTAAAAGAACATTTTGTTTGTGTGAACTTGTGTTTGCACTTGTCTTACCCTGGAAGTGCGTCTGGACTAGATGTGATTTGGCTGAATGCCAAATTGTGGAGAGGAACAGGGTATTGCAGGGCTAAAGAGGTGCTCAATAAGGGGGCTAGAGGTAAAAACCTGTGCAATACCATGCCCTCATACCAGAGGTGGTGAGTGGAACTGCTCAGAATGATTAACAGAATTTTAAAGCCAGGAGAGACCATTATGATCATCTTGAATGACTCTCTAGCGAGCAGGAGCGGCTAACAGGGGAGTTTTGTGAGGGAGTTCTCCAGGTGAAGGAGGAGTGATTACGTGACCCTTGGGGTAAGTTTGTTGTCCGTAGTGCGTATGTTTGTGTTTGTGGTGTGCTTGTTGCTTGACTGAAATTTACCATGTGGTCTGTTTGTTTGGGGGACTGTGCACTGACCGTGTGAGTGCTGAGCCTAGTGGCCCACTAGGCAAGGCTGAGAGCTTCTTAACAAGGCTTTGATCCCTAAGTCCTTTAGCACCCATCAACCTTACCAGGGGGCGGGGCTGCTCAGGAAGACCAGGGCTTTAAAAAGCCCACTCCTAAGCAACCAGAGGAGCTAGTGAACAGGAGCAGCTAACGGGAGTTTTGCAAGGGAGTTTACAGAGGAGGGCTAGATACATTCTTTAAACTTAAAGCCAAAAACACCCCCTGATAAAAACCAAACTTCAACAAAAGAACTAACTTCAGGAGTAAAAAGATAATGCAGGCACAAGTCCAGCAACAGAGTGGGGGCAACCCAGTTTATTGCACCCAATGCAGCATGTATGATTACTTGCCCTATGGGCAGGTGGTGTATGTGTGCATTCGGTACAAGGAGCTCCTGGCTCTCAGAGACCGTGTACGGACTTTGGAAACCAGGGTAGCTGAACTGGAGGAGCTAAGGGAAAGAAAGAGGTACATAGATGAGACTTTCCGGGACACAGTAGATCGTCCCACCCCCGGTCTGACAGCCTCTGTGATGTTGAGGAGAAGGAAAGTCTCAGGGCAGAGGAACATCCAACTGGAGCATATGGAAACGATCCCATAGTTGGGAGCCTCCTTCCAGATGATGGTGTGTATCCTCTCGCATGGAGGATACCTCTCCAGAGGAGGGAACTCCAGTTATTAGGAAGAAACAGGTATTAGAGTGATTTGATCATTAGAAACATAGATAGCTCGGTTTGTGATGACCAGGAAAGCCACATGGTGACTTGCCCGCTTGGTGCGAAGGTTGCAGATCTCTCAAGGCATCTATATAGGCGTCTATGTAGTGCTGGGGAGGAGCCAGTGGTCGTGGTACATGTAGGTACCAATGACATAGGGAAGGAGAGAGGTCCTGGAGGCCAAATTTAAGTTGCTAGGAAAGAGATTGAAGTCCAGGACCTTTGTGGTAGCATTCTCTGAAATGCTTCAAGTTGCACATGCAGGGCCAGGTAGACAGACAGAACTGCAAGGTCTCAATGTGTGGATGAGATGATGGTGCAGGGAGGAGGGGTTTAGATTTATTAGGAACTGAGGGAACTTTTGGGAAAGGGGGAGCCTATACAGGAAGGATGGGTTCCACCTAAATCAAAATGGAACCAGATTGCTGGCACTTAACATTGAAAAGGTAGTAGAGCAGTTTTTAAACTAAAAGAGTTGGTGGAAAGCTGACAGGTGCGGAGGAGCACGTGGTTCAGACAGAGCATCCCTTGAGGAGGATCTATTAATGGAGATTCTCTATGTCCTATAAGGAGGAGAGGATGGAAGATGATAAAATACAGGTAGGATCTGATGAAAAAGAGTCAAATGAAAAAAAATCCCATTCATTTACATCACGTAATGGCAGACAGCTAAAAATTGACAAGTTTTTAAAGTGCTTATATACCAATGCTAGAAGTCTAAATAATACAATGGGTGAACTAGAATGCCTTGTATTAAATGAGGATATTCATATAATAGGCATCACAGAAACTTGTTGGAATGAGGATAATCAATGGGACACAGAAATACTGGGGTAAAAAATATGTCGGAAGGACAGACCAGGTTGTGCTGGTGCGGGAGTGGCACTATATGTGAAAGAAAGCGTAGAATTAAATGAAGGAAAAATCTTAAATGAACCAAACTGTACCATATAATCTCGATGAATAGAAATTCCAGGCTCTAATAATAAGAATATAGCAGTACAGATATATTACCACCCACCTGACCAGGATGGTGATAGTGACTGTGAAATGCTCAGGAAGATTAGAGAGGCTTTTAAAATAAAAAAAACCTCAGTAATAATGGGGGATTTCAGCTATCCCCATATTGATGGGTACATGTCACCGCAGGACGGGATGCAGAGATAAAGTTTCTTGACACTTAAATGACTGCTTCTTGGAGCAGCTAGTCCTGGAACGCAAAAGAGGAGAGGCAACTAATTGATTTAGTCCTAAGTGGAGTACAGGATCTGATCCAAGAAGTGCATATAGCTGGACCTCTTGATAATACTGACCATAATATAATTAAATGTAATATCCCTGTGGCAGGAAAAACACCACAGCAGCCCAACACTGTAGCATTTAATTTCAGAAAGGGGAACTACACAAAAATGAGAAGGTTTGTTAAACCAAAATTAAAGGGTACAGTGCCAAAAGTGAAATATCTGCAAGCTGTGTGGAAACTTTTTAAAGACACCATAATAGAGGCTCAACTTAAATGTATACCCCAAATTAAAAAATATAGTAAGAGAACCAAAAAAGAGCCACCGTGGCTAAACAACAAAGTAAAAGAGGCAGTGAGAGGCAAAAAGGCATCCTTTAAAAAGTGGAAGTTAAATTCTAGTGAGGAAAATAGAAAGGAGCATAAACTCTGGCAAATGAAGTGTAAAAATATAATTAGGAAGGCAAAAAAGAATTTGAAGAACAGCTAGCCAAAGATTCAAAAAGTAATAGCAAAAAAAATTTAAAATACATCAGAAGAAGGAAGCCTGCTAAACAACCAGTGGGGCCACTGGACGATCGAGATGCTAAAGGAGCGCTCAAGGATGATAAGGCCATTGTGGAGAAACTAAATGAATTCTTTGCATCGGTCTTCACAGCTCAGGATGTGAGGGAGATTCCCAAACCTGATCCATTCTTTTTAGGTAATAAATCTGAGGAACTGTCCCAGATTGAGGTGTCATTAGAGAAGGTTTTGGAACAAATTGATAAACTAAACAGTAATAAATCACCAGAACCAGATGGTATTCACCCAAGAGTTCTGAAGGAACTCAAATTGAAATTGCAGAACTACTTCTGTAGTCAGTAACCTATCATTTAAATTAGCTTCTGTACCAAATGACTGGAGGATAGCTAATGTGACGCCAATTTTTAAGAAGGGCTCCAGAGGTGATCCTGACAATTACAGGCCAGTAAGCCTGACTTCAGTACCAAGCAAACTGGTTGAAACTTTAGTAAAGAACAAAATTGTCAGACACATAGATGAACATAATTTGTTGGGGAAGAGTCAACATGTTTTTTGTAAAGGGAAATCATGCCTCACCAATCTGCTAGAATTCGTTGAGGGGGGTCAACAAGCATGTGGACAAGGGGGGTCCAGTAGATATAGTATACTTAGATTTTCAGAAAGCCTTTGACAAGGTCCCTCACCAAAGCCTCTTAAGCACAGTAAGCTGTCATGGGCTAAGAGGGAAGGTCCTTTCATGGATTGGTAACTGGTTAAAGATAGGAAACAAAGGATAGGAATAAATGGTCTGTTTTCAGAATGGAGAGGTAAATAGTGGTGTTCCCAGGGGTCTGTACTGGGAATAGTCTTAGGCCTGGTCTACACCATGAGTTTATGTCGGATTTAGCAGCTTTAAATCCGAATTAACCCTGTACCCGTTCACACAACGAAGCCATTTTTTTGACAAAAAGGGCTCTTAAAACCAATTTCTGTACTCCTCCCCAACGAGGGGAATAGCGCTGAAATCGACATCGCCATTTCAAATTAGGGTTAGTGTGGACGCAATTTGAAGGTATTGGCCTCCGGGAGCTATCCCACAGTGCACCATTGTGACTGCTCTGGACAGCACTCTGAACTCGGATGCACTGGCCAGGTGTACAGGAAAATCCCCAGGAACTTTTGAATCTCATTTTCTGTTTGGCCGGGCGAGCTCATCAGTACAGGTGACCATGCAGTCCCAGAATTGAAAAAGAGCTCCAGCATGGACCAAATGGGAGGTACTGGATATGATCGCTGTATGGGGAGAGGAATCCGTGCTATCAGAACTATGTTCCAAAAGACGAAATGCCAAAATATTTCAAAAAATCTCAGAGGCTACGAGGGACAGAGGCTACATCAGGGACGCAACACAGTGCTGCGTGAAACTTAAGGAGCTCAAACAAGTGTACCAGAAAACCAAAGAATCAAACGGACACTCCGGGACAGAGCCCCAGACATGCCGCTTCTACGCTGAGCTGCATGAAATTCTAGGGGGCGCCGCCACCACTACCCCACCCCTGTCCGTGGACTCCGATGATGGGGTACTCTCCACCATGGCTGAGGATTTTGCAGATGGGTAAGATGATGATGCGGAGGACAAGCTTGGGGAGAGCACACAGCACACCGTTCTTCCCGACATCCAGGATCTTTTTATCACCCTGAGTGAAATACCTTCCCAACCCAACGGAGCCAGAGAAGGGACCTCTGGTGAATGTACCTTTTAAAATATAATACATGTTATAAAAGCAAGTGTTTTTTAACGATTAAGTAGCCCTGAGGACTTGGGATGCATTCGTGGCCAGTACTGCTACTGGAAAAGTCTGTTTACGTGTCTGGGGATGGAGCGGAAATCCTCCAGGGACATCTCCATGAAGCTCTCCTGGAGGTACTCTAAAAGCCTTTGCAGAAGGTTTTTGGGGACAGCAGCCTTATTCCGTCCTCCATGGTAGGATGCTTTACAACGCCATGCTAGTAGCAAGTAATCTGGTATCATTGCATGACAAAGCCTGGCAGCGTATGGTCCTGGTGTTTGCTGGCATTCAAGCAACATCCATTCTTTACCTCTCTGTGTTATCCTCAGGAGAGTGATATCATTCATGATAACCTGGTTGAAATAGGGGAATTTAATTAAGGGGACATTCAGAGGTGCCCGTTCCTACTGGGCTGTTTGCCTGTGGCTGAAAAGAAATCCTCCCCGCAGTTAGCCACGCGGGGGGGTGGGGGAAGGGCATTGACGCTGAGCTGTTCGTGTTTGGCTAGCAGGGATCTTCCCTGATACCAGCCAGGCGGTGGGGGGAGGGGGAAAGCGATCATCCCAGAGAATTGGATGCGGGGGAGGGGGTTAGTTTGGCTTCTGTTGCTGCACGTTAACAGGAAAACATGGCCAACTCAACAGGCTTTGCTTGGTATGGGAAAGGAGGGGATTGCTGTTATGAAGGTTGCAGAAGCCAAAAGACTATAGCTTACCATGGCCGCCTGCAAGCTGAATTCTGTTGCCCGGTCCTGTCTGTGTGATCTCTAACACCAAAGCCACAGGTACTCAATATAAGATGCAAAATGCGACCTTGTACCAAAATCACTATGCTATGTAATGTGAATAGTGTTGTTCACGGTGAACAAGAATAGCCATTATTCTGTAAAATGTATCTTTTTAAATACAGCACTCCCTTTTTTTCCTCAAGCAGCTGCAAATGTTTCAAGCCTCCCTCCTCCATCCCAAAGGCTATCTCAGATAAGGCGGCGAAAAAAACGCACGTGTGATGACATGTTTTCTGAGCTCATGCAGTCGGCCGGCACTGACAGAGCTGCGTGGAGGGACACAATAGCAGAGTACAAGACAGTGGCCGATGAACGTGAGGAGAGGTGGCAGTAGGAAGATCAGAGGAGGCATGAGGCAACACTGGGGCTACTGCGGGATCAAACGGACATGCTCCGGCATCTGGTGGAGGTTCATGAATCGCAGCAGGATCACAGACTGCCGCTGCAGCCCCTGCTTAACCACCCTCTGTCCTCCCCAAGTTCCATAGCCTCCTCACCCAGATGCCCAAGAACACGGGGTGGGAGGCTCCGGGCACCCAACCACTCCACTCCAGTGGACAGCGCAAGCAACAGAAGGCTGGCATTCAACAAGTTTTAAAGTGATCTTTTCCTTCCCTCCTACCCTCCTCCCACACCCCACCCGGGCTACCTTGTGAGTTATCTCCCTATTTTTATAATCAATTAATAAAGAATACATGTTTTTTAAACGATAGTGACTTTTTCCTTTGCAAGCAAGCTGTGATCGAAGTGGGGAGGGTGGGTGGCTTACAGGGAATTTAGAGGCAACCAAGGGGGAGGGTTTTCATCAAGAAGAAACAAACAGAAGTGTCCACACAGTACCCTGGCCAGTCATGAAACTGGTTTTCAAAGCTTCTCTGATGCGCAGCGCTTCCTGCTGTGCTCTTCTAACAGCCCAGTTGTCTGGCTGCGCATATTCAGTGGCCAGGCAATTTGCCTCAACCTCCCACCCTGCCATAAATGTCTCCCCCTTACTCTCACAGAGATTGTGGAGCACACAGCAAGCAGGAATAACAATGGGAATATTGGTTTCGTTGAGGTCTGAGTGAGTCAGTAAACTGCGCCAGCAACCCTTTAAACGTCCAAATGCACACTCTACCACCATTCTGCACTTGCTCAGCCTATAGTTGAACAGCTCCTTACTACTGTCCAGGGTTCCTGTGTACGGCTTCATGAGCCATGGCATTAAGGGATAGGCTGGGTCCCCAAGGATAACTATAGGCATTTCAACATCCCCAACAGTTATTTTCTGGTTTGGGAAGTAAATCCCTTCCTGCAGTCATTTAAACAGACCAGAGTTCCTGAAGACGCGAGCGTCATGAACCTTTCCCGGCCATCCCACGTTGATGTTGATGAAATGTCCCTTCTGATCCACCAGTGCTTGCAGCACCATTGAAAAGTACCCCTTGTGGTTTATGTACAGGTTGCCCTGGTGGTCCAGTCCCAAGATAGGGATATGCGTTCCGTCTATCGCCCCACCACAGTTAGGGAATCCCATTGCAGCAAAGCCATCTAGTATGACCTGCACATTTCCCAGAGTCACTACCTTTGATAGCAGCAGCTCAATGATTACGTTGGCTACTTGCATCACAGCAACCCCCACAGTAGATTTGCCCACTCCAAATTGATTACCAACTGACCGGTAGCTGTCTGGAGTTCATAGAATGATAGAATATCAGGGTTGGAAGGGACCTCAGGAGGTCATCTAGTCCAACCCCCGCTCAAAGCAGGACCAATCTCCCATTTTTGTCCCAGATCCCTAAATGGCCCCCTCACGGATTGAACTCACAACCCTGGGTTTAGCAGGCCAATGCTCAAACCACTGAGCTATCCCTCCCCCCAGTGTAAGTTGCAAGCTTCCACAGGGCTATTGCCACTTGCTTGTGAACTGTGAGGACTGCTCTCATCTTGGTATTCTTGCACTTCAGGGCAGGGGAAAGCAAGTCACAAAGTTCCATGAAAGTACCCTTACGCATGCGAAAGTTTTGGAGCCACTGGGAATCATCCCAGACCTGCAACACTATGTGGTCCCACCAGTCTGTGCTTGTTTCCTGGGCCCAGAATCGGTGTTCCACGGCATGAGCCTGCCCCATTAACACCATGATCTCCAAATTGTGGGGGAACGTGGTTTGAGATAAAAGTGTGTTCATGTCCTCATCATCGCGCTGCCGTTGCCTCCACGCGTGGTTTTTCAGGTGCTGGTTCTGCATACACTGCACAATAATGTGCGAGGTGTTTACAATGGTCCTAACTGCTGCAGTGAGCTGAACAGGCTCCATTCTTTCTGTGCTATGGCGTCTGCTCCTGCTCGGGCAATCCAGGGAAAAGGGCGTGAAATGATTGTTTGCCATTGCTCTGACAGAGAGAGGGTGGTTAGGGACTATTTAGAAAAGCTGGACGTGCACAAGTCCATGGGGCCGGACGAGTTGCATCCGAGAGTGCTGAAGGAATTGGCGGCTGTGATTGCAGAGCCATTGGCCATTATCTTTGAAAACTCGTGGCGAACGGGGGAAGTCCCGGATGACTGGAAAAAGGCTAATGTAGTGCCAATCTTTAAAAAAGGGAAGAAGGAGGATCCTGGGAACTACAGGCCAGTCAGCCTCACCTCAGTCCCTGGAAAAATCATGGAGCAGGTCCTCAAAGAATCAATCCTGAAGCACTTGCATGAGAGGAAAGTGATCAGGAACAGCCAGCATGGATTCACCAAGGGAAGGTCATGCCTGACTAATCTAATCGCCTTTTATGATGAGATTACTGGTTCTGTGGATGAAGGGAAAGCAGTGGATGTATTGTTTCTTGACTTTAGCAAAGCTTTTGACACGGTCTCCCACAGTATTCTTGTCAGCAAGTTAAGGAAGTATGGGCTGGAAGAATGCACTATAAGGTGGGTAGAAAGCTGGCTAGATTGTCGGGCTCAACGGGTAGTTATCAATGGCTCCATGTCTAGTTGGCAGCCGGTATCAAGTGGAGTGCCCCAAGGGTCGGTCCTGGGGCCGGTTTTGTTCAATATCTTCATAAATGATCTGGAGGATGGTGTGGATTGCACTCTCAGCAAATTTGCAGATGATACTAAACTGGGAGGAGTGGTAGATACGCTGGAGGGGAGGGATAGGATACAGAAGGACCTAGACAAATTGGAGGATTGGGCCAAAAGAAATCTGATGAGGTTCAATAAGGATAAGTGCAGGGTCCTGCACTTAGGACGGAAGAACCCAATGCACAGCTACAGACTAGGGACCGAATGGCTAGGCAGCAGTTCTGCGGAAAAGGACGTAGGGGTGACAGTGGACGAGAAGCTGGATATGAGTCAGCAGTGTGCCCTTGTTGCCAAGAAGGCCAATGGCATTTTAGGATGTATAAGTAGGGGCATAGCGAGCAGATCGAGGGACGTGATCGTTCCCCTCTATTCGACATTGGTGAGGCCTCATCTGGAGTACTGTGTCCAGTTTTGGGCCCCACACTTCAAGAAGGATGTGGATAAATTGGAGAGAGTCCAGCGAAGGGCAACAAAAATGATTAGGGGTCTGGAACACATGAGTTATGAGGAGAGGCTGAGGGAGCTGGGATTGTTTAGCCTGCAGAAGAGAAGAATGAGGGGGGATTTGATAGCTGCTTTCAACTACCTGAAAGGGGGTTCCAAAGAGGATGGCTCTAGACTGTTCTCAATGGTAGCAGATGACAGAACGAGGAGTAATGGTCTCAAGCTGCAGTGGGGGAGGTTTAGATTGGATATTAGGAAAAACTTTTTCACTAAGAGGGTGGTGAAACACTGGAATGCGTTACCTAGGGAGGTGGTAGAATCTCCTTCCTTAGAGGTTTTTAAGGTCAGGCTTGACAAAGCCCTGGCTGGGATGATTTAACTGGGAATTGGTCCTGCTTCGAGCAGGGGGTTGGACTAGATGACCTTCTGGGGTCCCTTCCAACCCTTATATTCTATGATTCTATGATAGGGGTGACTGACAACATGGTTTACAGGGTTGGCTTACAGGGAATCAAAATCAACAAAGGGGGTGGCTTTGCGAGAAACAGAATGGCCCCCTCAAGGATAGAACACAAAACCTCAAGGATGGAACTCAAAACTGGGTTTAGCAGGCCATTGATTTCACAGAGGAAGGGAGGAGAAAATGAATACAAAACAAATCTGGTCTATTTCTTGTTTTGATCCACTTCATCTATCTTTATACATCTTGCTGGCAGCAGACTGTGCAGTACAACCACTAGCCATCGTCATCTCCTGGGTGCTCGGCAGAAGATGGTGCAGTATGACTGCTGGCCACCGTCTTCTACTACTGCTGATTGGAAGACAGTGCACTGCCGGTAGGACTGAATCGCCATGAGACGAAACTTAAAAGGGAAATGACCTGTCTAAGCCACTCCCATGTTTCCCCAGGCACCCCAACCTCATCAAGGTCGGTTAAAAGAGCACCCAGGACTACATCAACAATGGCTACCAGTCATTCTGCACTGTCTGCTGCCAAAAGGCAATAAGCTGCTGCTGTGTAGCAATGCAGTACCACGTCTGCCAGCTCCCAGGAGAGACATACGGTGACGGTTAGCTGAGCGGGCTCCATGCTTGCCGTGGTATGGCGTCTGCATGGGTAACCCAGAAAAAAAGACACGAAACGATTGTCTGCCGTTGGTTTCACGGAGGAAGAGAGGGAAGGAGGCCTGATGATATGTACCCAGAACCACCCGCGACAATGTTTTAGCCCCATCAGGCATTGGGATTTCTACCCAGAATTCAAATGGGCGGCGGAGACTGCGGGAACTGTGGGATAGCTACCCATAGTGCAACACTCCGGAAGTCGACGGTTGCCTCGATAGTGTGGACACACTCTGCCGACTATATGCACTTAGAGCATTTTTGTGGGGACACACATAAAATCGACTTATAAAAATGCTTTCTACAAAATCGACTTCTATAAATTCGACCTAATTTTGTTGTGTAGACAAGGCCTTATTCAACATATTCATAAATAATCTGGAAAAAGGTAAACAGCGACGTGGCAAAATTTGCAAATGATACAAAATTATTCAAGATAGTTAAGTTCCAGGTAGACAGCGAAGAGCTACAAAAGGATCTCTCAAAACTGGATGACTGGGCAACAAAATGGAAGATGAAATTCAATGTTGATAAATGCAAAGTAATGCACATTGGAAAACATAATCCCAACTGTACATATAAAATGATGGAGTCTAAATTAGCTGTTACCACTCAAGAAAGAGATCTTGGAGTCATTGTGGATAGTTCTCTGAAAACATCCACTCGATGTGCAGCGGCAGTCAAAAAAGTGAACAGAATGTAGGGAGTCATTAAGAAAGGGATAGATAATAAGAAAGAAAATATCATATTGCCTCTATATAAATCCATGGTATGCCTACATCTTGAATACTTCATGCAGATGTGGTCACCCCATCTCAAAAATATATATTGAAATTGGAAAAGGTTCAGAAAAGGGCAACAAAAATGATTAGGGGTACAGAATGGCTTCCATATGAGGAGAGATTAATAAAACTGGGACTTTTCAGCTTGGAAAAGAGACGACTAAGGGGGAATATGACAAAAGTCTATAAAATCATGACTGGTGTGGAGAAAGTAAATAAGGAAGTGTTATTTACTCCTCATAACACAAGAACTAGGGGTCACCAAATGAAATTAATAGGCAGCAGGTTTAAAACAAACAAAAGGAAGTATTTCTTCACACAGCACACAGTCAACCTGTGGAACTCTTTGCCAGAGAATGTTGTAAAGGCCAGGACTATAACAGGGTTCAAAAAAGAACTAGATAAATTTATGGAGGATAGGTTTATCAGTGGCTATTAGTCAGGGATGGTGTCCCTGGCCTCTGTATGCCAGAAGCTGGGAATGAGTGACAGGGGATGGATCACTTGATGATTACCTGTTCTGTTCATTCCCTCTGGGACACCTGGCACTGGCCACTTTTGGAAGACAGGATACTTGGCTTGATGGATCTTTGGTCTGACCCAATATGGCTGTTCTTATGTTCATAACACAGACCATACAACTTAATCCAATACCAACAGACTTTCTCAATATAAGAACGAGTTCTGTGTACTAAATCTTGCCAATAAGTTTTTAATAAACCCCATTTGAAGCAAAGCATTGTTAAGATAAGAGGCAAAAAACAAAACAAAAAACTCTTTAGAATTTTCAAAACATATTTTTTCCAAGTCCCACATCTTAAAATAGCTTGTCTAAATACTGCTTGGAAGTCAAATGGTTTCCCAAAGAGCTGCATTAAGTTTCTCTCAGTCTTTGCCATAATCAAGGCGCACGGATACTCCACTGAAATCACAGGGGTATGATTCAAAGGGACTCAGGGATTGAAGTACACCTACTATTAATCTGCAAGGTGAAATTAGGAATGGCATAAACCCAGGCTTGAGTAGCTGAAGTCTGGGTGGTATCTAGGAGCTGACATCCAGCTACCACATGAAAGACTCCCTATTGATAGAGAGGGGGTAACAAGGTGAATCTTAGGCTTTGTCTACAGTAGGAATTAGGTCAGTAGAAAGATGCTCAGGGGTGTGAAAAATCACTGAGTAACACAGTTAAACCAAACTTACCACTGGGGAACATAGTGCTGTTGGCATAGGTATTATCTTCACTAAAGGGCTACAGCCCTGGAGCACCCATGGAATCGGCACCTATGCCAACTGAGGAAGATAGGCATTCAAGCGCCTGAAGTTGTGTGCAGGGCCCGATTTGGTAGGTGTGCTCAAAAGGCTGCCAACCAGATTGTGTCCCTCAAGTAAGTTCACACAATAGCTGGTGAAGGGAGGAGGAGGAGAACGACCACCTCCCTCACAACTTTTAGCGCAGTAGTCAGGATGTTGGAAGACCGCTGGTTCAAGTCTCCTGTACTTAATGAAAAGGGATTTGAACAGGAATCTGCTACAATTCAGCAGTGTGCCCTAACCACTAGGCTATAGGATTTTTTGATGTGGGGCTCCCTTAATCTTTCCCATTGAATTGTTTTAATAACATAATTGAATAACTAGGTCACAGAAAGTTAGAATGATGCCTTAGCATAGTGGTTAGAGCTCTCAGTTAAGATATAGCAAATATTTTCTAGTGTAGAGGGCGTGGTTTGAACTTGGGTCTCCCACAACCCAGGTATGTACTCTAACCAGTAGGTTATAACAGGCCTCCATCTCACACCTCCTTGCCCTCAGCTGTTTTGTGTGAACTCACCTGAGAGCTCTGATCTGATGGGAGGCCTCTGAGCTCGCCTACTGGATCAGTCCCTGCACATGCTAAGACAGCTGAATTGCCTATCTTCTCTCGGCCCCCACCACCACCTTTTGTGAATCACAGGCAGGGACAGACACCTCTCTGCAGCCTAGACTTAGGTGCCGAATTCTGAGAGAAACGTGGTGCTTAGCACACACCCTTCTGGTCAGGATATCTCACTGGCTAGCTTAGGTGGTGGCTCCTCACCTAGGGTGTTTGCTGGGTGGATTCCATTCTAAGGTACCTATATCTTCCCATAGTATAGGAACCTACCTAACTCAGGCTTTGTGGATCACAGTTTTGTTCCTGTGATTTTCTAAGTGCCTACGCCCCTTTGTAGATCTGGGCCTTTGTCTCTTTACTCACTTGTTTCATTGAAGTTTTTGCAGTGAAATAGGTTTTTAAGACTATTACCAAGTCTTGGTTGCAGTTACAAGTGTTGTGGTTTCTTGTAAAGAATCACCTTTCTTGATCTGCATCACTAACACCTTGCCACCTGGAGCCTATTCTCCACCTTGTAGTTAACTCTTTTGTCTTCCACTACCTGCCAACAAATCACTGTTTCTTTTTTCTTTGCTTTGTCTTATGAAATTTTTGTGCTGATTTGTGTGTGAGATGACATTTTTTCTCCTCCAGCTGAATGCTAGTCCTGCTCAAGCTCTAGGTCCCAGCTTTTTTTTTTTTTTTTTCCTCTCAGGCTTTTTATATATTCCTATTAGCTAGGAAAAAAGTTCTAGCCATTTCACCCACTGAGAGATGCAGCTATGTGCTTATTCTCTCTCCCGTTAAGTAGCAGATAATTTAAAGTGATATCCCGTTTCATTGATCTTTAGAAGGATTTCCGCAGTTTGGGTAGGGACAGTAAACAAACAGTAAAGAGAGCACAGAGATGCACTGGAAAGCTGGCATGCACAATAGAAGAACACAGAATGGATTTACAGTCTTACTATAGTACCAGCTCTACTATAGCTAAGTTTGAGAACAGCTTTCTGTTTGAAGGTTGACTTTTCTAAGTGCTCTAAAATCCACACTGTTACTTGGATTGCCTTGAAATTGGGTAGCTCATCATGCGGGTTCCAGGTAGGGTGATCCACAAGGGGTTCCAGAGATACAGCCCCCACCCCAATACTTTTCTTAAGGTTGACAGATTCTTTTGCACAGACATAGGGATCAAACCAGGGATTCAAGCGTACACAGGGGCCAGTGTGCCTCTATCCTAAAAAAATCTTAGGTTGCCTTTTAAACATTTAATCCAAATGAGTTACCTTTATCACCACAGGAGGGAGAACAAACCAATCTTGGATTTACAGCACAAACAGTTCCAAAACTGCCTCAACTGTCATTTTATACCACACCCTTGAGCGATGTAGTTATACCAACCTAACCTCCCATGTGGACAGCGCTATGTTGACGAGAGACCTTCTCCCACCAATATAGCTACTAACTCTCAGGGAGATGGATTAACTAGGCCTACTGGAGACGCTGTCCCATCTGCGTAGTAGCATCTTCACTAAAGCACTACTGCAGCACAGCTGCACCGCTGTAGCATCGTATGTGAAGACAAGGCCATGATGTGAATAGCTGGACATTTACCCCAACTAGTGTATTGCACCCATTAAATCTTTGGAGGAGCAACACTGAAAACACTATTCAAACAAGTTTGGCACTCTCAATAGCTGCATGCCTACCTTGCCTAACACTCAAGTGCCAAACAGATTATACTGCACGTGTATAGATAGACTGCCCAAGAGCTTTGCTAGTCAGCCATGACTCACACAAGCTGTGTGGCTCAAGGGGACATCCACTGAATTTCAGCAACATTGAGGCACTGTAAATTCATATCCCACCTTGATCAGAAATCAGGTGGGTGTTGGCATGTTGCTACAATCTGCTTCTGTCAAAATAATTTTAAATTTGGGGAAATATCAGTTGAGTACAGCAGAAAATTCAGAAGCGGGGGGCGGAATGGGAACATCCATGGGGATGGAGTAATTCATATAGTTCAGAGCTATTGTTCTGGGCTCTGTTCATCTCCATGGGGTGTTCTCATTCATTTGAGACCATCACATTGAGATGAATGGGTCATTTCACACTCCTCAGAACCTCCTGTCCTTTCAGGTTTATCCTGTGCTGGGCATCTGGATATAGCAAAGCAGTTGCTGATTAATTTCATACTATATTACAGCAGGGCACCAATTCTGCTACAGTTGAGGCCCTGTCAACCCTGGCAAGTTTCTGTGCAGTAAAGCAGCTTTCTGCACTGTAACTCCCGAGGTGAACACAGTGCCAAGCCACTTAGTGTGCAGAAACTGTGAAGTTATAGCGCTGTACAAAACCCACCCCAACGAGAGGCGTACAGCTTTCATTGCCAGGGCTACAGCACTTTGGTGCCAGTGTAGACACCATGGAGGTGTCCCACAATGCCTGTTCTCATCTCTCCGGTCATCAGTTTCAACTCTACTGCCCTGCCCTCAGGTGACCAACCGTCATCCCCACCCTATAAATTCCTTTGGAATTTTGAAAGTCCCCGTGCTGTTTGCTCGGTGATGCGTGCAGTGGTCTCAGTGCATCTTTCCAGGTGATCATGCCTGCTCTACACACCAGAAGATCCCCTGCTTGGATCAATGCCGAGCTGCTGGACCTCATCAGAATTTGGGGAGAGAAGGCTATCCAGTCCCAGCTGTGCTCCAGCCGTAGGAATTATGATTCCTATGAACAGATTTCATGATGCATGACAGAAAGGCGCCATGACTGGGACACATTGCAATGCAGGGTCAAAGTGAAGGAGCTGTGGAACACCTACCATAAGGTGCAGGAGGAAAACCGCTGCTCTGGTGCTGCACCCACAAGCTGCCGATTCTACGAAGATCTGGATGCAAAACTCGATGACAACCCCACCTCCATTGTGAAGGCCACTGTGGATACTTCGGTGGCTCGCATGCCAGTTGAAAGTGGATCGAGCCAGGAGGAGAAAATCTTGGAGGAGGATGTGTGGGGGCCGAGGATGGCAGAGGATGACTCGGAGGTCAGAGATGCATGCAGCCAGGATCTCTTTTCTACCCCAGAGTAGGCTAGCCAGTCACAACTATCAGATGCTGGCGAAGCGCAAACTGGAGAGGAGGTTCCTGGTAAGTGGAATTGCTGAAGCGAGTTGTTGGGTGAAGGAGAGTTGCAGAAAGCAGGCTTGTCTCCCATCACATGCCTAGACTGAGCAGCGGAACAGTTTTGATTGACTCCCTCACTTCACAGGAATCTCCCTCAGAGGTCTCCAGGAAACTCTTGTGGAGATACTGGGCAATTCGCTGCCGCAGGTTCTTCGGTAGAGCTGCTTTGTTTCTTGCCCCATTAACAGTAACTTTCGCGGGCCACTGTGCCATCACAGGGGGTTGAGGACCATTGCTACACACAGGCAAGCCACACAGGGGCCAGGGCAGAAGCCACAGTCTTGGAGACGACCGTCCCTTGATTCCCTGCTGACCCTCAGCAGCGAGATGTCTTCCATAATGATCACATCCTATGGAAAGTGTGGGGACAGTAACGATTATGTGGCCCCTCCTAAAGTACTAGCCCATTTCCCGTACAACACGGTGCGGGAAGAGTGATTTACTCTTCCCCTGGGGCTACTCACCATTCTGGGGGTCTTGTGGCTCCTGTGTGCTTGCTTGGGGTCAGCCAGTTAGTGACAGGTGTGTGAATAGTGGCTGTGTTTTAAATCACTGAATCAGTGTTCTCTGTGTTGCAAACAATACTACTTCTGTAAAATGTGTTTAAACTTCACAGAGATGACCTTGGGAGCCCAGCCTCCCCCTTTGTTTTCGGCGGCTGAATGGCTTCACAGAATTAGAAAGTGGCCAAGAAGAACTAAGGAGGACTTTCTGCCTGATGATGTGATGCACTCTGCTGTCAAGAAACAGGAATTGAAGGAGCGGTGGGATAGCGAGAAGAGGGACGGAAAGGAGAATGCAACAGTCCAGTATGAAGCCACGGAGCGGTTCTTAAAGGCTATGGAGTGCCAAGCTGACACGCTCCAGGCAATACTAGCTCTTCAAAGCGCGCAGCTCCACGCCCGCCCTCCCCTGCCACTGTGGCAAAACTCTTTCCCATGCTCTCCCCTGACACCGCCAACACACTCTTATCAACCTCCTGGCTCCAGCCTATACACGCTGCATTCCACTCCTACCCCCTTACAGTCCAGCACTGCGGACTCCCACTACCCATTGCACTCAACACCCATCCCTCTGCAGTTTGGCCCTGCTGAAGCACAGTACCCGCTGCATTGTACTCCAAAGGAGAAGGTTGGATGTGATCCCTGGATGTACACAAATCTTTAGGCACCCCGGGATCTCCTCCTCCTGGGACCTTCCCTTCACTGCTGATGGGTTTTTTTGGTTTGACTCTCTCCTCCTGCTGTTTTTTTTTTAGTAAAAGAATTGTGTTGGTTTGAAAGCAATCTTTATTCTATTAATTGAAAGCAAAAAGAGCCCTACAAAGCAACATACAATTATGTTAAACCCACATACTGCATTGTCTGCACCTATCACCACCTAGCATTCCAAGCACTGCACTCCGGAGCATAGTAATAAATATGAGTGTCTTTTAGCTTCAAATTGCTGCCTCAAAGCATCCCTGATGCTTATGGCCCTGTGCTGCGCCCCTCTAATAGCCCTGGTCTCTGGCTGTTCAAATTCAGCCTCCAGGCGCTGAGCCTTGTTAGGATATAGATATTCAGGCCTGTCTGTAAAGGCCTATACTCTAAGAATGTAGGTTTATGTTTATCATTTAGCTAGTAATAGAGGTATACAAGAAAGAATCTGTGTAAGGGCCTTCTCTCACTGTGACAGTCTGAGGCCCTGTTCTTAGGCCAATGCCTTTGGCTAAGCAGCAGAGGCAGCCATAAGCTGGGAAGCGTACGGTCACATCTTCACATTCCAAACTAATCAATATGGGGCTGTTAGGAAGGTGATCTGATCTATCACCTCCAGAGAAAGGGTAGAGCCTAGAAGATGTAAAAGGAAATTTAGGTTGATAGTTTTCTGTCTGGTAAGAACTCACTTATCAATAGACACAGCTGGAAAACCCTTATGTCTTTATAGACGTAGTTGTGAAATTCTCACTTCTATATTGTTTTGTCATTATAGTTCCCACTTTGCTATTGTTTATTTGCATGGTCTCTGTCTGGTTCTGTGATTGTTTCTGTCTGCTGTATAATTAATTTTGCTGGGTGTAAACTAATTAAGGTGGTGGGATATAATTGGTTAGCTAATCATGTTACAATATGTTAGGATTGGTTAGTTAAATTTCAGTAGAATGATTGGTTGAGGTATAGCTAAGAATATTACTATATAAATTAGGGGCAAACAGGAAGTAAGTGGGGATTCGAAAATAAGGAAAAAGGAATTTGGATTTAAGCTTGCTGGAAGTTCACCCCAATAAACATTGAATTGTTTGTACCTTCGGACTTCGGGTATTGTTGCTCTCTGTTCATGCGAGAAGGACCAGGGAAGTGGGAGAGTGAAGGAATAAGCTCTCTAACAAGCCTCTGTGGTCCAGCCCTGAGTGAAGCTTTCACCCTTCCCTTCGCAAATATTATGGAGCATACAGCACACGGCTATAAGCATAGGAATATTGTCATTGGCCAGGTCCAGCTTCCCATAGAGGCAATGCCAGCGGACTTTTAAATGGCCAAAAGCACACTCAACAATCATTCTGCATTTGTTCAGCCTGTTGTTGAATCACTCCTTGCTGCTGTCAAGGTGGCTCGTGTGTGGCTTCATAAGCCATGGCATTAAGGGGTAGGCAGGGTCTCCCAGGATCACAATGGACATTTCGACTCCCCTACGGTGATCTTCTGGTCCAGGAAGAAAGTCCCTGCTTGCAGCTTCCTGAACAAGACAGTGTTCCGAAAGATGCGTGCGTCATGCACCTTTCTGGACCAGCGTTAATGTTCATGAAATGTCCCTGGTGATCCACAAGTGCCTGGAGAACCACTGAGAAATACCCTTTGCGATTAATGTACTCAGTGACTAGGTGGTCTGGTCCCAGAATTGGAATATGTGTGGCATCCATTGCCCCTCCGCAGTTAGGGAAGCCCATTTGTGCAAAGCCATCCACAATGTCACGCATGTTGCCCAGAGTCACAGTCTTTCGGAGCAGGATGCAATTAATGGCCCTGCAGACTTCCGTCAACACGAGTGTAACAGCTGACTTTCCTACTCCGAACTGGTTTGCAACCCATCAGTAGCAGTCTGTCGTAGCCAGCTTCCACAGTGCAATCGTCACGTGCTTCTCCAATGGCACAGCAGCTCTCATTCTTGTGTCCTTGAGCTGCAGGGTTGGGGCAAGCTCATCACACAGTCCCATGAATTTGACTTTCCTCATCCGAAAGTTCTTCGGCCACTGCTCGTCATCCCAGACATGCATTACGATGTGATCCCACCACTCAGTGCTTGATTCCCGAGCCCAAAAGCGGAGTTCCACTGTGGTCAGCACCTCCGTGAATGCAACAAGCAATCTCGTGTTGTAGCTACTATGCGTGGCGAAATCCATGTCGCTCTCCTCTTGCCTTTATAGACTAAGGAATAACTCCACTGCCACTCCTGATGTGTTGGTCAGAAGGAGCAGCATATTGGTCAACAGTTCGGGATCCATTCCTGCAGCCTGAAGAGGCAGGGCATGCAATACACACACCGTTGAAAGATGGCGCCACATGTGGACGGAAGCACAGGGATTGCTGGGATGCAAAGCAATGTATCACAGGGCACTGGGACAGGACTCAGGATGCCCCACAACCCCCTCCACCTTCCCACAACTCTTAGCAGCAGAAGAGAAAGAGGTGCTCTGTGGGATAGCTGCCCAGAGTGCACCGCTCCGAATACCGCTTCAAGTGCCGCAAGTGAACACACTAGTGTGCAGGCAGCTTACGGTGTGAACACACAACAGCGGTTTCCCTTCAGTGCTGTCTGAGCGGTGCTGTAACTCCCGGCGCTGTGACTCTGCCAGTGTAAACATGCCCTAAGATTGAGAAAACTTTTCTGATTAAAGGTTGAGTTTTCTAAGTGTTCTGAAATCTGCATGCTTAGTTGTATTGTCTTGAAATTTTCTGTCTAATATGATTGCTGATATAAATTTGGGATCATTTGAGCAAGAGGTTCCTGAGATAAAACCTCCCAGAAAAAACAGCTTTTCTTAAAGTTCACAGTTTCTACAAACTTTTTTATGCACACCTGGCTTCTGAAGATGTAATGTCTTAATGGAACGGAAAGGGGTAGGTGACCTGGAATTGGTGGCGGAGAGGGTGTTATATGGTGCAGGAGATAGTTGCCGGGAGTAGGGGTAGAGCAAAGACAAGAGACACACAGGTTTCAGAGTAACAGCCGTGTTAGTCTGTATTCGCAAAAAGAAAAGGAGTACTTGTGGCACCTTAGAGACTAACCAATTTATTTGAGCATGAGCTTTCGTGAGCTACAGCTCACT
Organism: Caretta caretta; assembly: GCF_965140235.1. Lineage (NCBI taxonomy): Eukaryota > Metazoa > Chordata > Testudines > Cheloniidae > Caretta > Caretta caretta. The sequence continues at coordinate 318,439,841 of NC_134206.1, read as the reverse complement.
TCATCGGATGCATACCGTGGAAACTGCAGCAGACTTTATATATACACAGAGAATATGAAACAATACCTCCTCCCACCCCACTGTCCTGCTGGTAATAGCTTATCTAAAGTGATCATCAGGTGGGCCATTTCCAGCACAAATCCAGGTTTTCTCACCCTCCACTCCCCCACACAAATTCACTCTCCTGCTGGTGCTAGCCCATCCAAAGTGACAACTCTTTACATAATCAAGTCGGGCTATTTCCTGCACAAATCCAGGTTTTCTCACATCCCCCCACCCCCATACACACACAAACTCACTCTCCTGCTGGTAATAGCTCATCCAAACTGACCACTCTCCAAGTTTAAATCCAAGTTAAACCAGAACATCTGGGGGGGGGGGTAGGAAAAAACAGGAGGAAACAGGCTACCTTGCATAATGACTTAGCCACTCCCAGTCTCTATTTAAGCCTAAATTAATAGTATCCAATTTGCAAATGAATTCCAATTCAGCAGTTTCTCGCTGGAGTCTGGATTTGAAGTTTTTTTGTTTTAAGATAGCGACCTTCATGTCTGTGATTGCGTGACCAGAGAGATTGAAGTGTTCTCCGACTGGTTTATGAATGTGATAATTCTTGACATCTGATTTGTGTCCATTTATTCTTTTACGTAGAGACTGTCCAGTTTGACCACTGTACATGGCAGAGGGGCATTGCTGGCAGATGATGGCATATATCACATTGGTGGATGTGCAGGTGAACGAGCCTCTGATAGTGTGGCTGATGTTATTAGGCCCTGTGATGGTGTCCCCTGAATAGATATGTGGGCACAATTGGCAACGGGCTCCGATGAAGTGAGCTGTAGCTCACGAAAGCTCATGCTCAAATAAATTGGTTAGTCTCTACGGTGCCACAAGTACTCCTTTTCTTTTTGCAAATACAGACTAACACGGCTGTTACTCTGAAATCTGATTCCTGGGTTAGTGGTTCTGTTGTGTGGTATGTGGTTGTTGGTGAGTATTTGCTTCAGGTTGGGGGGCTGTCTGTAGGCAAGGACTGGCCTGTCTCCCAAGACTTGTGAGAGTGTTGGGTCATCCTTTAGGATAGGTTGTAGATCCTTAATAATGCATTGGAGGGGTTTTAGTTGGGGGCTGAAGGTGACCGCTAATGGCGTTCTGTTATTTTCTTTGTTAGGCCTGTCCTGTAGTAGGTAACTTCTGGGAACTCTTCTGGCTCTATCAATCTGTTTCTTTACTTCTGCAGGTGGGTATTGTAGTTGTAAGAAAGCTTGACAGAGATCTTGTAGGTGTTTGTCTCTGTCTGAGGGGTTGGAGCAAATGCGGTTGTATCGCAGAGCTTGGCTGTAGACGATGGATCGTGTGGTGTGGTCAGGGTGAAAGCTGGAGGCATGCAGGTAGGAATAGCGGTCAGTAGGTTTCCGGTATAGGGTGGTGTTTATGTGACCATTGTTTATTAGCACTGTAGTGTCCAGGAAGTGGATCTCTTGTGTGGACTGGACCAGGCTGAGGTTGGTGGTGGGATGGAAATTGTTGAAATCATGGTGGAATTCCTCAAGGGCTTCTTTTCCATGGGTCCAGATGATGAAGATGTCATCAATATAGCGCAAGTAGAGTAGGGGCTTTAGGGGACGAGAGCTGAGGAAGCGTTGTTCTAAATCAGCCATAAAAATGTTGGCATACTGTGGGGCCATGCGGGAACCCATAGCAGTGCCGCTGATCTGAAGGTATACATTGTCCCCAAATGTGAAATAGTTATGGGTAAGGACAAAGTCACAAAGTTCAGCCACCAGGTTAGCCGTGACATTATCGGGGATAGTGTTCTTGACGGCTTGTAGTCCATCTTTGTGTGGAATGTTGGTGTAGAGGGCTTCTACATCCATAGTAGCCAGGATGGTGTTATCAGGAAGATCACCGATGGATTGAAGTTTCCTCAGGAAGTCAGTGGTGTCTCGAAGGTAGCTGGGAGTGCTGGTAGCGTAGGGCCTGAGGAGGGAGTCTACATAGCCAGACAATCCTGCTGTCAGGGTGCCAATGCCTGAGATGATGGGGCGCCCAGGATTTCCAGGTTTATGGATCTTGGGTAGAAGATAGAATATCCCAGGTCGGGGTTCCAGGGGTGTGTCTGTGCGGATTTGATCTTGTGCTTTTTCAGGAAGTTTCTTGAGCAAATGCTGTAGTTGCTTTTGGTAACTCTCAGTGGGATCATAGGGTAATGGCTTGTAGAAACTCGTGTTGGAGAGCTGCCGAGCAGCCTCTTGTTCATATTCCGACCTATTCATGATGACAACAGCACCTCCTTTGTCAGCCTTTTTGATTATGATGTCAGAGTTGTTTCTGAGGCTGTGGATGGCATTGCGTTCCGCACGGCTGAGGTTATGGGGCAAGTGATGCTGCTTTTCCACAATTTCAGCCCGTGCACGTCGGCGGAAGCACTCTATGTAGAAGTCCAGTCTGCTGTTTCGACCTTCAGGAGGAGTCCATCTAGAATCCCTCTTTCTGTAGTGTTGGTAGGGAGACCTCTGTGGATTAGTATGTTGTTCAGAGGTATTTTGGAAATATTCCTTGAGTCGGAGACGTCGAAAATAGGATTCTAGGTCACCACAGAACTGTATCATGTTTGTGGGGGTGGAGGGGCAGAAGGAGAGGCCCCGAGATAGAACAGCTGCTTCTGCTGGGCTGAGAGTATAGTTGGATAGGTTAACAATATTGCTAGGTGGGTTGAGGGAACCATTGCTGTGGCCCCTTGTAGCATGTAGTCGTTTAGAAAGTTTAGTGTCCTTTTTCTTTTGTAGAGAAGCAAAGTGTGCGTTGTAAATGGCTTGTCTAGTTTTAGTAAAATCCAGCCACGAGGAAGTTTGTGTGGAAGGTTGGTTTTTTATTATAGTATCCATTTTTGAGAGCTCATTCTTAATCTTTCCCTGTTTGCTGTAGAGGATGTTGATCAGGTGATTCCGCAGTGTCTTTGAGAGCGTGTGGCACAAGCTGTCAGCATAGTCTGTGTGGTATGTAGATTGTAATGGATTTTTTACCTTCAGTCCTTTTTTGGTACGATGTCCATCTGTTTGCATTTGGAAAGGAAGATGATGTCTGTCTGTATCTGTACAAGTTTTTTCATGCAGTTGATAGATTTCCACTCCATACGGCTAAATGCAGTGCCTTGCATAATGACAGGTTTCAGAGTAACAGCCGTGTTAGTCTGTATTCGCAAAAAGAAAAGGAGTACTTGTGGCACCTTAGAGACTAACCAATTTATTTGAGCATGAGCTTTCGTGAGCTACAGCTCACTTCATCAGATGCATACCGTGGAAACTGCAGCAGACTTTATATATACACAGAGAATATGAAACAATACCTCCTCCCACCCCACTGTCCTGCTGGTAATAGCTTATCTAAAGTGATCATCAGGTGGGCCATTTCCAGCACAAACACACACCAGTCACCAGTCTTCTCTCACATGCTTAAAGTTAAAGTAACCATGTAATAAAACTGTCCAATGTTTTGGGACATAGACCATGTCATCGCTCCCCCCCCCCCGCCTGGCCCCCAGTGCCTCCCGCCCACTGGCAGCCCAGCCGATCAGTGCCTCCCCCTCCCTCCCCGCACCTTCCAATCAGCTGTTTCCTGGTGTGCAGGAGGCTCTGGCGGGGGGGGGGGGGAGAGGGAGGATTGAGGGCTTGGCAGGCTCAGGGGAGGGGGTGGGAAGGGGTGGAGTGGGTGTACGGCCTGTGGCAGAGCCAGGGTTGAGCAGTGAGCACATTGGAAAGTTGGCGCCTGTAGCTCCAGCGCCCGGAATTGGTGCCTATACAAGGAGCCACATATTAACTTCTGAAGAGCCACACGTGGCTCCAGAGCACAGCCATTGTCTCTATTCCATTATCACAAAGCATCAGGTGTTGAGCATAGGTGCCAACTTCTCCTGGCACCAGTGCGTGCTCAACCCCCTCCCCCCCCGCCCTGTCTCCACCCTGCCCCGCCCCCATTCCAACCATTCCCCAAAGTCCCCGCTCCAACTCCCTGCTCCTATTGGACTTCTTCCCTAAATCCCCACCCAGGCCCTGCCTCCTCCCCTCTCCCTCCCACAGCTTGCTATGCTGTGAAACAGCTGTTTTGTTGTGGCAAGCACTGGGAGGAAAAGTGGGGACATAGCAAGCTCAGGGGAGGAGGCAGAGGTGAGCTGAGGCAGGGAGCTTGGCTGCTGGTGGGTGCAGAGCACCCACCAATTTTTCCCCATGGGTGCTCCAGCCCCGGAGCATCCACAGAGTCGGCACCTATGGTGTTGAGTGCATGCAATCTGTTTGTAGATGTCCACAGTTCTATGGCTAGTCCATAACTGTGTTTGCACAGCCTCTTCTCCCCACAGGCCTAAGTGAGTGAATACCTCCTGTGTACTCCTGGCAGGAGCATGTTTAGTATGTGGAGCTGACATGGTCAGTTGCACACAACAAGAGAACACTGCCAGATGAGCTGTCAAGATGTACAATCAAAAAAAGGAATTGCAAAAACACATGGAGGGTTTTAAGCAGAAGTTGGCTTTCAGCCTCTGTGACCCTCAGCAGTGGAGTTTACAGCTGTGACCAGAGTGGTCACTGTCATGGAGTGGGACAGATGCTGTGGAGGACTGTCTGGATCAACATAGGTCATGCAGCGCCTATAGTTGCATTGTGTCAATCTCAGAAGCTGAAGATGTGTGTTCTGGAGATCCCCAAATGCTTGAAGGGAGCAAATGTATCAGAGTTAAGACTACTAGTCTGAACAAAAAAACTCTCCCAAATTAGAGCTAGATTTATTAGGTATTTTACCCCCAAAACACGGTGAGCATAATTCTTATTTTTGGCACACTGTGGATTACATCCGAAAACACATGATTGGATCATATTCAATGTAAGTGTAAAGTGTAGTGTGATATATCTGTAAATGAATAGTGAAACCATAACTACGTTGGATAATATGCATATTTGGGGGATGAATATATATGGTGAAGCTCTGTTTGTGGTGGGAAAGCGCGCTACTTGGGATCTGACCATGAACACAGGGCTTTGGCGAGTAAGTGATGAACATACTGCAGATTAGACCCTAGCCTATGGATAGAGCTGTGCAGAGCGGGAGCCGTGCTCGGGGCCGGATATAAAGCTCTCGTGAGAAGACACCTGTGAGCGCTCCTATGCCAGATGCCATCTGCGGATGAGACCCCGGGCCCAGCGAAGTTCCCCATCCCCGACGCTACAGCGGTGCTCCGGGCGGGTGTCGCCCTTTAGCAACCTCCACACTTGCATGAGGCGGGGAGAGTCCTCCCCTTTCAGCGCAGTCAACGGGAGCCCCACCCAGGCCAGCTCCGTCAGGCGCCCACCGAAGCCCAGGAAACCCCGTAGAGACGGGGCCGCCGTGCGGTCGGTGCCAGCCGCTGCCAGCCAGGGACCTAGTCTCACTCACCGCCCTCCTCTGCTAAGGAAGAGGGTGCGGCTCTGCGCAGAGCCTAGTAACCGTTCAGCGCCCCACACGTCCCATGCGCGCTCACGCTGGAGCCAGACCCAGAGCCTCCTGAAACGGCCATTTTGCATCGCTTTGCCTGTACGACGACACGTTACGCGCCGTACGTGGTGCCGTTGAGTTTCGTTCCGCTGCGTGCCTCGGCCCCGCCCCCGCCCGTGGCGCATGCGCGGTGTGCGCTGTGGCGGCCGAGCCGGGGGAGCCGATCAGCGTCGCGGCGGCGGCGGCAGCTGGAGACAAAGCGCCCGACTAATGAATGGGACGGTCCTGCCTGACCCTTCCCTTTAACTCCTTCGGGCCCGGCCAGGGGGCGGTAACTGGTGGCCTCCCGCTTCCGCGGCGGCTGACCGGCGAGGTGAGTGGTCGCGCTGTGGCGTAGGGCGGGGGCTAGAGCGGGGCGATCCGGTTCTCCCGCTCCCGGGGCTGCTACTGCCCCCACCACTGGCTGGCTCTGCCTCAGCCGCGCCAGTTCCCGGGTGCCCGAGCCGTTGGCTCCCGGGGCTCCCCGCCGCCCTGTTCCGGTCAGGAGCGCCCACAGGGCAGCGCCGCCAGGCCGGGCAAGGGGCGTGCGGTGGCGAGGCACAGGAAGCGGGGGACTAGGCCCCTGGTGCTCGCTCGCTCCATTGTCTCCGAGGCCCTGGGAGGGGGCTCTGTTGAGGTGGGGGGTGCCCAGTACCGCTCCCTTGGGCGGGGCTCTCCCCAACCCCGGTGGTGGGGGGCGCGGGTCTGACCTGCCTGGGGAGCTGCTGTGCTCCCTCCGCGGTATCCGGCAGGCTGGGTGGAGGGCTCCCGACGAGCCCTCTCTGGAGGCCCGGGGCCCGCTTCGCATGCATGGCAGCGCGCGACTTGCATTGTCTCCGTCCGTCGCTGTCCGCCCCGTACAGCGCCAGGCCAGCCCGAACCACTCTGCGCCCTGCCCGCCCAGAGGCCGCGGGAGGAACCGGGCCCTTCACTTGGGGGCGGGAGGAAGAAGTGACCATGTGGCCGGTGTGAACCCGATCTAAGATGGCTAAGAGTGAATAAGAATAGCCCAGGACCCCGCTAGGCAGGCATTGCGGTCTGCAGAGCTGTGATTGCATGCTGGGGTGTGGGCTTAACGAGTAATGGGGAACTCCCTGCCCGGCGTACTGCATCTAGGTGTAAATGTGTGTAACGTGCTTGCTGAGATGGAAAGTGTGTGCTCAACAAGACACACCCCGCCCCCATTTGTGTGCGCACAAGCTGAGATGGAAAGTACGTCTGGACTCTCATACACAAACATACAATTTATAAACGAGACTTTAGACACCAGGTCTAAATAATTGTTTTTGATGTGGACACTGGATTTTAGAGGAAAGAACCTCCATGGCTAGCATCAGCGATAATATGGACACCATCTCTACTCCTCCCTCCTTTGAGGGACCCCAGTCCTCAGTTGGTATTCAGACAGAACTGCCCTTGGTTTAAAGAGACGTGTCAGTAAAGTCTGCAGAATTTGACTGTCATCTATTCCAATGCAGTTTTTAATATTAACTTTACGTTTTTTAACAACATCTTTAAAATACTTCAATATTTACATGTTTTGGATATTTATTACTTTTTTAAAATAGCACATTGTAATAGAGTAGCAAACTTCCTTATTGCACACCAGTTCCATTATAATATATGTGAGATATTTTGAAAAATATAGCATGCATGTGCACTAGATGACCTAAAATTGTGAAAATATTAAAGGTATGCAAGTTAAATTATGAAAGGGTCCTGTTGACACTAATGATAACCTGTAAGTGTTTTTTTAAAAGTTAAGAGTGCGCCTTTCTTGCTGGATTATGATGCATAAAAAGGCCTGATTTTTTTTTCTCCTTCTCCCCCCCCCCCCCCCCCCCCCAATCTTATTTATACATTAGAAATAACAGGAATGTCGAATCTGGTCTTTCCTGGTTTTGCTAGAGGACTTCCTGGGGACCTCAAAGGTCTTTACCCATCATGCCTTAACTGAAGGGATGTTTACCGAATCTTTAATGAAGATATCATTTCTGCCCCCATTAAAACAAACTTTTTAGGCTTCCCTTATGCATTGTTTTAAAAAAAGGAAAAGGGGACACAGTCCCTTACTTTTTCTTTAACAGTGACCTATAATTTGAAGGGTGTGTGTGTGGGGGGGAAATCTGCATCTGAAGAAGTGGGTTTTTTACCCACAAAAGCTTATGCCCAAATAAATGTTAGTCTTTAAGGTGTCACTGGACTCCTCGTTGTTTTTATGGATACAGATTAACACAGCAACACCTCTGATACTTGGAGAATCTCTGTCAGCTCCCTCTTTCCCACCCAAAAAGTCATACCTATAGCCATGAAAATCACAATTTCTTTCAAATATTGCAAGGGTTGGAGGAGGGGAGGGATGTTATAACGGAAATGTAGAACTTTAAAGGTGGATGCAGAGGAAGAATAGAGCCTATATATCTTTTTATTTGTTGCTTCATTATGATGGATAAAGAAGTCCTGAAAGACATTCTTCTCCTCACCACTACCCCTCCCCCTCCCAATTGATTTTTAAGTTAGAGATAGGAGTCCTGTCTGGATTGGAAGACTGTTCATGGCTACCTCGGAGGGAGCAAGTCTAATTGACATAGTATTAGAGTCTGAGAACCATCTACATTAGGGTTTCCAATATTGCTAACACCCCTGTAGCCAAATAGATGTTGGGAACAGTGGGAGTTTTTCTGTGTAATTTCAATAATGTAAGCAAAACCTAAATTGAATGGAGAATATATGACATTTTGGCCTCACAAAAGACTGTAAGCTGAGTTGTTCAGAGGGGAAAATTTGTTTAAAATTTACTGTTATTAAAAACACCTGTTTAACTTCAATTGCTGACACTTTGGATAAAGGAAGATTTTGTTAGACTCAACATCTTCAATTAGTGTGAGAGCTAAATATATAAAAATTTTTATATTGTGAACTGAAACGACTGTCTACTTTGAAAAACCCACTTGTTTTACCGTTACCTTGTTTTCCCACCTTCTCCAGACCTGTTATTTTTTTCCACATCCACCTGTTCAATCTTGTCATAAATCAAGATTGCAAGCTATATGGGGTAGGAACTGTATTCTTGTTACTTGTCTGTACGGTACCTAGCAGAATGAGGTCCTGGACCATGATTAGGCTCTGTAGGCAATACTGAAATATAAATATTAATGTATATCTGAAGCATACAGTCCTCTAGGAAAACCAGAAAAGACCAGAGTTCACACTGCTGATATTTATAAAATTAAAACAAAAAATAAAATGTCAGGGTCGCCTATAGAGAGTGAGAGAATCTGAGAAGCCCACTTTATTTAAAAAAAAAAAGTCTCTAAGGGTGGTTTGATGTTGTAATGCATGGGATCCTCCAACCAGATTTTCTTAACTAGATACTACAGAAAAACCCATAAAAATGCTTAGATTGTTGGGAAATAGCTGATCCTCTTGCCACAGTCCCTCAGCAGGCATGTGTTAATCTCTCTCATTTTTCCATGACCTAACTGAAGACTACCTTTGGGAATCTGTTTCTGTGTAAGGAGGGGTTGGGACTGAGGGACATGAGCTCTCTGTAAATGTTCTGTTGTCTCTCCCTGAACACCATACTGCTTCATGCCCCTCATCACAGTCAACCCAAAAATGCCAGGGTAAGTCTACAAAGGTTGGGGGAAAAACTCATCGTTTCTATCCCCAGACCAGATAATTTCCATGTAGGGGAAAATTTGGTTTTGAAGTTTTCTCTCATAATTAGAAATTTTCAATATCCCAAAAGAAACATACTTTGTTTTTGGGTTGCCACTGCAGAGTACATTGAAGGGAAATAAAGTAGACTTTCTTTACTTAATTAATTGTATTCACATGATGATTAAGGCAACCAAAGAACTATAAATATTAGATCTTTTTAGACAAAGGGGATGATTATGATCCTTAAGTCTGATCTGCATATCACAAACTATAGAACTTCACCCAGTAGGTCAGATACCTTGGTGATGGGTAAGAGATAAAAACCGGAATTCAGGCACTGAGCCAAATAACTTTGTAGTATCAATATTTCTTTAAGTAGAGAGATTTCAAGAATATTGTTAGTACTGACATAGACTAGTGAAAACTGCTTTATATGTTTAAAACTCATCTGTCTTAACTGTTTACTTTTGTAGACATTTGGAAATACATTTTCCCTAACAAATGTGTCCTTTTCTGTTTGGCAAAATTGCCCTGCTTTCTGTGCCACTGTGGCTCTTTGTTCCTGCATTTGCACCAGCATCATTATTCTCAGTAGAAATGTGCACAATTGTGAGAATGTGTTAATTTCAGCTGCTGAACTAACTAACAGGTGGCGTGCATGCTGATTTTGATGACTCAAAAAGCTATTTATGTGGGTTTTAAAGTTGGAGGTTTCAAAATAAATTAGAACATAAAGGTGCCACCAGGTTACAACTAATTAAAAGTTAGATAAACTTTTGACTTAAACTATATGATAGTATCCTTGTAACGCACTACTACAGTATTGGACAATTTGTTATGTTTTTTGCCATGCCACATTAAAGTGACATAAGCAGAATGGGATAACATAATCTTGGCATTCTTCTTTTTTATTTGTACCATATTTAATTAAAAAAATAATAATAATTTGTCCTGAACTCTTGAAAACTTAAAACCATGGTGTTTTTAAAACGTGTTGATCTTTCTGGGATTCATAATGTAATAGTTTCTAGTGGAAGTTGGCACAATAAATGTTACAATATTACTACAGTTTTTATTAAACTAGGAAACAATGCATTCTGTAAAATTGTATTATAAAATTTTTTTTTCCCCAGTAATAATTTTAGGTAGTGTTGCAGGGCTGAACAAGGATTGATTATTCTGTTCAAACTTGTAGAGTTACTCATTTTTATAGCTGACTAGAAGCTCATTGCATTTTGTCAAAAGAAACTATAGCTTTTCCAGACAGTGAAATATGTCTGCTTTTACGAGAGCTGTGCAAAATTCCTTTGTGTATAATTTCAGCCCCCTAAAATTTCATTTTATTTGCTGGGTTGAATTGCAGTGAAAGCACAGATTTTGACTTATTAATACAAAAGCCATGTTTGCATAAATAATGTCTTTTCATAGGCAACAGATCAAGTCTGTGCTTGATTATTGGCTTCTTTTCACTGGAAAATGGACATAGTTTTACATTTTAAGGTTTGTGTCTCAGTGATAATTCTCAAGTATTCTCTTTTTTGAATTTGTAACACAATGTAACTCAATTTCAAATAGCTTTGTTTTTTATTGTGAATATTTCATATACTAGTAACTGCCCTGTAGATGGTGAGATACCATGGGATAGAGAATGGGAATGTGCCCATAGGGGGCTTAACTCTCTCAACTTTCAATTTCAATATTTCATACTGATTCTCTCTATTACCTTGGGCAAGTCACCTAGTCCCTCCCCTGCTCAGTTTCTCAATATGTTGGTGTTGGAGTTTATTATAAATTAAAGACATAACTCTCTATTTTTGCAGAGTAGTTCTGATTATTGTAATTCTGTGGGGCTGAATTAGCCCACATGGCCCCCATCTCTTCCCCTCTGCACCTGCACACACACTGTACTGACTGCTCCTTACCCCATGTGGATTCTGGAGAACCATGAAGTGGAGGAGGGGAAGGAAGGTGCCAAACTGTTTTCCCTCCACTGCAGAATCCAAGGATTTCTACATGAAAATATGAATGCAAGAGATGATACAGTTTGGAGTTTCTGAGCAGCCTTAGGGGATATCTGTCAGTGGTATCATACCTTCTGCTTGAGTTTGTACTTTCAGATGTAGGGGAGGCTGTGGAGCAGTAGATGACCCTACAGGATAGCTCCTGTTGCTGGCTCAAGATATGTGGGACTAGAGGGGCACAGCCTTTAAAATCTGCAGGCTTCCAGCCCAGCTCCTCTCACCAGGAGAGTCAGTTCTTTAAAAGATATATAAAGTGAATGTTTGCATTTTCCTCCTCCAGACTCTCAGTCCCTCCTGTGTATTTTCTGTTTGGAGGGAGTGATTTCTGGCCCCCTGTGCTTATTCTCTGATACCTACTTGTTAATTCAAAATACCTGGTTTTGGTGGAACAAATAGAGTGTATAGAACATGTTATATATGAGAGATTCAGTGTATGGTGATCATGTGCTGTATTACATGTTGATTAATACAAGATTTTGTTGGGCTAGGAGCACTGGTGAAGCAGCATATTCAATTTATGGAGGGAAGGAATAACTTGCTGTCAGATCTTCTGTTTGCAATGTAATAAATTGGTAGGCTCTTTTGAGTGAACTGTTTCCAATGTGATGCAAGTCCCGTGTGTGGGGAGAAGTGTGTGGCATGCATTGACTTCATTTTCAGGGAGAAATCAGTATTGCCAACACCAAGCACCCAATAATAGTGTCAGGTTCCAAAAATGAGTTTGGGTTAAAACCATTAATTTTCTAAAAATTATAATGTTAGGCATGTTGTTTGTCTTACAAGATTCATAGAATTCAGATTTTCCAGCTTTTGTCCACATCTGAGGCTGGAAATTTATCAATTGAAAGCTGAGTCTCATGTGGTTATGACCCCAGGACCTGGGACTTAAAGCAAAAGAATCCAAACTCAAAATACTGCAAGACTTGGGACAAAATCTTGATAGTTGACAACACTGAAAATTTCTTATGTTTAAAATAACAAATGCTTTTTTCCCTCTCTCAGGTAGACTCCTCAGCATCAATTTGCATAGCGTATACTGAACCTGAAATGAAGCCAATGGAACACAGTGGAGCAGATATGTAAGTCTCTGTCAATAAACTGTTGGACAGCTCTCTTCTTTTTCCAGTTTGTACCTTTTTCCCCCTTAATTTAGAGCAACGCCAGCTGTTGAAGAAGGGACTTGAATCAGTGATCATGAAAGTGACTTAATTTGTACAGCATTTCATAATTTAGTGTGAGTATGTGGGGGGGAATTGCATAAGTGCTTATAGAATTTAGAAGCAAGTGTCTCATTTGTGCTCCTAAATCCCTTAGTTACTTTTGAAATCAATACCCTTACTTGCCAAAATAGCTAAGGGTTTTTAGATCCTTATCCTGTGAAAAGACAAGTGCTAGGCCTATGGTTTCCCTCTGATCAGCAAGCACAGGTCATCAGAAGAGCAGGGTACGCTTTATTGCCCGTTTATTCATGCTCTATGGGTTTTTAAAAAAAATTTTTAAAGTGGGGAAGAGCTGTTCATAATATATTAATGTAGCTTGACAATAAACATTATTTGTTCTTGTGTAGGGTTTCAGAATGTGTTTTTTCTTTCATAAATCCAATTTAACTTAATTTTTAAAATGGATGCATTCATTGGATCATATGGACAATGACAACAGATGGATGAAATATTTACGGTAGGTAAAATGTTGAGTCTGGAAACCTTGATAGGCTCACTTAAACACTATAGCTTCAGATATTTTCTCAAAATTTACCAAAAGTTTGAAGAGAATGTAAGATGACAATTCTTCTAGGTCATATGTCTGTAGTAAGCCTGAGAGGTCCTGTTGTGTACTAGTTCTGCGTTGGGATCTTTTCCTTATTTAGAGCTTAAGCTGTGTCTATGCTACAGCCGGGATCGACACTCTGAGATCAATCCACCGGCAGTTGATTTAGCGGATCTAGTGAAGACCCGCCAAATCAACAGCAGATCGCTCTCCAGTCGACCCCTGTACTCTACCCCTGATGAGAAGAGTAAGGTAAGTCAACAGGAGAGTGTTTCCTGTTGACCCCCTGCAGTATAGACCCTGCGGTAACTCAACCGAAGATATGTTGACTACAGCTATGCTGTTCATGTAGCTGGAGTTGAGTAGCATAGGTCAACTTACCATGGTAGTGTAGACATAGCCAATTAAGGCAGTCTAAGACAGAATTACAGGAATAGGGATAAAAAAGAGCAGTTTCTCTGTAGTGGCCTTTCTATTCAATTCTATGAAAATAGACAATATTGCTTTCTCCAGAATATGGTAATATGTAATTTTAAATATTATTAAAATATATATTTGTTGCAGGTATTAAAACTGAAATGTAATGTGCACATCAGAGTGAGTTTTAGTACCTACTTCACATTTCATTATATGATGTCAAATACTGCAGCTTTTTATAGATGTACCTAAAGCAATTTTCTAATGCAGCTCTCAAGGTTAAAAGCATTAATTGGAAATACGGAAGTATCCACTTTAACTCTATTGTAAATGGGCATCATGTCTCAGCTGTAATTCAGGAAATAATTCTTGAGGATAATCCTAGTCAAAATAACTATTGACTGCAAGCTAAGGTTGCTGCAGTAGATAATGTAATCTTATAAGCAGTTAACTCTAGACATTAAGTAGTATGAACATTTATATAAATATTTCATTTCCTTTAAAATTCATACATTTCACTCCCCATTCTTTGTCCTGCTCATTCATTGTGTTGTCTTAACTTTAGATTATAAGCACTTTGGGATAGGGCTTATGTGTAACATGGAGCATGCTTTGAGGCACTATAAAATAGAATATATGCCTATATTAGAGCGGAATGTGTCCTGTTAGTTAGAATTAAGGTTTTTATTGGAGTGTGTAAGGTGAAATTTAACATGTTTTTGGGAGTATGAAATATAAAAAAAAAAAAAAATAGAATCTCTATGTAAATGTTTAAACAATCAGTTTCTTACGTCTTTGTTTGCCCATAATTGTTTTCATATGGGGTTAAATTTACTGTATCAACTCGCAATAAAAGTCATTTGTCTAGGTATTAAGAAATATTGTATAGTATACTAAGAGTAAATATGAAGTTGCTAAATTTTCGTACATATAATGTGTAACTACCAAAATAGATCTCAGCACAAAGCATATTGTGCACAGGTCATTGTGTGCTGGTGCTTGGGATTGCATAGAGTGGCTCTGATCCCATTGTGCACAAGAGCAGCATGAGTGTAGCTTAGGATATGTCTACACTGCAGTGTAAGCCCAGGGTTTGAATTTAGACTCAAGCCCTAACCCTCCTTACATCTATACATACATTATGCTAACCCAGGGTCCAGATCCAAGGCACCAGGACCCCACGGGGTTTAGGAGTTCTAACCTGAGTCAAGCTGGGACTCGGGATTCAATATTGGTTTGCAGTGTAGATGGAACCCCACTGGATTTGTGTTCTGGGAGACCATCAAAAGAATCCAATGGGCCAATGTGTTTTGTCCTCTGGACAGTCAAGTTTGGTGAACAGTCAGGTTTTTCCATACTGCACTATACTCAAAGGGCTAGAGCAACCGCATTATGGAGGGGAGCTAGGAAGTCTGGGATATGCATGGTTGGACTTGGGCACGCATAATACAGTGTAGATGCTGGACCACCAGGTTGGGACACAGGGTTCAATAGTTCCTAGCCTGGGGTTACAAATGAGTGTAGACCCTCAAGTCCTAGGTTAATACACCCAGGGTCTGCTAACTAAAGTTCTACTAACCCTGTGCTTATGTTGCAATGTATACATACCCTTAGGGTATGTCTAGTGAGGAATCAAAGACCCATAGGCATGACTGCGGCTGGCCTGGGTCAGCTACTTGGGCTATCTGGGCTTAGCCTGTGGGGCAATAAAATTGCTGTGGGACCCAGAGCCCAAATATCTACACAGCAGTTTTACAGCCCAGCAGCCCAAGCCCCATGAGCCCAAGTCAGCTGACTTGGGCCAGCCATGAGTGTTAAACTGCTGTGTAAATATACCCTTTAGAGTTTCTGCAGACCTTCGGTTGGGTGTGTGTCAGTGAGGCTTACCTCCTGTGCAACTGAGAAGATGTGCTATTTGGCAGGTTGCCTGCAGTATGGAACTGCAAGATTCATAGGAGCAGAGATCCTGCTTCTGCAGACCTTTTAGTTCTGCTGGCAGGTACATTCTTTTCTGTCTCTCAAAAGGGCTGATGTCTAAAGTTTGAAATCTCATAGTGTAAAATTTTAGATACGTTTTATTCATTAGCCTTTAGTCTAAATAGAAACAACTAAACAAAATTAAAACATCTAGCTTATTCACTAGATTTTGTTTGTGTATCTGCTTAGTATGAATTGCTAAAGCAAGTCTAGTTGCAGATTAGAGGGATCTAGCAATGTCAGACACGTGCCCTGAAATTTTGAAAATGTCACTTCTAATTTTTAGAACATCTCCTAAACTAGTAGCTCTCCTAATCTTGTTGGAGTCCTCTTGGTGATTAATTAGGGGATTAGCACACCCTCTGGTCTCTCCCATCATGCACTGGTATAGATATAGTCATCTACATTTTTTCTGACCACTTTTTCTTTTTTCTTTGCTTTCTATCTTGATTACTTTTGTTCTCTCTCCCCCTGCACTCCTTCACTCTTTTAGAAGGCTACAGACAGCCCAAGGAGGGGGAATGAGAATATGCTAGGGGCTGTTGCATGTGTTCTCACAGTTCAGTATAAAGTAGAAGGAAAAAGTTCGGCAGGTGGGCTAATACCTTGTACGTGCACTGAGGAAGTAGGGATAAAAAGGCAGCTTTCAAGGAGCCACATGCTATGTTAGCCACAGCTTTAGGAGTCTCTTTGCTGTTGGGGGTGTGGAGGGCAGAGGGAGGGAACAAAGTGCCTTTCCTCTCATCTCTGCTCCTCTCCTTTGTTCCATTTATTTTGTTCAGTTCCTCTTCCTCACACCCCAAAAACATTAGGTTTGTTAAAAGGATTTACTTCCAGTTTTCTATGAAATTAGACCTGTAAGTGATATAAAGAATAAATGGTATCATTTTGCTTAGGGAAAACACTAATTTTCATGCTCTGTGAAGCGATTTAAACTACTTTTAAATTAAAAAAAAAAAAAAAAAAAACACAAACCACCCTCGATGCAACCTTAACCATTGAGCCACAGGTGATACTTTGATAATACTTCTCTGTGTTACAGGGAGTGTTGCATGGATTAGTTTGTGAAGCACTTTGAGTATGCAAAATATTATTAAAATTCATTTTTTCATATAAATTAAATTCCTGTCCTAAATTAAATTTCACCTTTTTGAGCAAAATTGTATTTACCCATGCCTGCATCAATAGGACAGTTCTCTTTTATGACCAGCTCCTTGGGGAGGAGGAGACTGGGCTTTTGCTGTGCCAGGGAGGAGACAAGTGTCTGTGTCAGAATTCCTCCTTGTACCAAATGCTGCCATGGTGGGAACTACCACCTTTTCCCTTGCTGGTAACAACTGCCTCTTTCTGCTGCAGTCTTGCCTAAGCAGCAGAAGGCAAGCAAAATGTGCATGCAACAGAGACTAGGATCATCGACTCCTGGCATGGAGCCTAGAGTAGTTGTAAGCTGAAGAGCTGGCTGACTGCTGACAAGTGGGCAGAAAAAGCCTCTGTAAAACTATCATAGTGGGGTCTAGGAGTGGGCTCATTATTGAAGTTAGAGATGGAACTTACTGTTCTAAAATGGGGTATGGGCCTTACGACGCTGTGGAAGGCTCGGATGCTTGTGGTGAATGTACAGTTTACTTAGGCTTATAAGCACATAATACTTTTTTTGGGTCCTCAAGTTTAAACTTCATTGGGTGATCTGGTCACAGTTGTTCCCATGATAGGCAAGGTAAAGCATTTCTAAAGGTGTTTTGTTTTTTTTTGTTGTTTGTTGTTTTTTATATATATATATATATATGACTTATATAAAGTTTCCAAGCTAGCACTTTTGTCCTGGCCCATTGTTAGTTGCAGCAGAAGAGAATCGGAGAAACATGTTAAGATGAACCCAGGAAAAAACAACCTCTGTTAAACCCTGTTAACAGAGAAAACCCAGGGGTTTGGAAATATTGGAATTAGGAGGAAAACCTAGAATAGAGATGAACTAGAGGTTTGTTTGAAGAATCATTTGTAATTTATGGTAACTTTTGGTAGCTATATAAAACTATTCAGAGCTCTTAACAGAATGAACTGTAAAAGAATAGTCAAACTTAGCAGCAAAATTAATATGGAAGATTTTGATTTAGTACTCATTGCTTCACAGAATATACATATTGCTTTTTCAGGGACCCTCTGCCTCAACACATGTATCTATTTTTATTAATTCATCTCCATATGCATAATCAGGCTTCCAGTTCCAGCAAACACAGGCTTAGTGTAAATATAGTACCTTGTCTCTATATAAATGTAACATACAGCAGAACCTCAGAGTTAGGAACACCTCAGGAATGGAGATTGTTTGTAACTCTGAACAAGATGCTATGGTGGTTCTCTCAAAAGTTTACAACTGAACATTGACTTAATACAGCTTTGAAATTTTACTATGCTGAAGAAAAGTGCTGCTTTTAGCCATCTTAATTTAAATGAAATAAGCAGTTTCTTTACCTTGTCAAATCTTTTTTTTTAAACTGTTCCTTTAGTTTTAGTAGTTTACATTTAACACAGTACTGTACTGTATTTGCTTTTGGGGGGGGGGGGGGAGTGGGAGTGGGAGTGGGGGGGGGTCTCTGCTGCTCCCTGATTGTGTATTACAGGTTCCAAATGAGGTGTGTGGTTGACTGGTCAGTTTGTAACTCTGGTGTTCGTAACTCTGAGGTACTACTGCAATAAAATAATGAAAAATCTCCACTGGCTGTAAATAAATCTGTCTTAAAACACTTATTTGTATGCAGTCCATCGAAGTTCAGCTCATATTGATGTCCGTGGGAAGTATGTGTAGAGATCAACTGTTCTGGGCAGCACTTGGGGATTAAAACAGACCTTCCTGGGTGCTGATTCTCATTAGTATGAAAGAAAACTGACACATAGTAAAAGTGTCCTAGCAGTTTCATAGTTGATCTTTCAACCTGAATTTTAAAAAATTACTAACTTAAAATAAATAAAATCCAGTTTTGGTTAGAGCACCCTTTAAATGATGTATTCTAAATTTTTAAAAATCCTTTAAAATCTGTGTGTTTCTACTACTCTGTTAATATTTATAAGGATATTTTCAGGAAGAGAAACAGTGAAACTGACTAGACACAACACACCAGCTGCCCAGCAAGTCTCTCTCACCTTATGCCTCCACCAGTACTGACAATTTGGCATCCTCTTGAATGACTTGTCATTTTATTCCTTGTTTCAGCAAAATGATTATTCTTACATTGAAAACTTATGAATGTTCTTTTTCCTAGATATAGATTGGAGCAGGATTAAGGGAGACATGTCCCCCACACGCACGCGCACACACCCCCACTCCCTCCCCCTCCGCCCTGCCGCGAATGCCTCTTCATTTCTCAGCTGCACTTTCTATGTCCACTGTGCATACCAGATCATTGACACATTTAGGTCTTTCCGTAGCGCACGTACAGTAGGGGAACAGAGCAGACTGGGTGTCATGAGGTAGGGAAAGAGCAGGGCTTTGTAGTGTGGCTAATGAGTGGCTCTGTTTGGGGGGAGGGTTGTCTGAGGTGCAGTGTTCATGCTGTGTGAAGGGATGGTTTGGGGGAGAAACAAGATCAGAAAGGAGGTGTGCTCTGAGTTTCGGGTGGCTTTTTAAAAGTTGACCTGGCATTCTCAACCAACAAAATGCAGTTTGTAGTGGGATACATGTTTCTTTTGTCTTAAATTCTTTTTTTCTCATCTGTTTTTCTCTTTCCCTGATATCTCTGATCCCTTTTCACCTTGCTATCACTCTCACCTTTTCATTCTCCACTATATTGTTCTCCTATTCCAGTCCTTTTGTTGCTGATCCCCCAAGAGCTTATTAGCACTAGAATTTAACAGCAGCTTTGATGTCCAGTGCTAAAAAATCCTATGAACAAATGAAACCTAAATAGCAGTTTTTCTGTTGAAAAAGAAACCCTAATATTCAACAAATGACTTTTCATAGTAACATTGTCCTAGGTCTTCTAATAATGTTAATAAAGTTGTATAACCTGACATGGAAAATGTGTGTGTCTAAATAATCAAACCATCAAAATGTCTCTGAGACAATCTCCCATTGACTTCAGTGGAAGCAGAGTTAGGCCAGCCTTGAGAATTTCTGCAAATCTTACCCATAGTTACTACACAAAATTCCAAGAAGTTATTACAATATTACTTTGACAAATGGCAAAGAAATTTAAGTCAGAGTTAACACTTGATATTGTGTTCGCTTGTAATAATTTTCTTTTTGGGGTCCATTAGATTTTTGGAATTGGAAAGTTGTTGTTGTTTTTTTTTTTTGTTTGTTTTTTAAATTTAGCAGAGCAACTGTAACTTAAAGTTAATATATATTTTATGATTTTTGTATTAGGGTGTTAACTGTCAGACTAAAATTAACTGTATTGCTGGGTTAGAACTTGGAAAATGAATAGTGCTTACCCTCAAAACATGCAAAGCAAGAACTACGTTTAGATTGCAATCCTTGGGGTAGGGCTTGTTTACATTTGTTTAGTGCCTAGCACAATGGAGCTCCAGCTTGGTTGAGGCATGTAGGTGCTACAGGAATGTAAATGTTCAGTAATTTTCGAGTGACTTATGAAAAACAGAGAATGAATGCCAACATTTTCAAAAATAGCCTGAAGTTTGGCTTCTTGTTCATTATTTAGGCACCCTCTTGATTTTCAAAAATGCTGAACAACCAACATCCATTATGGAGATAATTGGGAACTTTGGATGCTTTGCAGTTTTGAGAGTCGGACGCCTGAATATGGGCTTTAGAGCTAAACTTTCACCAAACATACTACCCATGTGGGCACAATATAATCTTTCTATTGTTTCTCTTCCTAGTGTCATACACATAGGTAGAACATGTGTAATATTTGAGGAACAAAATCTCCATGTTATGAAGATGCTACATAGTGAGTGGAGGGCTAGTGAGAGTAAACAGGCTCTATTATGCAGATGAGGACTTGATCAATTCTTTAAATTTAAAATAAGACCACATTCCTTAGAAGTGCTTTTATTTTAAATTACATGTTTAAATTACAAAATGTCTTTGAGTAAAGTTTTTAAAGGGACTTTATCAATGTAGGAATCATACTTGTATCTGAAATTTCTTTTGGTCAGGAATTTTTTTTCCTTCGGTTCTTGACAGTGATTTGTATATTCTTTTCATTATTTAATTGCTGGTCTGTTTCACTTCTTGTCTTGTACACTAGCACATCTTCTCTATGTTCTAAAGGGGGCTCTTTTTCACATGTTTCAGGAAATGTATTACAAGTAATACGGTAGCAGAGTTGCTGCTGATTCCAAATTTGAACCCAGAATGCTTGGCCAGAACTAGGAAGAATCAGGAGTTGGGGTGTGCCTCTGTGAGGAGCCTAATACCTATGCAAGCGAGAAGTGCTGGGATCCTGGGGCGTGGAGGGGTTGGTTCATGCCCTGCACCCTTTCCAGTGATATAAAGAGCACCCGGCAGTGGCCTCTATGGACCTGATGAAGAAGACTGAAGCCGCAAGTTTAAGAAGGGAGAAAGCAATTGTAAAATCACAAATTAGCCAGGGGAAATTGGGGTTGGATCACATTGACTTGAATCCACTTTTGATGTATTTTTTAAGGCTGGCTATATTTCAGCTTGACTGTGTCCTTTTAATTGAAACATTCACTTCTGAGCTTTCTTATCGTGTCATCTTACTACATTATTTTTTGTGATGGGGGAAGGAGGCTGGGTACCCAAGGGACTGTTAAAGAACAAAAGTGTAACTTGAAATCAACAGTCCTACTCTAATTTTTAATATAAACAAAATGGCTCCTGTTTACACACAGTAAAATTATTTTGTGATTTTATACTGTAGGTAATTGTATTGCTGATTTTCACATTGTAGCATAGTTTCTATCACTAGAGATACAGCTGGAAAAGTCAACGCCCTGCATTTGTTACTAGGACTAAATAACCCAGATAGTGATACTTGTGGCTGCATACTCACATCGTCACACCTGTTATCCCTGACCAAAATTAATTGACTTTGGTCTCAGTCTCGGACCAGGCATCTAGATATTTTAGTTATGTGGGGAGAGGTGAATTGTCTCTGATAAATCGGAGCCCTCCACGGAAAGTGAGAGAACAAGTAAGAGCTCACATACCTTTGTAGCTGGGTTCCTCAGTCCTCCCACTCTGTTCTGTCTGTGGATTTCTTATTATTTTTCATCATTTTCCACCGTTCATTTTCACTTTTCTCCTCGTGCTTTACCCTGGTCTGTATTGTACTCTCGTTCCTGACTGTTCTGGTTTCCTGCCTTCCCAGGGAAGTGGCTGGGGTGGGGCGAATCAGCTGCTTTCCCTGTACTTCAGATGATGCCCGGCCTTTTCCCAACAGCCTGTGTCCAACTGTCACAGAATCTCCATGAATCAGCTGATTCCAACATTCTGTCCCCTATCGTGGTAGAGACATCACACAAGATTCTGGGCATGTTTCTGCTCACTTACACTGGTATAAAACCTGTGTAACTTCATTGATATTGATTCTCAGCAGTTTGAGGGCAGAAATGGATGCTCTTTTTCTTCTCTGTTGTAATTCAAACAGCTAGCAATGATTTTGTGTGTATTCCAATGTAGAGAGTAGAATATTTCACTATCATAGTCCTTCCTAAAATAAATTGTTTCTTTTCAAGTGCCAAATCTAGAATATTTTTAAATTACCAAACATAATTTTTTATTCCAATAAGTATTTCAGTAGTGCCTAGAGACCCACTCCAAAAACAGGACCTCGATGTGTTATGCACTGTAGAAACTTATTATAAGACAGTCCTTGCCCTAAAGAGATTACATAATCTAAATAGACAAAGTGTGGGAGAAATATATCTCTGTTTTAAGATTTCCACAAGATTCTGTGGCAGCACTGGGAATTTAATCCAGATATCCAGAGTCCTAGCCCAGTGCTTAGTGACAAGATTGTTCTTGTTGTTCCAATTTGTCACTGTTAAAAGTGAATCAGGTTTGAAAAGGAAATTTTAAGAGCATAAACACAAGTAAAACAATTTTTATAAATCTTTCAATGTTTACAGTTAGGTATTTTTCAGTATTAGTAATCAGGAGTCTCTTAAAAGTGAATTTGTCCCTTTTTTTTTTTCTACCGAATCCTTTTCTTCATTACTCTTCTGATGACTGTTCTAGATATTACTCTTATTTTGTTTTTGTGGTGAGTGGTGGTGGTAATTTATCCCACTTATTAATTTACACTTCTCTAAATTCTTATCCTATTAAAATTTCTCTAAAATATTCAGATCTTTTTGTAATTATTCTCAGGTGCCACTTCTATGTTGATATAATTTACAGACTGTATCAGTATGTACTTTACTCATCTCCTGGAGGATTAACAAAGATAGCATATATGTCTGGCCCCCAACCATTGTAAACTGTTCCAGTGGTATATAGGGGGTGTAAACATGATGCAGTCAGCTACAGGGAGAACTCCCCCAGCTCAAGAATCACATGATCACTTTGTGTAGCCCTGTACATCTCCACTTGCAACTCCTGGTATAGTTATTGGGGCTAGGAACAGGGGCTGTCTCCATGGTGCTACAGAAATTCTTGGCTGCTGCAGGCTAGGAGACAGCCTATGGGGAGCCCCAGTAAACCATACATTTCTTATTCTTCCCTCAGCTGACCGAAAATTCAGATGGTACAAAAGTGACTTAGTCACAGACCCTCTTTAAGGGCTCTGTTAGCCTTTAAGGTGCCACCGGACTCCTCGTTGTTTTTGTGGGTACAGACAAACACGGCTACCCCTCTGATACATAGACCCTCTTTAGCCGCTTCCCAAACCGCCGCCCTCCCCCCCCCGCAATTTGATCCTCTCTGGCAGATATCTCTGCCTATGCAGAATTCCTGTTAACTTCAGTAGGACTCTGAGAGTGTAAATCTCTGCCCACATAGGTCTGATTTCAGGAATGGAGCCCTAGTCGCTATCTTTTAATATAATCTTATAGTAACTTTCCAACTTCTGTATTTTCCTTTCCAGGCAGGGCTGGATTGAAAGCTTTTGGTATAAAGTCTGTGTAGATAAATTAATTCCACTGCATTCCCAATCTCTTTGTTCAATGAACGTGTAACTTAGTCAAAGGGCGGCTAACAGGTTTATCTGGAATAATTGTTTTTTTATTAACTTGTGTTGCTTATCATTCACCATGTTATTCTTAGTGGTTGCATATTAATATTTTTTTATTATTTTAATATTGACCTTTTTCACTTCAGTACCAGATAAACATCAGAATAATAATTTCCTAGGTCGTCATCTCCTTTCATAAACTTTGAGTCTTGTTCTGTATTTTCTTTTCTTCAAACAAGTTCATTAATTTAAAAAATAAACAGCTGTTAGTTCTTTTAAGACTGATATCAGTTAAGCTTGATGTCTGTTGTTTCTTATTGATTACTAATTTACCAGATAGTCTTTCATCTCTTTCCTCACTACCAAAACCTAGCACTGTAGTCCTAATCCCAGTCCTACAGATCTCTAATCATATTTAATTTCCTAAATTTTACTTAATGTTTGTACAACACTTGGAAAATATAAAGAGCTAGAGAAGTGTGCGCTAAGTAATAGTCCATAATTTATTTTAAAGTCTGAAATATGACATCAGTTGAGAATGTAAGCCACTCAGAGCCCTGAGTTTCTTTGTTAGAGTTGGAGAACACCAATGAGGTCTAGTATCTCCACTAGCCACTGCTGGGTTTTTCCATGTTTTCTAAATCTGTGGACAAGCTAGTAAATTTGACAGCAATTCCAGTTTTCCTGTTTAGGGTTTTCTATGGAAAACCCTATGTCTGCTCTCTTTTCTTTAATTGTCGTTATTCTCTCAATCATATTTACAAATTTTGTTTAACTTTTCCCCAAGTATTGAACAATATTTTCTTTCTTATTTCTATCTGAATTTTACTGCTTGCTTGTTGTAAAACTAGGCAAATATCTAGATGAGTTGATGTACCTCTCCCCCAGGAAGACCTCCGCGTATCCTTGATTGAGAACCACTGCCTTAAAGCAACCATATATGTTGCTAGTTTTATATAAACTTTTTTTATAACTCAAGCACCTTTTAAAACACTTGTTATAAATGATCACTTGCTGAAGGATTCCCAAGAATATTTAGGTCCACAATTAACAGTAACCTACTAGTATGAAATCCAAATTTTTCTCAACCTCTGGATACCTTATCTGTTTTCAGAAACAAGTTATCTACATATGTGAAAGTATTCTTTGACCCTATTTTGCTATATGTTACTCAATACATATAGATATTTGTTTGTTTTACAGAAATGCTTCTTTTTGGCCTTGATCATAGTAGTAGATTTGAACAGGTGGTTTTTCTTTATTTCTGTTTTCTCCTATCAAAATATTTGGACTTTCATTGCCATTATTACCTTCCTTAATTATCTGTATTTCATTGTTTGTGTATATAAACTAGAGGAGATTTTCAAAGGCACAAATGACTTTCAGTTGGAGTTTGAAAATGTTATGCACTTCAGAATTTTGCTTGCAGTATTTTACAGTAGCTATTTGTAAACTTGCATTTTAACAAATATGACAAAACAGTGTGTACTGAAGTAGGCAAGATATTTACATTTAAAATTACATCAAGTGTTTTTTCTTAAGATACCAAATGATGATGTGCTCATTGTGACTGAGGCTGAATTTTCCGAATCATTTAATTCCGAATCAATGACAAACATTTCAAACTCTTTTAAAGTTGTTTCCAGTTACACACCATAGTAACCGTGCTATTTCCAGGAGAAAATTAATGTGGAGTTTCATTAGAAAGAAGAATTTGCTCACTTCAGGAGGAAAAATCCTTAAGAGAACATAGCAGTTTTCTTCAAAACCCAGAAGCATTCAACTGTACAAAAATACATTTAACTATCCATCTTTACCCCCTCCCCATATATTATCAATCTCCATATTTCACTCAGCATACACTTCATGCTTTGTGAGAGGTGGCCATAAGTAAATGGTTTCTAAAACTTGAAATTAGTTTTCATAAGGATTAGCAGACATATTTGTCTTCGGAAAAGCCATAGTATTTATACAGTTTGCATTAAATATGTGCTGTGAGGTATCTCTTTGTGTGTCTCTTATATGAAGCAAAAACCTTTTCCTTGAATATCCTGTACTTCTAGAAGTAGCTCTTAAGCTGGAGTAGGGTTTCTGCGCCCAGTGTGCAAGTGTGTATAAATCCTGCAGAGTGGTTGTAAGCAGGTTTAGATTTCATTGTGTACCACTGTACGTTTTTTTGAAAAATTGAACTGATTGAAATCCTATGTAGAATTGAATAGGGGGAAGGATCATATATATATGGATGATAAATCACTTAAATACTAATGACAGAACTTCAAAAGTGATTGACTAATGGTTTTGAGTGCTCCAATTTTTAGATGCTCATCTTGTCACCTTAAAGGGATCTGATTATTAGAAGATGAGGGTTGAAGAATTCCTGAAAAAAGGCTGTTAAAGGTTTCTCAAATTGGGAACTAGTCTCTAGCCCCAGAATTCCTGTGTTTATGCACATGTGCATATTTAAGGGATATGTATTAGCTAATTCGCATGCACTCACCATCTGACAAAGATATTATCTTTTCTTCTCCTCCCTCCCCCATTTTCTTTGATTTCCTCTTTGAGGACTCCTTGCCCACTCTCTCTGTGTGAGATCATGTGTTACCAACTTTCACAAGTTTGTAGTGAGTGAGGTGACTGAGCGAGAGCTTCTGCAGCAGGAGCCAAAAAGATCCAAATAAGGTCACATTACACAAATCTGTATTAAATGCTGCCTGATATTGTTGTGTAGGGCTTCGGTCTTCTCTCCAAAACCAAAAATACCAGTTAATTTTCTTGATTCTCTTCTGCCCCACACAGAGCCCACATCTGCCCCCTTCTGCAGCATCAACAGGGCTCCACCTTCCAAGCCTGGTGATGAGCAGAGGTCCTCTTCTTTCCTTTCTTGGGTGGAAGGAGAAGAGGCAACTGTCACTTTGCACAGGAGGGGAGGGAGCAGAGCTGCTGTGCTCTTTCTGCTGCCCCCTTTCTACATGTGAAAATGATTATAGACTCTTCCTGCTTCTCCCAGGAGGGAGCTCTACCTCTTGCAGCAGCTATGGTAGGCTGTCCTTCCCGAGAAGGTAGGAAAATGCTGAAGCTAACTAAACAAAGGGCCTTTTCCCTGCAGGTCTGAAAGTCCTATGAAGGCTGCAGCTTTTGGTGTCCTCCCAAGATTGCCTACAACAGAGGCCAAAAATCAGATTAACTGGGAGAGTTGACAGCTCTGTCAAAGCTGCTTGGTACCACAAACCTTTTCCTGTGTCACTACATGTGCCATGTAGATTTGTTACCCTGCCTTGTGTCCGGATAATCTTTGTATTCACTGCATTGCAGAGTCTACAGAGAAGCCACCTGTATATGTGAAACCTAGGCAGGGAGAATTAGCAAGGAAACTTTTACAAACATATGTCCAAGCCTGCCTAAAATCTGTGCATTCTGTTGCATTTCTCCCCCACACTGGGTGAATTTTAGCCCCTAAAAATGTCACTTACATAGAGGAGAGTGCATTTTGTAGTGTTAAGTGTCAGGTTTTGTCATTGGTCGTTCTCTAGCATTGAAATGTTGATCAGTTTGATCAGTGAGGTTTACTAGGAGTCAGCCAGGAGCTCTGCTCTCCAGCCTTGCTGCCAATCTCTATTCTTCCCTCACCTTAACCATGTTTGGTAAACCCAGCACCTAAGTCCCAGACTGACAAACTCTCTCAGATGTCAGACCAGAAGTGCTCTGATGAACCACAGGCAGTTAAGTCCGAGGCAACAGCTGCCTTCGTAGCAGAATTTCAAGCTGTGGCCCACTACAACTTCAGCTTCCCCTTCTGTGACCCTCTTGTTACTTTGTCTTAGCCCTTATTAGTAAGAAGGGGCAGGGTGACAGAATTGAAATCCAAGGTGTCAATATGGAAACCTGCAGTTCTGCTAGAAAAGCAGCTGCCTCCTGTTGTATCAGAGAAGGAAGTTGCTGACAGAGCCAAGCAGCTTCATTGGTTTTTGTGGTGTAGTTCAATTATCTTGACTAAACAGTTACTGCATTTAATTAAAAAAAAAAAAAATCAAAAGTGACTTGCATACAAGATATGGGGAGTGATGGAGTGAATTTTTGAGTTTGTGAGGACTGTGGTTGTTCAGCTAGAGGAACCCAAAGAAAGGTTCAAGAAAGCTGGATGCATTTCAAAGGATAAGTATTTCCTCATCAAAACCTAATGTTTCTAAACATATTATATGGAACATTCAGTTGTTCTCTGAAGAAATATAACAAATTTGGAGATTGAATTCAATCACTGAAATATGAAACAAAGCAAAACTAAAATCCCTAAGTGCAAAACTCAAAGCTAAAATAACTAGTTTCCACCTGTGTGCTCGTGAGAGTGAGTGTGAAATAGTCCTTTTTGACAAATACTAAACTGTTAGGTTTTTTTTAAGGGGTGGAAATCACATTAAATAAGCCCACTGTTTCTAGAAGTATATCTTAATTTTTCATGTATTATAATCTGAACTGTTTAACATGGTTTTCTTTTTATTTCTAGATGGCGTGAAAGGATCATAATTACCTAATCAACATGAACAGAATGGCTTCCTGGATGAAGAAAACAAACATTCAGTTCATAGGCTTATGTCTACAACATGAAGTATTTAACAGTAGCTGTCTTTGAGAAATTAATTTGTGACCTGAGATCTCCTGGTCCCGGAAAGAAATTGAGATTTTACAAATTAGAGCTATAATTTTTCAGCACGTTTTTTGTGACTAATGATATTTAAATCTGCACAACAAAAATATAGAATAGAAAACCCAAGGGTCATACTGATACCTTTTTGTTTGTGCATTACGCAGGATATATCATTTTAAATTAAATTTTTAAATCATCTTTACTTTTATTTATTTCTTAATACATGAAGACTCGGCAAGAATAATTTGTCACCCATGGAAAAAAATAAGGCATATTCCCCAGAAATGGACAGTAATTTTGTGTTAGATAAAATCAACAATTTAAAAGTAGAGCAAGAAGATGATGGCATGAATAATTGTACTTTGGAAAGAATGGATATAAAAAATGAACATGAAGATTTCAAACATACAGACAGTAGCGATGAACAAGAAGACAAAGAAAAACATTTCATTAATAACAATCCTGGCAAATATTTATCTACAGAAAATGAAGATGATTATGGATCTCTGTTTTCTCAGTACAGTAGTACTCTTTATGATGTAGCAATGGAAGCTGTGACACAAAGCCTCCTTTCTAGCAGAAACATAAGCTCCCGGAAAAAATCCCCTGCTTGGAATCATTTTTTTATATCCCCTCGAGACAGCACTAAAGCAATATGTATGTACTGTATGAAAGAATTTAGCAGGGGTAAAAATGAAAAGGACCTAAGTACAAGTTGTCTCATGAGGCATGTGAGGAGAGCTCATCCTACTGTACTTATTCAAGAAAATGGAAGTATGCCGGGTCTAGCTTCTCTTTCTTCGCCTTCATTGTTACTGCCTGCTCAGTCTGCAGATGTTGGAGATTTAAGTGCTGTGTTATCGCCTATAAAACTGGTCAAGAAAATTGCTTCTAAGATACCATCTCCAGATCGAGTAATTGAGGAATCTGTTTCTATAGTCTCTTCTGAAGAAATATCAGACCTTTCAGTTTCTGAAAAGTGCATCAAAGAAGAAATCATGGCCGGGTCATCTCCACCCCTACCCAACAATCAATATGATGAAACTGTGGAGAATGTAGCTGAGAAAACTGTTCCAATTCCAAAGAGTACATCAGGTTCCAGAAGAAGATCTGCTGTCTGGAAACACTTTTATTTGTCTCCTTTAGATAATTCTAAAGCAGTTTGCATCCACTGCATGAATGAATTCAGTAGAGGAAAGAATGGAAAAGATCTTGGAACTAGTTGCTTAATAAGGCACATGTGGAGAGCCCATCGTTCCATCGTTTTGCAGGAGAATGGCGGTGGTACAAGCATACCACCCTTGTACTCTGCTCCTCCAACTTTATTGCCTTCTTTACTGCCTTCTGACGGTGATCTGAATTCTGTGTCGTCCTCTCCAGGAAAACTGCTTAAAGAATCAGTGTCTGCTTCTTCCTCTCCAGATAGAATGGCAGAGGAGATCCATTCTACTCTCCCTTCTGGAGATGCTCTGGTGGAAGACTCATCGATGTTGTCATCTGATGATATAGGTGAAGCCTCCTTAGTGTCTTCTCCTGAGAAGCAGTGTGAGGGATTAAGTCCATTGATATTTGAACATAGCTCTGTGTTTCAGCAGAATAAAAGGATTATGAAAAGGCTTAAATCGGAAGTTTGGCACCATTTTTCACTGTCTCCAGTGGACAGTCTAAAAGCTATATGTAGATACTGTAGTTGTATGATAAGTTGTGGGAAAAAAGGAGATGTAGGCACAAACTGCTTGATGAGACATCTATATAGACGCCACCCTGAGGTGATTGGGAACCAGAAGAGTTTTATAGATGCAAGTTTGGCAAATTCTCCTTATGCTACTTTGGCTTCCGCAGAATGTTCCTCTTCAAAATTGATTGACTTACCCACAATGGTTACAAATGGTAATCCGATTATATTTCCTGTCAATAGCAAGAAGACCTCAAAACTGTGGAATCACTTTTCAATTTGTTCTGCAGATTCAACTAAAGTAATATGTATGCACTGTGGACGTACAATAAGCAGGGGGAAAAAGCCAATAAATTTAGGTACAAGTTGCCTTCTAAGACATTTGCAGCGGTTTCATAACAATGTGCTGAAAACTGATGTTTCAGAGACAGTGTTGTCCTCTTCTACGGATAATCACAAGCCCCTGAGCACAGAATTATTAGGATCTTCAACCTTTGATGAAACCAATGACAAGTTTTGTGATTCTCACCCAGTTGCCAAAAAAATTACAAGTCTTGTAGCTGAAATGATTGCACTTGACCTTCAGCCATATTCTTTTGTAGACAACATTGGCTTTAACAGGCTGCTTGAATACTTGCAACCTCAGTATTCCTTACCTTCACCATCGTATTTTTCTAGGACAGCAATTCCAGAAATGTATGATAACGTGAAACAAATAATTATTTCACATCTGAAAAAAGCTGAAAGCGGAGTAATACATTTTACATCAGGAATATGGATGAGCAATCAAACACGAGAATATCTAACTCTTACTGCTCACTGGGTAACATTTGAGTCCTCATTTAGACCCCAGTGTGAAGATTACCATTGTACAGCACTTTTAAATGTGTCACAGATTGATTGTGACTACAATGGCATCAGTATTCAAAAGCAGTTAGAATATTGGTGGGAAGCCTGGATAACTTCCATTGGCCTTCAGATTGGGATTACTGTTACTGATAATCAGAGTATTGGAAAAACTTTAAATGAAAGTGATCATTCGAGTGTGCAGTGTTTTGGTCACACTGTTAATCTCATAGTAAATGAGGCTATTAAAAGTCAGAGAATGGTTCAAAATTTGCTTAGTATTGCAAGAAAGATTTGTGAACGTGTTCATCGGTCAGCAAAAGCAAAGGAGAAATTAGCTGAGTTACAAAAAGAATATGAGTTGCCCCAGCATCAACTTATTCAAGATGTTCCATCCAAATGGAATACATCATTCCATATGCTTGAACGCTTAATTGAACAGAAAAGAGCAATTGATGAAATGTCAATAGAGTGCAGCTTTAGGGAGCTGATAAGTTGTGATCAGTGGGTAGTTATGCAATCTGTGTGTCATGCTCTGAAACCATTTGAAGTTGCGAGTAGAGAGATGAGTACACACATGTCCACTTTAAGCCAGGTGATTCCAATGATTCACATACTTAACAGAAAAATAGAGATGTTGTTTGAGGAAACAATGGGGATTGACACCATGTTAAAATCCTTGAAAGAAGCTATGGCGAGTAGATTGTCTAGCACACTTCATGATCCAAGGTACATTTTTGCTACACTTTTAGACCCCCGCTACAAAACATCCTTATTTACAGAGGAGGAGGCTGAACAGTATAAACTGGACTTAATCAGGGAGCTGGAAATATTGAGTTCTACCTCAGATGATAAACCTGTTTCTAATGGGTGCGATATAGGTTCACCATCTACAAACTCCTGTGGGGAGGATAATCTTTGGTCACTTATGGCTGACATGAAAAAATCAAAAGATCTAAAAGAGAAGGCAAAGTTACCAGAGGATATGGTGCTCTCATACTTGGAGGAAGAAGTGCTTGAGCATAACTGTGACCCACTAACTTACTGGGACTTTAAGAAGTCATCTTGGCCAGTATTGTCAAAATTGGCTGTCAGATTCTTGGGTTGTCCACCAAGTATTGTTCCTTCAGAGAGATTGTTCAATACATCCAATGAAAACAGCAGCTTTAGTCAGTCAAGGCTAATGATTGAACACTTTGAAAAACTTATCTTTTTGAAAGTGAATCTTCCCTTAATATACTTCCAGTATTGAAACTAATGAACAAATTAGACTAAAACTATTGTTGCTCACTGGATATTAAATATTTGGATTGTTAAATTGCTCCAGTAGGGGCCATGTATGACATCTAATCAGTGACTGTAATTCAAAATTTTAGTTTTGTCAGCTTTCATTAAAATGTCTACATGTGCCTTATTCATAGTTCTTCAGGCCAGATATTGTATATATGTTTTTTAAAAGTTCACACTAGAAATAGCCTGTCTTGTCAAATTATACATAATTATGTAGGTTTTAATCCATAATTGTAAATGAACTTAAAGCGCGGTCATTTGTTTTAATAGAATGGCAAAAAAGATGTAAACAGTTCTATTCTGTAGTTTTTTATTCAATTATGTAAAACCCATAAACCAGGTACTGTATTTTAGTTAAACATTGCTTTAATTGCAGCAAAATAGCTTTTGTAGCTGTCAAAAGAAAGCTGTACATAAAAGGTGGAGTTCAAGCCATCTTTTTACCTAGTAGTTTTTAATTGCAAGCCCTAAAGTACTTAAAGGGTTATGAAGAATTATTATGGAAGATGTTTACTATGACAGGAAACTATTGAATTACTCTTTGAAAACGTAACTAAATTTAGAGTTATTATGGAACATCAGTTATACAGTAATCTGTAATAAAACTTGCCATGTGCTGTTCTCCTATTCAGGTTTTACATTGTTACTGAATTACAGAAATATTCTGAGTATTTATATAAGCTCTTTTTGGAAGTTTTTATCAAAGTTTGTGAATGAATGCTTGTTGTTTAATGCAGTGCATGAAAAGGCAAGACATTTACAGTGAAAGATCTGATGTTCTAAAGCCTTTTTTTAATCTTTAGTGCATCACAGTTATAAGGGTTACCTGGTGTAAAAATTGAACCCTGGTTCCTGACATGATTACAGCTGGCTATAACAATTTGTCTTAAAGTTCCTAGTACAAAAATAACAAACTCTGATTCTGAAGAATAGCCTTATGGATACGGTGCACTGCTTAGAATTTTATGTAGTAGGGTTGATTCATAATTGTTTGGTGTCCATCATGCAAATGAGTGGGTCCCTACCAAATTCATGGTCTGTTACAAGATTTTAAAAATCATAAATTTCATGATTTCAGCTATTTAAATCTGAAATTTCACAGTGTTGTAATTGTAGGGGGCCTGACCCAAAAAGGAGTTGTGCAGGGGTTGCAAGTTTATTGTGGAGTGGGGGTGGGGAGGTTCCAGTACTGCTACCCTTCTGCGCTGCTGCTGGTTGCTCCGCCTTCAGAGCTGGGCAGCTGTAGACCGGTGGCTGTTGACTGGGAGCCCATCTCTGAAGACCAGGAGCACTGTCGAACTAAGGATGCCATGATATGGTATCTATTGTCACCCTTCTACACTGCTGCCTGCAGAGCTGAGCCCTCAGTTGGCAGCTGCTGCTCTCCAGGTACCATGCTCTAAAGGCAGTGCAGAAGTAAGGGTGGCAATACCATGACCCACCTAAAATAACCTTGTGATCCCCTTGTAACTCCCTTTTCGGTCAGGACCCCCAATTTGAGAAACACTGGTCTCCCCTGTGAAATCTATATAGTATAGGGTAAAAGCACACAAGACCAGATTTCACGGTCCATGACGCATTTTTAATAGCTGTGAATTTCGCAGGACCCTACAAATGAGTTATTGTAGAACCCTCTAAACTTCAAAAATAGAGTAAAAATAGCCAGCATTTAAATTGTAAACAATGTTTTCCATGTTTTTCTCTCAACTACTAAAGAGTCATCTTCCCATTTCAGTTTGATTAAATACTTTTGGGAAGCAAGTCATGCATTTGCCTATGACCTTTTAGAAAAATTGTAGTTTTGTTAAAATACTGTACCTATGCTAATCTAATTTTGCATTTACTATGTTTTAGTGTATTTATAAATGGTGAACTCAGTTTCTGAAATTAAACATTTTATTTGCAATTTCTAGTGCTATTGAACACTGCCTTTTTCGTTTCAGATGGAAGTAGAAAAACTTTAATGTGAGAATGAAACTGATTGATTAAAATACATACAGAAACATATATTTTAGCACAGACCATTATATGGAAGGGAGATTAATTGGTATATTTAGCCTTTGAAATCCAGAGAGCTATCTTCTGTAGCCCTTACGTTGAGTAGCGTCTTACTGCAAGTACTTCCATTGATTTCAGTATGCCTACTTGACCTAAGTAAAGGTTGCTGAGATGTTCTCCCAGTGGCTTAATAGTTACTACATGACACTTCCCAAAACATTTTGAAAATAGGCTGTTAATGGAACAATTAAAACTAAATTCTGTTCTCAACTATATGCACAATAACACCACTGAAATATATGGGAATTGTACTTGGCCTGAGACCAGAATTTGTTCTAACCCAGTGCTTTCCCATCTGGGTCTGTTTCTTGTGCCTTCTGCATTTAAGTCTAGGTGGCTTCCTCCTCTACATTGCCTGGGCATCAGCACAGTGGGTCAGTGAGAACATGCAAAAGACTGGGTCTCTGCTCAGTTCTAGTCTGCAACTTCACTCAGGCTGGGAACAAGTCCTGCTGAACTGTTATACCCCTGGGCTGAAGCATGCTCAGTCACTCTGAGAATGATGCATGCGCAGTCTGGTCAGCACTAGAAGCTGTGAAAGACTTGAGTATGCTCGGAGTGGACAGAATCTTCAAAGATTTTTAGCTGCTAAACACTTACAAGTCTGAGCCTATCTGACCAGTAACTTTTCAAAGACATAACTTGACCAAATTTGGGTGGATTTTCAAAGGGATGGCAAAAATCCCTGCTGTGAAATCCAGCTCCTACCAAATTTCAAGTCCTTACTGTGAAGCAAAAAAGACTGCCAGAATTTTTTAGCATAGGTAAAACGTATTTTTCCTTAGTCTCTTTCTTGGAAAAGGCTGAACTTTATTTTGGAAAGTTTTTTCAGTCAGAGGCAGAAACCCAGCATGAAAATTTCAGCCCAACTGGTTAAAGTTTGGCAAAGTAATAAGCAACAGAAAACCACTGTATAATGGAACATGTCAAGCAGTGCTACCAGCTCCACTTATAATAAAAGATTTGAAATTAAAATTTAGGGTACTCAGATTTGATCACTTCATTGTAATTTTATATTAACAAATGTAATGCAATTCAACTATTACACACTGGTGCCACATTAAAAGGATTGGAGCTGGTAGCTCCACTTATAATAAAAGATTCTCTTGTACATTAAAAGGATCAACACCTACCACTGTAGAGGGGGGGAAACAAATCTCAGGGTGAAACTACTATATTCCTTAGAAAAAACAATTTAGTGTAACTTCTAAGGTTAGGATTCTCATTAATGATGCTTTTATTCCTGCCTCCCCCGCCCTTTCAACCAGTCACAGTGGCAAACTGCATTGAAGACAAAGCTGCGACCAGTTGTGTAATCCACTAACAGTGAAAGCTGCGGTCAAACAGTCTTGCTTATATTGATATCATGCTGGTTTGTGGTTTTGTTTTCTTATTGCAGTTTGAAGAATTAAACTCATTTATGTAGAGGGAATCTAAGCATTCAGAACTACAAGTAAAAAAGCATGTGGGGGTGGTCGTCTTCTAGTGTTTATAAGTGTGTGGTGTGAAGAGCACTCCTAAATTTGGGGGGAAAGTAGGGTAAAGGTAGCTAACAGTGAGGATTCTCTTGTACAGGCCTCCTGGCTCTGCAGCAGAGGCATCCTCTCCTGAAGCCAATCTGATAGTTTAAAAAAATGGAAATTTCATTCACAAAAGAAGACAATGAAGATAAGGTTGCAGCATTGATGGGTAAGCTGGGTGTATATTTTTCCAAACGATCATCTCTGGCAAGATTTCACTGCATGGGATTTATGTTCTCTCGTAAACAGAGAGAATATTTTGAAAGAAGACATGGTCTGGTGTTCTTTAGAAGTTAAAATGTTCTGGAAGCATTATGTATTAATTAACAATGATACCTAAAAGTTCAGATTTTACAGAAACTAACCATCACAGTTAACTTTTGAAAGAACTTTCAGTGTAAAAAAAATTTGCAAAAAACCCACAAGGTTTGTGCCTATAAATGTATGGCTGATTCATACATCAAGAA
This sequence comes from Caretta caretta, assembly GCF_965140235.1. Lineage (NCBI taxonomy): Eukaryota > Metazoa > Chordata > Testudines > Cheloniidae > Caretta > Caretta caretta. Next base: position 318,403,894 of record NC_134206.1, on the reverse strand, counting down.
AGCAACACAATGGTGCTATTTCTCCTCTGAGTATATTTCTAAACTTAAGCCTATGTCAGAGGGCTTCTTAAAAGTTTTTATCAAAACCAGCCAACCAAAAAACAAATAAACCAAACCTGATACGTAGCCATTCACAAAAGTTGGAAAATAGTTCATAAATCAAGACAGCAATGGCTGAGTGCACCACCTATTTACTGACTTCTCACTTAAAGCTATCCAAAGGACCAAAGACTTAAGCCCAACTAAATAAATAGTGCAATACTTCCTACTTCAATCTGAAAATATATAGTTGCTTCTCTACAGTGGTAGTTAGGGTAATTATTTGTTTCAGTGGCATGTTGTGGTACTGCACCCTTAATCTTTACTTCATTAAAACTTTTTATTTTTGGGGGAGGGGGAGAATATACTGAAGTCAAGAGAGTTTTTTGCAAACTAGGAATTAGATTATTTTGTTTAACAATACACCAGAAAACAGGTGATTCTCTTCTAAATGCTGGTGCCTTTGAAGCTGTGTTGCAAAACTTTTAAGACCAAAAAAATCTGAACTTTGAGATCTGGAAAGATGAACTCACTCAAAACTTTCCTTTGTGTTTTGTAAATGTACATGCTTGCATACTTACTCTTTTCAATACCTCTTATGATATTTGATGTTTAGGATTGCTCTGGAGGGAATTAGATAAGTTTTTTTTCCCACAGGGAAAATCAAATAGATGGCACTTCACCAATGGCAATTTCAGGGGAGGCCAAAGACTGGTTTAACAGGTTTTGCAGAATCAGCCTTGCAAGAGTACTGCGGGAGAAAGCCTCAACTGCCACAATGGAGCAGGCTCCACCCAATATTATCAGTTCCTCCCATGCATGAGCACTGAATCTTACGGGGGGGGGGCTTCAAAAGAAAACAAAATCCTAGAGTTGTAAACATGCACTTCCATGAATAGGAAGGTGAGCACCTGCTGCTTTTTCAGTGGGGAAACTTTTTGCTCAGTAAAATATTTTACGTCTTGAATTTTCAGACAATAAGGAAGACTTACATATTCGATTGCTAAACTCCATCACATTTATACTTGTCACTGGCATTGAATTTTCATATGCTGCTGGACCTCTCACCACACCAGATCTAGTATGGTTAAGAAAACAAGATGTCACAAGATTTAAATTGATACACTACATCCCTTGTTTATTTGAGTAGACTGTGCAGGTTTACTTAGCAGGAATTACTGGTGAGAGGTGATGGATTCCCAAGGGTGGATTCGCAGTGCTGATTTTGATCATGTATCTGTGTGAAAGCTTATAGTCTAAACTGCGTGAAAGCTGAGTGAATCAGTCTCAAAGTATGATCTCTAAACACAAGGGCATATCACCAAACCTATATGATACAGTACATTTGTCTCCTAAATATGTTCTAGCCCTATCCCTTTGCAAAGTCTTCCAGGACAACTTAACTCCCTGAAATTTATAGAAATGAATGTTTTTATAGGTACATGTCTTTGTTACATGTCAAGATAATTTGGTTGTGGAGGAAGGATTATTGAACAAAAGCCTAAATATTTTTCTCTGAAATCTAAATTGTCCTTTCTCCATGTTCAATATAAAAATGTGATGAACCCTCTTCTAATTCCCAACTCTGTCTCAAGGTGGTGCTTGCCAAAAAGTACAATTGTGCTTCAAATGGGTTCTTGTAACTTTAATTATTTAACAGCTTACAAAGCACAATTATATATAGTGACAAAGCTACAATGAATGTGGCTTTGCTATGATACAAAATGAGATTATTAAAGTTTCACATAGCAATTTAGTGGGGAAAAAAAATCACAATTTATACAGTAGAACCAGCAAGCAGTACATCTGTAATGCCCAAGGATTAAATACCACAGAATAGCATACGCCTGCTCCATTATATTTTTCATACCAGGCATTTAAAGACATGTATATATTGCATTGGTAAACAGGCCAAAAAAAATCAAATTATTTAATAATGCTGACCTTGAAAATGTTTCAAAGAAGATACATACAATATACAGTTCAATCATGATGTGGATTGGATTTACATAACATTAGAAAGCTTTCTGTAATTTATGTAAGAAACAGCTGTATAGGTAAATAAGTTAATCAGTACAAAGATTGTATTTTTTCCATAGCTGCTGAATTGCATTGTTAGGCAAATTGCAATTATTTTGGAGATTATCAAGTCATCAGTGAAGTTATGTCAGAAAACTTCCTTATGGTCAAGAAGAGCGAGTAAGCTTTTCCAACAGTATTAATTTTGTTTTTAAGCTTAAAGTAAAAGGAGGTAGTGTGGTAAGGTTCAACCCAATTCTGTCGATGCCTGATATATGTGCAAGTGGCCGATGGGTCATCTTGTAACGAGATACTTGAATGGGATCCATTTCCATTAGAATGTGTGTATAAGACAACATCATCTGGTCCCCAGGTTTAACATCTTCCCTTTTGTCATACCTGTAAGGAGTATGCAGTGGATTTATTTGCATTCTTTTCAGAACATACTAAACTTCTGCTAGTTATCTGCACAGACATGTACTATCAAAAACAACATAAAAGGAATAAAAAGATTCTCAGTCTAATTCTCATCATACTTCATTATGTGAGCCACAGAAACAAGTGCTGTTCAAAGGAAGTCAAACATTGCATTAGCAACTCTTCCTGCTGCTACTTTGGTAGTCCATAGAGATCTGTGAGCTGCTCATAGCATATTTCCTCTCTGCCCCTCTATTTGAAAGCTGTGGAGAAAAGATTTACTGTGAGGCCTGTGATTTGCAGGGGAGGGGGAGTGGACTGGCTTTCATTAGGATCTGATTATGTGGGTTTGACTTATTAGGCTGCAGAAGGGGCAGTCCCCCATTGCTGGCAGGCAGTTGCAGTGGGGGTCCAACATCATGATGGTGCTGAGTCATCATCTCTTCTCCCCCCACCGATAAAACAAGTAGGATTTCCTACTGGTTAGGGCTCTAGTGTAGAACTTGGGAGTCCCTGGGTTCCATTCCCTGCTCTGCCACAGGCTTCCTGTGTGACCGTGGGACCGGAGTTACAAAGGTACTTAGGTGCCTGAAGATGCAGATCAGTACTTGGCATGGTTTATAGAAATGCCTATGCATGCAAAATGCCTAACCTGCCAAGATACTTCTGTAAATTACACTAGGGCCCAGATCTTCAAAGACATTTAGATACCTAACTCTCAGTGAAATCAACAGGAGTTAGGCAGTATGTAGGCACCTATCTGCATCTTTAGACACCTAAATACCTTTGGCCATCTGGCCACTTGTTGCTTCGTCCCTCAGTTCCCCATCTGTAAAACAGAGATGACAGCCCAACTGCACAGGGCTATTGGGAAGATAAATACATTAAAGGGGGATAGATAGAAACATAGCATGCCCATGAAAATATAATAGCTCTAAGGGAATGCTATTTTCTTAAGTAAATGAGTCAGGTTAAATCATAGCCTTCATGAGACTGTGTACCATGTTGCATTAGGTTTCACGTAGTGGGAAGATAAGAAATATTTATATTTTCACATTATATGTGTATATTTTCCATTGTACATAAATGATTCATAAAGATAAATCCTTTTAGCTAATTTCTAAAGTTATGTTTAAGTTATCAATTTGCTTCCCTTCTGTAATTAGAGTTCCCACTTCTATACCTTGCAACAATGGGGCAAGGAAGACGGAATGAAGAAACTTCCTTACGTGTCAACTTGTACGTCCACCAATCCTTCACATCTAAGCAATTTCTTCCCTGGTGGGATCCGAAGGTTACTCTAAAGTTGCCAGCAAGAGGAAGGGCCTTAATTCCAGAACAAAAGCTTCCAAAACTCTTTAACACTAAAACTCAGCTCTGATCAATCTAAGTTAGTTTTGACATGAAATAACCAGCCTCATCTTTGCTGAGGCTGAATCAAATTAATGAACATTGAGCTGATAAAAACTGACAGGAAATACATTTGTCCTCCAGCAACTGCTTGTCCCTCAGTATTCACCTCTGAGATGCAACTCACAGTGATGGAGAAGTCAAGAGGGGCAAGGATAACAAAAGTTAATAGAAACAGAACCTTCATTCCAGCAAAATCCCATTAAGAACACTAATTTCAAAGATGGTGCCACAGCATGAAGCACATTCCGCAGAATCCCAAGAAGCCTGTAAATATACTGTGTAATGGTACACTAATGTATGCAAACTACATATTTATCGTCTCTCCTAAGAAACCACCTTTTCGGGACTAAGCAGTTTAAGGACTATCAGATCCAGCTACCATTTGAGATGGCACATCTGGTCAGGCTGGTGGAGAGAACATGACATCTGGCCAACAGCCTTGCCAGTTCCAATCCCATAGTCTCTCTCTGGGCTAGTAAAGGAGCTATCATTAGGATGCAAGCTTTCCTGAATATTATTACAGTATTTTAAAATAATACCTTATGCTCATACAGCACCTTTCATCCTGTTTCAAAGAGTTCATGCTAATGGAGGAAAGGCAAACAAGATTATAGACCCATCCAGTTTTAGAATCTACATAAAGTTTCTTTCAGTCGCTCTTTGAAGGCAGATAATGGAATTCCTGCATTTGTCTTGGGGCAAATAGAATATCTGGGCATGCCACTTCAAAACACTTCTAGTTATACACTGCAGTTATCCTGATGAATCATCAGTCTGCTTAGCCACTCCATCCATAAATCTGATTATCCCTTTATGTGTACAGTCTGTGAAGACAGCAAATTATTTTCTACCCATCTGCAGGGCTCTTGCTTCCTCATTCCAGAGGGAAGGTCTGGTACTACCCTGATTCTTTGCATTATTGTGCTGTGTGATGAGAACCTGGTGCCTGTGTGTATGATCGTCAGCTGCTGTTTATCCCTGACCTCTCTTATGTTGATCCTTATGATGAATCAGCCTTTCCTTGATGCACCTTTCTGATGAGCAAAGATAACAGTGAGTGACAAACTGCCCCTCCATATCAGGCTGCAAGACCACGGAACATCTGTCAGAGTGACAAAATGCTATTACTTTCTTTTTTCCATCACATTACGGCCTCACATTCTATGCTGCACCACCAATGGGAAGCAAAAACTGGTTAAAAGCCATCAAAATTAGGCATCATATACAGAAAATGTAAAATAGTCCAAAGTACGTTCAGTAAAGTAGCTTGCTGAATAAACAAGAATTGGGGCACTCTAGCTACCATATCTGTCTTACCACATGGGGGACGACGACATTGTACAATTATTTCTGACAGTTCATGATTTAGAGCTTCCTCCAGATTCCAACATGTGAAGAGTAGTCTGACATGAAAGTTGAACAGTTGTGAGGAAATGTCCCCACTAACACATTCAGTATTGTAATTAGATTGAGAAAAAGTAGCAACAATAAGTGGTGCCAAACTGGCTAACTTCTGCACTCCTGACAAAAGCTAATTGGTTCTTCCTTCTCATTTTCCCTCCTCCCTGACTCCAAAAGAACTCCATGAGTTCTCAGATCACCTCAAGAACTAAATTACAACTCCCGCAGCCCCCATTAGCCTGGAACGGTGAACCGCGGCCAGTGGGAGCTGCGATCAGCTGAACCTGCGGACGCTGCAGGTAAACAAAGCATCCCGACCTGCCAGCGGATTTCCCTATGGGCTGCGTGCCAAAGGTTGCCGATCCCTACTCTATATGGTGGAAGGGATATTCCACATAACTAAGGCTATATTTGAACATGCAAATACCAGAACATTTTGTCACATTTTTTCAATTTAAGATATTTGCCACTGTTCTTAAAAATTAGGATACACTCTACTGTCATCAGTTGAAAAGTGATGGACTACTACAATGTGTTTTGAAAGATCCAGTGAAGTAAAAATGGATTTTGAGGGTTATCCAGGACACATTTTTATCCAGTCACAACAAAGGTAGTTGAGTTTAATAAGCTAAGAGATTTTTTGATTTTCCCTCTTGTGTCTTTAAATTATCTCTGGTACTTAAACAATAAATGGGCCAAGAAAAACAGAAAACAAAAAGCTTCATGGACGTTCCATGTTTGGTAGAGAATTCTTACAGACTTCACCAAAATTCCCTGAAGATTTGATTGCCCCTGATCATGACTTAACACACACACTGTGTAAGAATCAGTGTCCATCCGGTTTGCCAGCATGCATGCACACAAGAGGGAAAAACAATGTTTACTGTTTTGACAAAAACCACTTGCTCATGGCATACCTCCAATTCGAGTTGACTTCCAAAAATCGAGAAACTCCAGTCTGTGCAGCAGCCACATCAATATGGACAGAGACATCTACAACAAAAACAATACTATTTCAAAATGCTTGTAACTACAGTACACCTGTAAGTGAAGAATAAGCTATGTAACCATAAAGATACGTGTAAATATTCCAAAATAAACAATATCTAATGTATTTATGAGAAATGTACAGCAAAGAATCCTCAAAACTGAAGTTAGATGAACACTACTTAACATTCAAACCAACTTTACATACCTGCTGTTGAAGGCACCAACTCATGTAATTTCTGTATTGCAACTCCTCCAGGGTAGTTGAAATGTGAAACATATAACGATGTTCCTGAATAAGCAGCATTAATTAGGAGATGTGTCATAACCAACAGCGATCCGAGTTTATATAGCCAGGATTTTTTGTAGTTATGCAAACTGTTAAGGGGTAAAAAAACCAGAATGAAAATTCGCTGTTAATCTTGCCTTTACATTCTGTAAGTAGTTATTGGGGCAGAACATTTTAAAAATAAAAGGTTTCACTGTTGGACAAAAGCAAGAGTGAGGATGACTGCAAGTTCTATTATATTAACTAAAAAATTATAACACTGTATTTCTTTCCCTTAATTCTAAAGGAATTATTTTGAATGACAAATTAATAGTTACAATTACAACAAATAATAAAATATTCATAATATAACACTTTAACACTTCCGTGTTTTTAACCTTTAGCTATAGAAATAAACATACAATTCTCAAAAGCACTTTGGAATTTCACTTTAATTTGTTTATTTAAACAACTAATTTCAGTTCTTTACGATAAACATTATAGTTAAATGTACCTAATTAATTAGCACTAAGGAGTTTCCTGAGTAAAGTAATAAACAGTACAGCTATTCACTGGAATGTGCCCCTTTCTCTTGTGGGTGAAATTAACTGAATTATACCACTACGCTGGGGTACAACTTGCTGCAGATGTCTACTTATAACTTTCATTAATTGGAGTCACACATTCATCAAGGAGAACAAAAACCTGTATTTATACAGCATATACAATAAGATTTCTAATAAATCATTTTAATGATAGTCAGACAATAGCGATCCCACTTTATTTATAGTGTTGTAACAGTTCTCGCCTTAACTGATGACTTATTTAATAAATAAACTTTTAACTATCTGGTTATAAGGCTAGGACTATGGGCCAAATTCTGGAACTGTAACAAACCTTTCCCAAACAGGTGCACATATGTATTGCAAAGAGAGTGCTAAACCAGTGGCTCTCAAACTTTTTTCATTTGCGGACCCCTACAAATTTTCGAATGGAGGTGCAGAACCCTTTGGAAATTTTGAATGGAGGTGCGGACACGTATAGAGATCTATTGCCTGTATATATAGTTGAATTCTGTTCCATCAGTTTTCAGTCCAAGTCTTTTGCGGACCCCTTAAACATAGTCCGCAGACCCCCAGGGGTCCACGGACAGCAGGTTGAGAACCATTGTGCTAAACTACTTCCACTGGCAGCAGGCAACCCAAAGCACAGCCCTGCCCCCCACCTTACTCCTGCTGGGTGCCCAAATAACATGTTCCTGGGGCATTGCTAGGTTAGAAGAAGCATGCTCATAAAAGAGTGGCCCATGCCCCATAGTCCAATCCTCGTGCACCCCACTGTGACTCTTGCTATGGAGAACCTTCAGAGCTTTGTGCTGAGCTAGTATAGGGCAGCCAACTTCCAACCTGTGCTGCCACTGCTGGCCACAGCAGTTCAGGTACAGAATCTGGCTCAATCACCACCCTGCGTACGTGCACTCCTTTGGCTAGCACATTACATTTAATCTCTCTTTCTCCTCTGAGCGATAAAAGAACTGACCAGCATCTTGTAAGCTACTAACAAGTTTGAACTGAGAATAATCTTTTCAAGACGCATTACTCTGAACTTACATTCGTGTGCAACCTTTGGCAGCCACTATGTTGAAGACGGGGAAAGTGTATATGATAAACCGCAGCTCTTTATGTGGGAGAAAAGAATACAAAAAAATAAAACCCAGCGTTGGTAGAATTAATACCCGAGTCCTTTTGTCTGCTGCACCTAGAGGCACAAATATAATGCTGCATCCCAAAGCACGAGGCAGGGCTGAATAGAAATACCACAAGAAAGGAGAAGTCTTTAAGATGAAAAGGGAGTTAAGGATGTTATTATTATCAGCAAATGTTTGGGTTAAAGTAACTTTATCCTTTCAGATGTTCTGCAAAACTTTTTTAAGTATGCAATAAATTTATTTAGTTTACAGCTATCACATTGTTCCAAATTACTCATATATTGAACTTCTAAATAAGACAGTTTAGTCATTTCTGAAGATTTTGTTTTCTTCACTTAAGTTTTGCAGTCATCTACAGAGCTGGTTGAAAAATAGGAAAAAAAAGGGTAATGAAAAATGTTGTAGAAACGTTTTTTTCCCAAAATGTTGAGGAACTTGATTTTTTTTTTACCAGCTTCCATGTAAAGAAATAAGTAAATGAAGGCATGTTTCAGTGGTCCATTAATATATCCTTGGAAATGCTATGGGCCTTCACTCCCCTCAAGCATTCAGGTATCAAGACAATGAACATGGTACAAAAACCTATAAAGCAGCATATAGGCATATATTAATGAACCACTATGCACAAATACACAGCTAAATGCAATTACAACGGGGATCCTGAATTTAAAGTCTTTTTTTAAGGATTATAAGAAAAATAAGAGAAGAAAGGAAGGGTACTGGGAAAAACATTAATTTGGTAATTTGAAAACATCTTTTTTCTTTTTTTTAAAGTTTCCTGGACTTTACAGCTTCCCTTCTCCCTCACCCTTTGTGCTCAGCTGCCCTTGCAATTGCAGTCAGTGATCCACTGGTCTTTTCCCACTCTCTTCCTATTGCAAACACTATGCTGGGAATGTTAAACAGTTAGACAAAGAGAATTAAGAAGTGGGTAGCAAGTCAAACTGTTGCCGAAAAAGGGAGCTGGATTCAAGGGGACAGAGAGATAAAATGCACTCTCATGAAAAGCCCTCTTCTCTTTTCAAGGTTACAGGCAATGAGGTAAGAGAGGAGGAGTCAAGGGGTGATTTTGAAATCGGGCCCTTAGCAGTAAATACAAAAAGGAAAGGGCAAATTGTAGAGGTTTTGTAAAGGAATAACTGCCAGGGGTGGTGGTGAGTTGAATATAGCACCAAGGCTGTGACTACATAGGAAAAGTTGAACCCTTAAAATATATATACATCCAGGTTGTTCCACTGGTGCCACCAGCAGCAGAAGCTACAGCGTAGATGGGATTCAGACATTTTTGCAACTGGATCATCTAACCCTACTCTTAGCCACTGCCTGTATTACAGCTGCAACCGCTGTTGCCACCACTGCACTAATGGGGAACGATGAATTCTGTTTTTGCCAGTGTAGATGCAGCACCAAGGCCCTGGTGATAGGGAGGACAGTGGAATTCACAACCAAGAGGGAGAGAAGAGTGAACGATAAGGCAGTGAAGAGACTGAAGGACAATGCAGGACTGCACAAGGAGCTTGATCCTGTGCCCCTGGAAGTCAATGGAAAAGTTTCCTTTGACTTTAATGGGGCAGGAGCAGGCACCAAGAGGAGGACAGGAGAGAGGTATGTCTTGGAACTGGACCCCACAAGGTAAATTTCAACTGAATTCTGTCATTGATGCCAAACATTTCAATCATGTCACAGCTGAGTCCCATGAATAAATCAGTACAAATATTTGGCTTAGCTGACATAAGGCCATGTCCTTATTTTCCTATATATATTTAAAGGATACTCCCCAGTTTGAACTTTTATTTAAAACTGTATTATACCAAAGCACTTTCCCCTCCGGCCATAGAAGCTGCCTCCAAAATACGGAGTCCACAGCAACTGTTAGTCCTAGAAGAAAAAAAAAATATCTAAGACTGAGGAGCTTATCCAAGCTGAACATTTGCCTAAGAGATGAACATAGACTGGGACACCCTATGAGCCTGATCTAATGCCAGTTAAACCAATGGGAGCCAGATCATGCTCTGGGTCTTGTGCTGACATAGGAATGTGACAGGTAATTGCACAGTTTGCATTTCATTGTAGAAATCACAGGCACTATTAGAGAGAGACTCATACTGTGGTCTTGCTCTATGTCCAGTGTGAACAATAGTCTGGACTGTCGATCAGGAAGGATGTGAAGCAGGGAGTGGCTTCTCTCTGTTAGCATCCTCCACCTCACAGTGCCGGAGTAAGTGAATGCTGATGTGCTCAGAATTATCTTCCACTGCTTCTCTTCTCAATGTTGTAACACCCTCCCCCCTGCCCATAAATAGCAAATGTATTGATGCAACCACCATCAGGCAGACTCTGAGAGCATGCTTTTTAAGAGAGTCGTGTTGTCCATGAGGAGGCTCAGTGGGTCTACATATGCACCAGGCCTCCACAGATGGCTTGAGACCCAGGCGATTTCACAGTTTTTCTGCAGTGACCAACACCTAATCTATTAAAGTTAAAGAAATGAAATAATAAAAGATGGGAACATAGCATGTACCAGGCAACTCAAGTATCCCTAGAACCTGATTTGTGTAAACCTCCCTCCTTCCATCTTCCTCAATATCATCTTGTGTCACATCACATTACATCTCATTCCCGGTCTGAGTTTGCTACTCAGGGTGCAGATCTCAGGCCATTTGATGGTAATAATGGCCAACCCCCCTGAACGTTGGGAGTGGGAAACTCCATCTCATCTTACCATAATAGTGCACTCTAGGAAACGTTGCAAGTTGAAACATGCAGCATTTTCCGGCCCCTATACAAGTTCTTTCTGTGTAGAAGACAATATGGTCCTAAGGTTTTTGCTAAATATCCTGCATTTCTCCCAGAGTAAAATTTCACCAGTTTAATGAATACATTAGCTTTCTTGTGGTGAAAACAGAGGAAATTTATTCTTAATTTTCACTTTTTATTGAGTAAGTTTTACTGCAGGCATATTTTTAAATAAAAGAAGACCTTAGAAAAAAGAGGAAATAGTAGATATTAAATTCAATGAAAAAAAGGAGCACTTACCCAACCAAACAATGCCAGCAGCAACAGCATGGGAAAGCATCTTTAAAATGGGGATTCTTTTACTTAATAATGTCACCAGAAGCATGAGGCCCAAGAAGATACAGAGCTCTGATCTGAAGACAATAATTGCCAGTGCTGAGAACCAAATAAATGGTCCGTGCTTTTGCTGAATCCAAGATGTAAGTGCCAAGAGAACTGTAAAAAGATATAAAAACACTGTATTAACCACCGGACATCTTTAAGGTTTTTTTTAATTCAAGTATCTCCTCTATTTTGGGCCCTATTCAGTATTCCTACTGCAGCAAAGCTTTGCCAGAGAAAGGTATGCAGAATAGGGCCCTTTGTAAAGTACTCTAGTTTGATGCCCTAGCTAACTAGGAACAGGTGTATCACAAAGGAAAGAGTCTGGAATCCCTCCCCCGGGAGTATATTTAATGAGTGACATGAACAACTCTACTTGTGACAGGGTACTGAAAGCTTTTCTGAATCTAAGTGGTATAGTTATTACTATTATAATTTATTCTGTGACAGCCAGTGTGCTTGTTATTCTCATGACCTGTGTGTACCTTGCATTAATGCTAATGGCACTCAGATCCAAGCATCAAGAAGAAAATGTACCCTGCGTCTCCTAAGAACAAAGAAATATGAACACATTTGGGTGGCTAGTTGCACATGTGTCACATCTCTATATACTATGGGTTCTCTACTTTTTTTCATAGTGTTGGCCACATCCTAACAAAGATCATATTGAGCACCAGTCGCGATCACAAAGCATCCATGTGGAAATTACAGCAATTGCTTATATGAAAGAGTAATAGTAGAAAAGTATTTGAGTAGTCTCAATACCTTGTACAGTGCTTTGAAAAGGTTATCGCTGTGCAACAGTCACTTGATGATTCAATGTGTTTTTATTCTGTTCTATATAGGTTCTTATACTGCCCTCATCTGAGTACCTTCCAGTAGTGCATTAAGGGACACAACTAATATCTGCCACATGTGACTGTTGTTTCTCCCATCCTCTCTCCAGGGGGAGAACTGTGTGTGCAGTGGAATCTTCTGGTTTGGGGGATTTTTTATTTTTCAGATGCGTTTAGATCAGGTCAAAGAAGAGCATATTGCACTTAGAGAGGGAGGTGGTGAGGTTTCTGATGGTCCTTATTTCGGAAGGGAGTTCATTGCATAGTCTCAGACTGTCCTCTGAGGTAGCTCTGTCTCCTGCACAGACTAGCTTTACCTTTACTACAGATTTTTAAATCGCAAGAATGTCCAGAGGCTGTGCAATGGCCACGTGTTTTATAAATAAAATAAATGTAGTCAAATCTCTACTTAATCAAAGTCACACTACTAGGTAAACTCCCTATATATTCAGCTTTAATACAACTTCAGTTTAGCGAATTATTTTAACACATATGCTATAAAACATACAACCACAGTTCTCCAGACTCCTTGCCACACAGTCCAGCCATCAAGCATATATACATTAACTTGGTCTGACTACATTTATTTGTCCATGTGCACTCACTATCAATAACGTTAGAAATAATTTCAAAATGTATATGACATCCTCAAAATAAATGCTTACCAACAGGAACTGCAAACATATTGGGAAGTGTTCGAGTGCAATAAAACATTAGATGAAACTGAGTAACAGTTATTAGACAGAAGATCGTCGATACAGTTGATCCAAACTGCTTTCTGACTTCTTTCTTTAACTTCCATAGTGCATAAATCACACTAAGCCCCAGACTTCCTCGGACTTTTGTGAAGAAAAAAAATTAAGATAAGAAAGCAATGTCAGGTTGCTTATTGATGTAGGCAACAACAAAGAGGAACGTTAAGAAATATTAAATTACTATTGCACAAATACAAAGAAAATATTAAGTAGTGCAATATTTAAAAGATGGGGTAAGGAGTGTATAAAGAAACAGGCAAATTATGTTACAATACAATATTTTAGATCAGACTTAAAAGAATAAAGTATCCAAGGTAGTGTTTTCAGTGCAATCCATCCTTGTTTGGTTGTGACTCAGTATCGCAGGGGCTGAGTTCTCTGAATGATGTTACGTGGGGTGGTGTAGCAGGGTGGTCTGCCCCTTTAAGGGCCTGCGGAGCCAAGGAGCAGCAAGCCCTGGCCAAAGGAGAAGCCCAGAAGACAGGTGCTGAGAATGACCAAATCCAGCTAAGAAGCAGCCAATGATTGGCGCTGATTCCCAGCAGGAAGATATAAGTGAATAGCCAGCTCTGTCAGAGAAGGAGAGCCAGGAGAGACAAACACTTTCCTGGTCCCCAGCCCCCAGGGTGTGTGTGTGTATGTGTGTAGGCGTGGCTGACTGTTTTGTCCCCAAGCAGTTAGACAGACCCACCAGACTACCGGTAGATAATAGTATGTCTAAATAAAACACATTGTGTCCATAAAAACTTGGATGTGAATTCTGAATTCCCTTCCACCATCCCCTCAGTTTTCTGTTAGAACTCTGTTACTTTAGTATAACTTTCTTTGTGTTGGTTACCTGGTAAAAAAAGGATGGTGGAACTTTTAAGTTAGCATTAAGTTAAATAACTCAAGTCTTGCAAGTTCACTTGTAAAATAAACATACTACCATATTCTCCAGCATTGATCCAAAACACTATACCTTAGAACAGTGTTACAGACCAGTACTGCAGAATACATCACTATTCAAGATCTCCTTTCAGACCTGATTTAAAGTTCATACCTATCAGTTGTGAGTAAAACTTGGACATTTGCAAGCTAGACAGCACGAATATAGCTGGGCTGGAAAGCGCAGCAATAAAGACTGGTCCAAGAAACGTTCTTGGGACAACTCCAGGAAACTCATGATGGTCGTACTGCAAAGAAAAGAAAGGCTCAGTATGACAGGCAAGCTAGAAATAATGTCTAAGAACAGATGAATGTAGCAGAACTAGACAAATAATGCTCTTATGCTTCATGTTGCATTTGTGCTGGTCAAGAGAGAGATGGGTTATCTTGGACAGACCATAAATAATAATGTCCTCTTTCCTATTCACCTTCTCCAAGTCCAGTCTGTGGTACACAATGTCATGGATGGCTTGGAGGTTGAAGCTCTCCTCCACTTTTGTAAATGGACAGACAGTTAAATATGCAAAGGCCACAGCAATGATCAGCAACAGCAGGAGTGATTGTCCACTTGAGCTCCTCTTCTCAGCCATGCTGGACATGAAATCCACATATCGTCTATTATCAGAGATCAAAACTGACAGAGGGGAAAAAATGAAATTATATTAACATCATGACAACGTGCCTACAAAGGGAAAAGGAGAGACTAATGCATTTTAATAAAATATGAAGGGAAAGACAATGCTACTGTACATGTAGCCTACTGCATGACTATCAGATCAAGTAATCAATCAGGTTTTCATATATACTAACAAAGTGAAGTATCTTGCCAAGAGCATACTCAGCCAGTGTTCCATGATTTGCACTGACTGCCTGAAGTTTAAGGTTTTGGCTTTACTCTATAAAGCCTTAATGTCTTATGCTTTACCATAAAAGACAACCTCTCTCCACATAGCATACTGCCACCACAAACATAAAAGAGAAGGAGCTGGTGGCACAGTGTTTTCTGTGCGGGTCCCATATCTTTGTAACTTGCCCCTCCCTGTGGTGTGAAATAGCCTGACTTTAATAATTGTATGCAGTGTTGTTGTAGCCATGTCGGTCCTAGGATATTAGAGAGACAAGGTGGGTGAGGTCATATCTTTTATTGGACCAACTTCTGTTGGTAACAGAGACCAGCTGATTTCTGAGGCAGTTTCCGTAAAAACAGTCTAGATGTTTACAAGAACAAACTTTGGGCAAAACAATATATTTTCCCCATGTTTAAAAAATTCTTACAACTGAAGCTCATCCTGGTGCCAGGAATGTGCCTTTTGCTGTTCCCATGAAAATCCACCCAAATTTACCAAGTTATGCAGCTCTAAAAATCATAATTCACCCATGCTCAGTAGGGAGATGTTAGAGGGTGATAGTTAAATTCTCTGCAAATTCTGTCGGCAGACATCATGTTCCTCCCCCCAAACACATCCTACGTGCTGGCTAGGCTGCATATGTTCCATCCCCACAGCGCAACTGAGGAACAGTGGCGTAGTGGAACTGGAATGCACCAGCATGGTGTTCTGGCTCAGTGCACCACCCCTTACAGAGTGGGGGCAGAGTTAGAGCAGCATGAGGCGGGGTTAAAGGATTAGGCTGGTGCGGAGACACGGCAGTTTAGGACTACACTGTTGGTGATGACACTCGGAATGTGAGTGCTGAGCACAACTTTCTTTGTAATTGCTCCCCCTGGTTGCCATGGGCCACTGTGGTACCATACACTGGAACTGTGAGCAAGGAGTCTCTCTATTATGTGCTCTCAATGCCCTCCCCCCCCACCCCGACAGCACCCAGGCAGTATAGAGAAGGAGGTAACTTAACTGGAATGTAGAAGGGTGAAGAGCAGAGGGGAGACCAACACACGAGCCAAAAGGAAGACTGGGACAGGGACCAGACAGAACGAAGGGCAGAAATAGAAGGGATCAGAGGTATAATGGTCTGTAACTACTAGAATATGTACACCTTGAGAACCTAAAGTTGATCCCAGGATTCTTGAGGCTCACCATTCCCCTGCTGTCAGCAAATACCTGTGAAACCCACTGGCAAAGTATGTGTCTCATCTACCTCTACTGTTTGGCCCATGGAGAGAATGACAACCTACTACCAATTACTGTGTTACCCCCAGAGTTCTGTACTGGAAAACTAAAGGTTCCAACACCGTTGATAATACATCCAGATGTCAGTTTGGTTTTACAAAAAGGAATTTTTTTCCATTTTTCTTGGTTTGTAACTTTTGGCACTGCCAAATATAAGCAACAATGCCAGTCCGAAGCCTGGGTAAAAAAGGAGGGTTCTGCAGTTAGGTTTGCTACCCATTCAGGTAAAACCTTAATGCAACTGAAACAATTCAGTCCAACAGAAATTTGAGTAAGTAGAGATGGAGGTCAAAACCCACGTATGAGAGTTATCAGTGAAAGCCAAAAGAAAGCTGAGATCTCAAGATATTGAATCCTGATAACCAAATCTGTAACCCGAATAGGCATGTATATACTTTATATAGTACAGGAAAGTTGGCACAGGTCACACAAGAAATGAAAAAGTACCATGTGAACACAGTGTCAGTGAGACAAGATGGCCAGGGAGTGGCAAGATAGTGTCTGGAGCTACAATGTTATATTCAGGAAGATGAATGCACAAAAGAGGTGTATAAATTATGCTGGATAACATCACAGTGAAGACCCTCTGGTTTGTGAGCCAGTGAACAACAGATTAATAAAAGCTAGACTATAAATAAAACATAGCAAATGTACAATAATCGAAGTATGCACCAACAAACACAGCAGGTGGCAGCGAAAAGTACCCATTCTATGAGCAGGTGTGTGGTGGGCTGTATAGACCCCACACCAGGGACGGGCAAACTTTTTGGCCTGAGGGCCTCATTGGGTTTCTGAAATTGTACAGAGGGCCAGTTAAGGGAGGCTGTGCCTCCCCAAACAGCCAGGTATGGCCCGGCCCCCGCCCCCTATCCTATGCTTCTTGCCCCCTGACGGCCCTCCCAGGACTCCTGCCCCATCCAACTCACCCAGTTCCTTGATGGCCCCCCAGGGACCCCTGCTCCCTGACGGCCCCCCTGCTCTCTATCCCCTTAACGCCCCCAGACCTCCAACCCCTAACTGCCCCCCACCGCCCCATCCAATCCCCCCTCCTTCCTGACTGCCCCCCAGGGACCCCTGCCCCATCCAACCACCCCTTCTCCCTGATCGCCCCTAGACCCCCCCCGCCCCTAATTGCCCTCTACCACTCCATCCAACCCCCACTCTCCTTCCTGACTCCCCCCCCCCCCGGACTCCTGCTCCATCCCCCACCCCTGCTCCCTGTCCCCTGACCACCCCCGGAAGCCCAGCCCCTGACTGCCCCCTGCCACCCCATCCAACCCCTCCTCTCCTTCCTGACTGCCCCCTGGAACCCCTGCCCTCATTCAACCCCCCTGTTCCCTGCTCTCTGACTGCACCGACCCCTATCCACATCTCTGACCACCTCTCTGACCACCCCCCGAACTCTCCTGCCCTCTATCCAACCCCCCTGCTCCCTGCCCCCTTACCGCGTTGCCCGGAGCACCGCTGGCTGGTGGCGCAGCTGCACCAGGACAGGCAGCCACACCATGCAGCACAAAGCACTGGGTCAGGCCGGGCTCTGCAGCTGCGCTGCCCCAGGAGCTCGCAGCCCCGTCGCCCAGAGCATTGCACCGGTGGCTGCGGGGGAGGGGAACAGTGGGGGAGGGGCCGGGGACGAGCCTCCCATGCCAGGAGCTCAGGGGCCAGGCAGGACGGTCCCGTAGGCCGGATGTGGCCTGCGGGCCATAGTTTGCCCACCTCTGCCCCACACTGATAAGGAAGGCACACCCTATGTGCAGGATTAACCCCCCCCCCCCTCGCCACCCCTGTCAATCCTGAATGATAAGGAGGAGGCCAATAAAAAGGAGGAAACTGCAAGCAGCTGTGGGGGTAAGATCATCCTGAACAGAAAACTGCTGGAGCAACTCCTGAAGACACAAGGGGAACTCCCATCCAGGAGATATCCATCCCCAGTTCTAGGGGGAGTACAGTGAACTCTCAGGGTAAGCCTGACAGAGTGATCCTGATTTCAGTAGCCCAGCCAGACGGACTTGTCAAAAACTGCTAAGCAGACTGTCCTGCAATAAGATGGTATTGTCTGCCTTTTTCCCTGTGAGTTGGGTCAGTGAAGAAGATATTCTCGGGTGTACTGCTGAGACATTTAATTTTCATTTTGATCCCCCATCAGAAGAAATTTAAGAAAGCCCACAAAGGGTAGGGTCCCCCTTTGCAAGGATTAGGAAACTGGAACCTGTGTATAAGCCACGTAGCATAGATAACTGGGCATCACCAGGGTCTCCCACCATCTGCAAGCTGCACCAAGTATCGGATGACATGCCTATTCATGACATCAAGCTAATGATAGGCAACTTCAGTGCACAAATCAGCAACACCTGTTCTGGATGGAAAGAAGTAATGGGCACAGCAGTGGCAGGCATCCAAACTGATAATGGTGAATGGCTCTTGAATCTCTGTGGCACAAAAACCATAAAAATCTCTTCCAGCAGAAGAGGATTCAAAAGCTCACACTCAGATCATCAGAGAATGCAACTATCAAACAGACAGACCATGTGTGTATATCTAAGAGATGGGCAACTTCCTGGAAGGATGTCAAAGTCAGCAGAGAAGCAGATGTTGGCTCAGATCATTATCTTTGAATGGCCACATTACAACTTAGACTCAAAAACCCCACAAAAATGGAAACAAGAATGTTATAGCAATAAAGAAGTTCCAGGACAAAAAAACAAAGATCAATTTCCAGATTGCACTTAACTGTTCTACTGTTTTACAGGACCAGACTGATGAAAGTCTGGAAGACACATGGCCAAACTGGAAGAAGATGGTAGTTGAGACAACAGAGAAAGTAGCAGGCCAGCGAAGGGGGCAGAAGAAAGATGCCTGGATTACATCTGGAACATGGGAAGCAACTGATGAGCTAAAAGCTCTGAAGGCCAAAAAGGAACAGTGCAAGACACAGGCAGAACTCTTAGAGGTGGATGCAAGATACAGAGAAAAGGATAAAAAAAAAATTAAAAAATTAAAGAACAGATGCAGATAAGATAGAATTGCCTGGGTTCAGGAGAAGACTATAAGGCAGCAATAACAGCACAGAGGGGAGATTTCAAGTAGCTCTATAGAATAGTGAAAGACATCTCAGGAAGAGCCAGACAGACACAGCTCTGAAAGATAGGAGACAAGCTAACCAAGAGTACCCAAGGGAGGAAAGAGAAAGCAAGGAAGACCAAGGAAGAACTGGCAGAAGACAGTGACAGAGGATACTGAATGCGCTGGCATCACTTGAGGAGAAGAACCACAGCTAGTGAGTGACTGTAATGAATGGAGGAACTGAACAGCCCGATGTGTCATAGGCCCAGGAGGAACTAAGGTAAGGTTTGTTTAAAACTTAAGAAATTAACATTCTTTTACCATAGTTGTGTCAAAAGTTGCAAACTTAAGCACTTAAAAGTTAGGAAATGCCAGTATTAAGATTGCTTATGAATTGCTTACGGATGCATGTGCATTATAATACAGCCTTTAATTACTGATCATACACTACTTTTTTTTCCCACAGGACACCAAAAACAATGAGGAACACACAATTAGTGACTACCTTTGAAAAGTTTGCTTTAAGTGACCTGCCTGGCATCACATAGGAGCTCTGTGGCGGAGGCAGGGAGAGAATCAAATTATCCAGGGTTCCGTTCAACTGCCTTAACCATGAGACCATCCTTTCTCTTCCTGCAGTCCCCTGCCTTATTCACTACAAGCCTTCCAACTTCTAAAACAAATGAGTCAGTGGTCCTACAGACCTTCATTCACTACGTAACCTTGATTTCTACTCAAAGCACTGTCCACAATGCACTGGATGGGAGCAGAGGTCCTGCAGAAAAAAATAGACAGTGATCATGTAATTAAAGATTGCATACCCATCAGTGACCTGAGTTAGGACTGCCTATACAATCTTAACTTTTGAGTGCTTGGTTTTGCAACATTAAAATTTTAACAAAAAGATTTTCTTTTCTTTTTTATTTGACTCTAAGTGCGTTCAGAATTAGGAGGCTGCAAGGAAGGTACATCCCTTTGGGATTTGCCACAATAAGGCAAATCCTTAATTCCTTGAGCTGTGTCAGCTGCTTTGACAATGTGTTTTGAAGGTGGCCTTAAAAGTATTTTTAAACTTAGAAGGCCTATACCAGGCTTTTTTTTTCCTTCAGGGAGGGGATGGCTTCATTACAAAGTGAGGTGATGTAGTGCACATCACAGTAGTCTTTCTAGGTTTTAACATCTCTTGAGTTCGGGGCAATCAAAGGAAGAAGGCTGTAATTCTGGACTGCAAATCTGAGGAGAAAACTTGTTAAGATTTCTATAGAAAATGGTGGTAACCAGGTTATCAAAATATTAGGGCTGTTGATTAATCGCAGTTAACTCACACGATTAACTCAAAAATTTAATCACGATTAACTGCACTGTTAAACAACAGAATACCAATTGAAATTTATTAAATATTTTTAAATATATTGATTTGTATTACAACACAGAATACAAGGTGTATAGTTCTCACTTTATATTATCTTTTATCATTTTTTTACAGTGCAAATATTTGTAATAAAAGAAATAGTATTTTTCAATTCACCTCATACAAGTACTGTAGTGCAATCTCCTTATCATGAAAGTGTAACTTACAAACGCAGGTTTTTTTGTTACATAACTTCACTCAAAAACAAAACAATGTAAAACTTTAGAGCCTACAAGTCCACTCAGTCCTACTTCTTGTTCAGCCAGTTGCTAAGACAAACAAGCTTGTTTACATTTACAGGAGATACTGTTGCCGGCTTTTTATTAACAATCTCACATGAAAGTGAGAACAGCCATTCGCATGGCACTTTTGTAGTCAGCGTTGCAAGATATTTATGTGCCAGCTATGCTAAACGTTCATATGCCCCTTCATGCTTCTGCCACCATTCCAGAGGACATGCTTCCATGCCGATGATGCTCATTAAAAAAATGATGTGTCAATTAAATGTGTGACTGAACTCCTTGGGGGAGAATTGTATGACTCCTGTTCTGTTTTACCCGCATTCTGCCATATATTTCATGTTATAGCAGTCTCAGATGATGACTCAGCATGTTCTTTTTTAGAACACTTTATCAGCAGATTTGACAAAATGCAAAGAGGTATCAATGTGAGATTTCTAAAAATAGCTACAGGACTCAACCCAAGGTTTAAGAATATGAAAGTCTGAGAGGGACGAGTTGTGGAGCATGCTTTCAGGTAATAAGGTCCCCTGGGGATG
This sequence comes from Caretta caretta, assembly GCF_965140235.1. NCBI lineage: Eukaryota > Metazoa > Chordata > Testudines > Cheloniidae > Caretta > Caretta caretta. The sequence goes on along the minus strand of NC_134206.1, from coordinate 318,382,626 downwards.
GATCTGGGTGCTATTTTGTCAAGTTATGTGGGGAGTGTCTAACCTGACATTCCTGATGGTATTGGTGCTTTACCAGCGACTCCAAAATAGACTGGGTAAATTAAAATTGGTATATTTGACCTGGCGGGTTAGGGAACCCCTAAGGTCAAGAGGAGGGACTGAAGGGTTAAAATCCATTGCTGATGTAATAACCTGGCATATGGATTTGTGTACAGGCCCAAAGTCCAGAGTTTGGTCAAGAGGTCAGAGGCCTAGCAAATAGCGATTAGTTAAGAGAAAGTAGAATAACCAAAGATAACTTTGCTTTTGCTAAGATATGCCTGGTCAGCAAAACGCCAGATGTTGGGGGCAATAATTGTGCCTTATTCAAAGTTGCAAATAGAACAAAGCCCTGTTTCTGTTGTGTTAGTTTCTTCTGTAGGAAGATGTTCTTCCCACACATCCAACCTTGAGTTTATGAAAGGTTCAAGCATTTCAGTATAAGATATGGCCTCCTCCCATCTCCCTTTCCCAGGGACCAATGCCTGCCTTAAAACACAAATGAATAACTTGAAAGACAAACTTTATTGCCATATACTTTCACTGTTTCTTTGCTTTTACCCTTGGATATGTATCCATTGGACAATCAAAGAA